>NC_084972.1:2387230-2987230 GCF_963691925.1 Scomber scombrus
TGTACACTCGCGCAGATGTTGGTGCTCTCTTCTACACTCCTCTATTATAATAATGATGTGTAACAACAGTATAACGATAGTTAACATCAGTGTTTTTATTACAAAGAGCTGTCAGATTCACATCATTGTACACAGAGTCATTTGTTTCTCATTGTGTGTCTTCTGGATTTGATTAGCCGCCATTAACACAGCTTTTCAGCAGCCAACCGTCTCAGATGCGGTTGAAAGTTCATGCTTTCAGTTGCATTAATGTACAGTAATGTTTCCACAGATGTTATCATAAAATGTGTTTACAGTGATGGATTAACCAGCATAAGTACGTTTTATGTTTCAGTTGATTTTCATATAGTATGAGGTAAAGTCAGTGACTGTCTGTAGTGTTTTCCTGCATAATTTAAACATCCTGTGGTGAAAAACATCCATCAGAAATCAGGTGAAAGAACCCAAAGCTCAAATATTTCTTGATTATCGGATCATTTCATGATGAACATTAAGAAACATCACAGGGACATTTCGGACTCTCACTGCTGCCACCGCAAATATTACTCATGATGTCGTTTAACACAAACATCAACCTAACACCTCCCACACTTCGCCCAATTAGCCCATCGGCTCCTGAGAATGGTCGTCATAGCAACCCCTTTTAAAGGACATCTACACCAAGGAAATGATGTCATCGTCAGAGACATTTCCTCCACGACCTCTTTAGCATGTGACCTGTGACCTTCGAGTGTGTGGCATGAGCCATTTATTGCTGTGACCTCTGTGTGTGTGTGTGTGGGGGGGGGGGGTGAATAGGAGGTTGGGGGTTGGAGGTAATATGCATGTATGGAGGTGTACAGTACATGTAATACACACACACACACACACACACAAACACACACACACACACACACACACACACACACACACACACACACACACACACACACACAGAGCCTTTGGGACAGTCATTAGTGAATTGGTGAGTGCTAGACCTGTTATAGATCAGCAGGGAATAGCAGGTGATAGACTGGACATCAAAGTGTCCCCCCCCCCCCCCCCCCCCCCCCAACCCCCGACCCCCGACACACACACACACACACACACACACAAACAAACACACGGACATACACACATGAATAAACACTCCTTATTGTCTCATGAGGCTGGTGAAAGCAGGTCAGAGAAAGCTACACTGAGGTGTGTTTGATGGATCAGTCATTTCTTTTCCTTCACTTCACACATTGAGTGCAGTCTTTAGTTTTTACAGCCCGTTTATTGCTGCATGTTTTATGTATTCACAGCCAACATGCTGCTTCTTCTGTTGTTTCATTTTAAAGGAACACTCCAGCTTTTTAGGAAATATATTATTATAAAATTAAAACAATGAATCATTGCATGTCAGCAACATATATACTTTGTACCACAGGTCTTCTGTTTTTCTGCCTGTTTAGTCAAGAAGTTTATATGGTGTAGAATATATGATTGAGGATGTCAGTATTCTACTTGCATATATTGTATACAGTATTGTTGTAAGACGATCTGTTGGTCTGCAGGCTAATTTGACAAGTCTCATCTATTGAGATCTGAGGATAGATTTACAAAGCACGACTAATGTGCTGTAATCAAATCAAAATCAAATGCTGCTCAGTATTTTCAGCTTCACTTCACCTGATTCACTGCAAGTCATTATTTTACAATCCAAGCTCTATTTTGGATAATTATGTCTAGTATATGTTTATTCTCAGTTGAGATGTAATTAAAAAAATTAGAACCAACTTATTAAAAGTGAATTTAGTTTTGAGGTTTTTTTTTTTTTTTGAACTTACTTTTTTATTTGACACATACAAACAAACATACATAAATTTAACAAACACCAAGGAGATGTATATTGTATAAAATTACACTTGCTTGAGATTCTTGAAACTGAAAGTCTTTTCTTTTTTTCCATGTTGAATATTCTTTGTATATATCAGTCCGTGTTCTTGTACTTGTACGTCATATTTCCATAGACCATTTCTCCTCTCTATTCTGCCTTGATTGGCATGTTACCGATTACGTGAGCTTTGCCATTTGGAAAAACAATATTACAGATACTTATATTTTTAGAAAACAATAGTACCGAGTACGTGTACTTTACAAAATAAAACAACAACAGTACATATTACAAGTACTTATCCTGTGAGAAAACAACAATACAAAGTACAAATACTTTACAAGTGTAAAAAACAACGCTCCAATGGGAGAGAAAATAAAATAAAATAAAATAAAATAAAATTGGAGGTGATTAGAGGTTTGGCATCGCTTTTTTTAATAATGTCCATTTTTTATCAAACATGACTGTTTTCAACTGTAGTCTCGCTGTAATTTTCTCCATGACAAATACATTTTTTACCCTGTCTCTCCATTGTGCTATGCTTGGGGACAGTGGTTTCAACCACGAAGCTGTTATGGTCTTTTTTGCTACCAGCAGCAGGACTCTTAGCAAATATTTAGATCTCTTGTCTGTCATAGTATCAGGAATTATACCCAAAATATACAATGATGGTTCCATAGGGAAATTAATACCCATAATCTGTTTAATTTCTTTCTGAATATTTTCCCAGAAGTCTTGTATTTTGGGGCAATCCCAAAATATATGGGTGTAATCCCCTACAGCTCCACACTCCCTCCAGCATTTATCAGATGTATTGCTATATTTTGATGTAATAAACGGAGTGTTAAAGTAGCGCATTTTCACTTTCCAGTCGAATTCCCTCCATGTTGGGCTGTTAGTTAATTTGTGTCCTTCTATAAATGTTTCCTCCCACTCTTCTTCTGATATTATGATGTTAGCTTCCAGCTCCCATTTTTCTTTTATATCAAAATTGTTATCATTCGATTCGTGTTGTAGAGCTTTATAAATTTTTGATATAACCCCTTTTTTTGATTTGTCTTCTGAAAATGACCATAACACTTCTTCTATTTTAGATGGTGTCTTGCAAATTTTCTCCCATTCCTGGTGTTTTTGTAGATAATCTCTTAGCTGCAAGAATTTGTAAAAATCATTAGCTGGTAAGTTAAATTCTTTTTGTAGTTGTGTGAATGATTTCAATGTTTGTCCCTGAAACATTTGATCAATATATATTAGCCCCTTGTTCGCCCATATGTTAAATCCTGAATCCATGGTAGATGGTATAAAGTCTGGGTTCTTTGCTATCTTAGTAGCCCTGCTTACCGAATTTGACAACTTCAGCTTCTGTCTTACTGCTGCCCATATTTTCAATGTTCCCCTGATCCACTCGTTACCCAATCTGAGTTTCTTCCGAGCCTTTTCGTTCTGAAATGGGAGAGATTCTAAAGAAACATGTTGACATGCATTTTGTTCCATCTCCACCCACACTGAATCTTTCTCTTTAGTGATCCACATAATTAAGGCTCTGAGCTGTGCTGCCCAATAGTAATTTCTTAAGTTAGGTAAATTTAACCCTCCCTTCTCTTTTTTGCTGAGAAGCGTCTTGTATTTAATTCTTGCTTTCTTATTCTGCCAAATAAATTTCGATATGATTTTGTCCAATTTTTTAAGAAAGGCCCCCGAGATCCCAATAGGCAATGATTGGAATAAGAACAACACTCTTGGTAATATATTCATCCGCACAGTTTCCACTCTTCCTACCAGAGTCAAGGGCAACACTTCCCATCTAGCCAAATCATCCTTTATCGCCGTTACCAATTTCCCATAATTAGCCTCAAATAATTGTGCTGTATCAGGAGTAATGATTATTCCCAGGTATCTAAACCCCTTTTCTGTCCATTTAAAGTGGACCTTTTCTTTAAGTTCTTCTGGAAACCTTCCTGAGAGCATCATAGCCATTGATTTGGCTTCATTCGTCGAGTACCCTGATATTTCACCGTATTCTTTCAGGTTGTCTAGTAGGGCTGGTATAGACGTGGAGGGCTCACTTACATATGTTAATAAATCGTCCGCAAATAACGATGTTTTATGTTCTATGCCCCCTTCATCTTTTATTCCTTTAATGTTATTATTTTGTCTTATTGATTCTGCTAACGGTTCAATACTTGCAGCAAACAGCAGTGGACTCAAGCAATCTCCTTGCCTGACTCCTCTTTTTAGGTAGAAAAAGTCTGAGCAACAGCCATTTACTCTGATCCGGGATTTGGGATTTTTATAAACAATTTTAACCCAGTCAATAAACTTTGAATGAAACCCAAAAACATCCAATGTTTGATACAAGAAGTTCCACTTCACGCGGTCAAACGCCTTTTGTGCGTCTAGGCTAAGCAGCATGGTCGGTTGGGGGTTGTTTTTCGAGCATGATATAAGATTTAATGTTCTCCTGATATTGTTAGCTCCCTGTCTTCCCGGGATAAACCCTGTTTGATCAGGTTTGATTAATTTAGTTATATGTTGTTGCATTCTCTGTGCTAGTATGTTTGTTAATATTTTGACATCATTACAAAGCAAACTGACAGGTCTATATCCCTCACATGAAGTTGGATCTTTGCCTTCCTTATGTAGCACGGAAATTATGGCTTCTGACCAAGTGTCTGGGGGGTTTCCTGTTGACAGAGCATAGTTAAAGACTTTACATAATACTGGTGTTATCTCTTCTGCAAAACATTTATAAAATTCTCCTGGGAAGCCATCTGTACCTGGGGATTTGTTACTTTTAAGGGTTTTTATAGTGTTAGCTATTTCTTCTGATGAGATTGGTTTTATCATTTCAGATGCTTCTTCTGCTGTTAATGATGGCAAACATAGTTTTTTGAAGAATTCTTGTGTTTTAGTTTCAATAAGGTTAGACTCTGAGTCGCTATATAAATCTTTATAAAATTCTGCAAAGGCCCCCGCTATCTCTGTTGGCTTTGCCGTGATTAGTTTGGTACTGGGATGCCTAATTTTTGTGATTATTCTATTTGTTTGAGCTTTTCGCAGTTGAAATGCCAGTAACCGGCTTGCCCTGTTGCCCATTTCATAGTATCTTTGATTTATAAAACGGAGAGCTCCTTCTGCTTTATATGTTAGAAGTTCATCTAACTCACACCTAATTTTTTTTAATTCGAGAAGAGTGGAGTTGTTAGACGTCCTTTTATGTTGTAACTCCAACTCTTTGATTTTGCTTTCTAGCTTTCCTTGCTGTTCCAATCGAGCTCTTTTCAATCTGGATGTTATTTCTATTATTTTCCCTCTTATGACTGCTTTTCCTCCCTCCCACAGAATTGATGGTGAGACCTCGCCATTGTCATTTATTTGAAAATATTCCTTTAAATTTTGCTTAAGTTCTTTGACCACCATTTCGTCTGATAGGATTGACACATTTAGTCTCCAGTACCTAAAGAAGGATTCCCTGCCGAGCTCAAGAGATAGCGTGATAGGGGCGTGGTCACTTATAGTTATTGACTCTATACTGCAATTTCTAATCTTGTGTATCTGTTGTTTTGACACAAAAAAAAAGTCTATTCTTGAGTAACTACCATGTGGGTTAGAATAGAAGGTAAAGTCTCTTCCTTTAGGATTGTTATGTCTCCATGGATCAATAAGACCTAATTCTTTTATAACATTATTTAAGACTTTGGATTTTTTTGTATTTGGTCCCCTTTCTGGTGGCAATCTATCTAATTTACCATTCTGTATAGTATTGAAATCCCCCCCCATGATTATCGTCCCTCGTCCATTACTTGTAATAATATTAGCTATGTTTTTAAAGAATGTTTCATTTTCCTCATTTGGGGCATATATGTTTAATATCGAAATAGTCTCATCTCCTATTGTGCCCACCACCATGATATACCTTCCCATGTCATCTTTAATCACTTTCTCTGCAGAAAATGGTAGGGATTTATTAATTAGTATGGCCACTCCCCTTTTCTTGCCAAATGAAGCATGAAATACTTGGTTTACCCAATCCCTTCTCAGTTTTTTATGTTCGTTCTCATTCAGGTGAGTTTCTTGTATTAGTGCAATTGCACATTGTAGTTTCTTCAGCTGACTCAAAATTTTCTTCCTCTTAATGGGATGATTTAAACCATGCACATTATAAGAAACAAGGTTCAACCTATTCATGATACCTTAAAATGTAAGCATTCCACTCTGTACCTCCTATAAACCAAAACAACTGTGTAAAACGGCACACAGCGAAAAAACAAGCAAACAATACGCATCTCCCTCTGAACTAATATACAACAATAACACACGATGACTCCCAAAAGTCCCATCATCAGAGAGATGTGGCAAGATCTCTCTGGGGAAATAGCACAATGTGCACCTGCAACTTCTCAGCTGTAATTAAGTTGCTGCTTACTCAAATTGAGCTTCAGTTAAGCTCACTCTACCAATTTTGACATTAATCTGTAAGTAATACTTAAATCCCATAACTAGCTCCTTTTATTCTCTTTAAGCATTAAACTAGATATATATTCAAATTGACCGTATTACCCTTCAGGATTGGCACTTATTTTCACCTTTAGTTTCTAGACTGTTGTCCTGCCATTACCACTGTGAACCTCATAGTTCATTGAATGAGAGCTTGTAGATCTGCCTCTGTGATGCGTGGCTGTCTCCTCTTCCCCTTCTGTCCTGGCACCGCCGTCCAGCTGCCCTGCATCCTCACTCTCTGTAGTTTCTCCCATTCGTCCTCCTCCACGTAAATCCCCACGTTCTTCAGCATGGGTGCAGCATCCATCAGTGTGGCGTATGTCTTAGTCCCGGTTTCCAGAAACACTTTCAGCTGTGCAGGATATGGAGACTGTGCCTTTATGTTTTTCTCCTTCAGTTTTTTTATTACATCCCGCACTTGTTTCCTTTTCTTCTGTATCTCTGTAGTGTAGTCTTGGTTAAAGTAGATGGTCCGTCCCTCATATGTTATTTTTTGTTTCCATGCTTGTTGTATGATGCGGTCTTTCACCTGGTGGTCGATGAAGCGGGCTATGATGGCTCGCGGGGGGGCCACGCCGTCTTTCGGTTTAGCAATCAGCGAGCGATGTGCTCTTTCGATGCGGATGTCCACGGCTAGTGGGATTTGTAGTGACGAGCGGATGAAGTCAGTCACAAATCCTATAGTGTCGTTTTTCTCCGAGCCCTCCGGGATACCGTGTATCCGTATGTTGTTACGTCTCGCCCTCGACTCCAAATCTTCACATTTTGCAGCTAACGTCGCTTCTTGGTGAAGAAGAAAGGCGACTGATCTTTCCAGCCGCGCTGCTCTGTCTTCCGTCTCCCCCAACCTTTCTTCCACGTCCCCTGTTCGCTGCTCCAGTGAAGCAGTTCTCTCCATAATCTCCTTTAGATTAGTTTCTAGTCTCACTAGAGCATTCTTGTTGTCAATAGCCGCTTCTGTGTGCTCTTGTCTTAACTTGCGCAACTCCGCCAATATTACCGAGTCTTCTTCCCCACCGACGGTGTCCTTATCCGGCGTGGCTCCCGCTGTCGAGTCCGTAACTCCAATATTCGCATTGTCCTTTTTGTTAGACCTTGTCTCCATCATTTTTGCAGTTGTTATCTTTCGTTGTCAGATTTTCTTGACTTTGACCCGCTTTCTGTTGTTAATAATGTATAAAAGAGCTAGTTTTAATTGGTTTCTTCGAGAGCTAACTTTTTAGGCTGTCTTATCCAACATGGCGCCACCGGAAGTCCTCAGTTTTGAGGTTTTTAATTGATTTATGTACAGTTAATTGTATTCACAGAGTCATAAACAGTTTCTATCCAAAAGCATCACTACACTGAACACTGTACCAAAGAGCACCTGCAATACATCTATTTTAACTTCAATATGTATTATACTCTCTCAGGAAGTGCAGGATACATTTAGGTTGTATACCTGTACAATGACAATAAACTATTCTATTCTATTCTATCTCAGGTGTGAAGCAGTCCCTTAAAAAAATAGAACTATAAAGAAAACACAGAGAGCAGTCCTGTGTAGCTCAAGGTGAACCTGGTGATCATATAGAGTGTGGGTATCCTGCTGAGTGAAGTGGTAAACTAGAAATAGCCATTCAACCAGCAAAAAACAGCAAAACACATCACGGATAACATAATATGTGGGCAGGAAGTGCTGGAGGTTCAAAGTAGTACAAAATGGAAACACTCAAAACTCAAGTAAAAAAGTCAGCTACTTCAAAATGATATATATTTATATAAGTACAGTATGTCTGAAACCATACAGGGGTTTGGAATGTGAGAGCAAAGTAACATACACACATTCAAACACTGGCTTTACTTAAACTGTACATTATGGGATCACAATCAGAATGTAGAGTAGCAGAAGCTGAAGGTTGTTTTTAACTGTAACCACTGCATGTGTTACCCAGTAACCTCTCCTCTATGAACCCTCTCCTTAAACCAACACCCAGAATCACTGTATTTGAAATATTGAATGTTTTTTGATATGGTGCTGCTGCAGTAGTGAGGTCAGTGTCGGAGTGAAGTCAGAGAACTTCAGGTCTGTTCTCAGCACAGTGCTGCTGCTAAACCAGATGACAAGGAGAGTCTCTACTGTACTGTATGTGTGAGCATTATTACACAGCACTGAAGCCTTACTCACATACACATTCTCCTCAAGTAGGGCATCATACTACTACTGTGCCCTTTGGCAATGCACTTAACCCAGTTAAACATTTCTCCCCCAGATGTTCAATATGTGCCATACTGTAGTCAGAGGGGATATGTTGTCTAAACACACATCGGTTGAACTCTTTAGTCATCGGATCAAGTTAAGGATGATACAACAGCGTATAAAGGCTGATAGTTAGTGCTTTTTACTACACAGCTGAGTACATACAGTGATACATGTATATATAAACTGATACTGTATGAAAAAGTTCATTATAAAGTGAGTTAACCTCGACACATCTCACTCTTGTGAATTAATTATGAGCTATGTGTGTGTGGATCCATTAAAGGAACATTTCTCTGATTCTCAGCATCAAAGCAGTGGCATGGCTGTAAAGTGTACAGCTCATGCCAGTGTTCTCTATAATCAGCGGGAAAATCCCTTGTTACTCAGATGGGACCAAAATAGCCTTCAGTAGATGCATGCAGACACTAACACTGTTGTTTTTTAAATGTTCAAGCACTGTAGAGACAGAGAAACTATGGTGGACTGGGTTTAACCATGGACAACAAAGTCATTATGTTGATGATGCTCTTGGTATGGAAACCAATCAGTGCCAAATTCATTTAGAATGCATGTATTGTGATCCGTGTTCAATTATACTAAAAATCACAGGAAGTCATGTTTTTTTCAGTGGTTCTTTGGGGACATTTGCTGAATAGACATTTTGTTTTCTGAAATGCATGGACTGAATCTCTATTACACCCAGGGGATGTGCAGTATTGTACTTAACAGGCTTCAGTTAAGAGCAAATTTCCTAAAATGCTAAAGTCAGTGATGCTTATGCTTGGAATTAACGGATTACTAGTCATAAGTCAAATGCATTTTGTTTCAGTTGTGTGTGTGTGTGTGTGTGTGTATGTGAGACAGAGGCAGTGTGCGTTTGTGTGTATTTTTATATTCTCGTAGAGGCTTTTCCACAGTCCTCCAGGCACACTGTGCAACTTTCTTTGTGTGTGTGAGTGTGTAGCAGCAGCAGCAGTAACACAGACTAGAAGGACAACAAGAAAGAGGGAAAGAGCATCCTGTGATCCTAAGGGCAGCGGCTGGCGTACAGACGAGCTCTTTGAAAGCACAAACACACAGTTGAAGAAACAACACTGATGCAGACAGTCCTGAGGCGTGTGTGTGTGTCTGTCTGTGTGTGTGCTGCTGTCTGCTCTGATGTATCTTCTGCATCTTCCTATTCTAAGGCTAACAAAGACTAATGACAAATCAGCATATATGACTCCAGTCTGTTCAGACGTCTTTTTATTGGAAACGATCTCTCTTTGCACAACAAATCTGAGCCAACCAGGCTCAAGTTAAACATTCAATCATACCATGGTCTGTAAAGTCTGACCTACAACCTCTGATATGACTGCAGACATTCAATATGTGCTTGTTTAACATAATATCTTTGGAGAAACACTGATTCCACTCCAGAATTCTAAGAGATTTTAATATTTTTCTTTTCTCTTTGTGTCTCAACAGGTGTGCTAAGTGGTTACTGCAGAGAAAGTGGACAGACTAAAGATAAGTGTCCACATCAGTGAAGGTAAGTCAGTGTTTCTGTTAAGTCAATACTGCATGTTAGATATGAGTATTCCCAAAAATGGACATTACTGATACCCATCCTGCTCTTTGTGACTTGTTAAGCCTATTGCCTCACACATGTCCAGAGTGGAAAAGCCTTAGAAAGGTTTATATATATATATATTTTTTTCATTTATTTAAGAGTATTCCTCTTTTCAAGTGGAAGTGGCTGTGATTGCAGCAGGGAAGAGTCACCAGCCATCAGGGAACAGCAGGAAAGGCTGGTGTGGTTGTGTGTGTGTGTGTGTGTGTGTGTGTGTGTGTGTGTGTGTGTGTGTGTGTGTGTGTGCGTGTGTGTGTGTGTGTGTGTGTCTTACCTTTTCCACCAGGTTGTGATTTACTGTGACTTCTCTCTCGTACACGTTTATGTGTGAGTGCAGCGCTCCCAGCAGCCGTGACAGGACTGTGGCGGAGTGCTGAGGGTAATTGCGTGTGATGGGTGAAGTACTATTTTTGGGGTGTTTGTAGAACAGAACTGGCCATGTTGTTTTGAGGGTATATTTAGAGGTCAGAGAAATGGTTGAGTGGGCAGTTCGTGTGTTATGCCTCAAGCATTGACACTGCCTCAGAGAAATGAAAAAGAAATTGTCAGGAGAATTGTGCAGTGTTTGTTTTTAGAACAAGCTTTTACAGCAAGAAAAGATTATCCTGTTCTTTACAGCAACAGGGTGAATTTTTTTCAATAATTGGTTGTTAAAAAATGCTAAAAAATTGATCGTACTTGTTCATTATTAGGGTAGCATAGATCTGTCATGATGAATTATATTTATTGTATGTAATACATTCAGTAAATATTGATTCATTTATTTAACCCTTTCTTTAAACAGGTGGTCTCATTGAGACGTGAATCTCTTTTTCAAGACCTGTGTACAACAATACACAATTCACACAATACAAAAATAAATAAGACAAATATGTGCAAACATGATTGACAACACACAAATACAACCTTTTAAAAAGTTCTAATGTAATAAAACAATCCAGTTTTAAAATGTTCTATATATACCATATTTACCAAGTTCTGTTTGTACAAATATATAAGACATAGGGTTAAATGTAATGCAAGTTTATAATGTTATTTACTCTTCATCCTGCAATGGAAATAACCTCTGAAGAACATCTTAATAAATCACCATTCAACACCACCAGCACATAAATGGCTCATATCAGTTATGGAGAGAAAACTAACATTAATGGTGGGACTCTCTGGTCCAAATCACCACCACACATGAACTGATCTTTGTGTTAAGTATTTACCTTCCACAGAGAAGGTTTATAACTTGATACTTTTATAATCATGATTTTATATGCATTATTTTAGACATGAGTGAATAGTAACCCATCATCTGCATAAAACTGATTTTACAGATATTTGCAGTTTGTCATAATGCAGCTGCAGTTCAATGCCAAACTAAACTGATAAATGACAAAGAATGAGGGAGAGAAAGGACATCCTCGCCTGGTTAAAGTAAGTGATAGTGGCCATAGGTGATGTGTTTAATGCCTTATATTGAATTAACAAATTATTCACAAAGCTCACGTTTTTGTTGGCAAGGTTACAAATAGGAATTTCCAATTGACTCTAACAAAAGTGTTTCCTACATTCAGGGACAGAATCAATCATCAATCATTTTTGGAGAGTAAAAATTAAGGAGTGGCAGTTTATCAATGGCAAAGCTGAAGCTGTAGAATCAAGCTAATATAAAGCAGTCAACTGAAGACAGGGATGGGCTCTGCACACAAAGATACAAAGCTGCTTGGTCTGCAGGCATGATCATTAAAATTCATGCTCTTCATGCACAATTACACACAAAATCATTAAATTGGAACTGTGTGAAATGAGGGATTTTCCAGTTTTGGGATGTTTATTCACACCAAAATGCACCCTTCAAATATACATGAAAAACATTTCACCTCCTCAGTCCTGTCTCCACTTTGTTTGTCCCAGAAGAGCACCATTAGTGTTGAGGATCATCCAACATCACTCTAATGGAATCTCTCAGTGCGGAGAACAATAGAATAGTGGCTTTTGTACAAAGACTGTTTTTGTGTGTAAGTGTGTACAGGGTTGGGTTGGAAATGTGAATGTTCTGTGCTGCATGGACAAAGAGGAAGCACAATGAAATTAATTTTAAAATTAAAGAGACATCTGTAATAATGTGTTTGTATTCTACAATATCTGATGTACAGGAAAAGAGTTACTTCTCTTTTCAATCAAATCTAACCATGTTAAATAAATGCTTACATAGACATTGCTATGTTTCCTGACTGAACCATGAAACTAATTCCACAAATGTAAACCTTCAACAGCTGATTACGCCCAGTGTTTGCAGATGTAATAATCATGCTTCAGTCATGCTAATCATGCTTGCCTTCACAGTTCATTGAACAGTGAGGATTTTTCAGCTCTTGCATTTTAAGTGGTTCCTCTTATAAAACAAATAACCTGTGAAGGCTATGATAAGAAAATCGGTCTGAAGATTAATGGATTCTTTCTACGTTTGGCCTGTCAGGAACGGGAAATGTAATTTACTCCAATAGACTTTACTGTACAGTAGCATGATGATTAAAAAATAATCATTAGTTTAAGTGTATTAATGACGGGGCTTTCTTATAGAAATTGCTCTCTCATCTTAAATAATAGAAGAAGTTGTCATCATACTTAAAGACCAGTTTTCTTAACAGTCTCATTTAGCAAATTATGCTAATTCCCTGCAGTTTTTAGAAGTGGGTTAACATTTTAATCTTTCCACTCTGAGCGTGCTTCTGGCAAACCTCATCGAAGGTCACTAAGCAGTGTTCACTGATACATGATATACATACTGTGTACACAGCATACAAATGGACATGTTCATTTTTAGAAATAGCCTCCAACAGACCAATCTGTTTCTGTTGGAGCCTGTAGCGTGAGAGGCAGAAGGGAGAGGACAGACCAAATTCCATTCATTAGTGTCATTTCCAACAGCTTGTGTGTGTGTGTGTTTGTGTGTGTGATGGTAATATGCACCTGAGGTTCTTGACCGAAGGCTAAACTAAGGTAACTCTGACTTGTATTTTGGCTAGTCTATTAGGTCACCTTGTGTGTGTGTGTGTGTGTGTGTGTGTGTGTGTGTGTGTGTGTGCTGTCCCAGTTTGTGTAAACCAAAGTGTATGTAAGCTCAGTCAACTAGAAATGTGACACAACCTACAGTTGAGTACACTTCTATACTGTCAGAGCAGCCAGCCAAAGCAAACCTGCCAGGCCAGTGCTGCATTTGTTTTCTGCATAATATCATGTAAAACTCACTCTCTGAGCTACTGCCATGACCAGGAGTGCTCCAATTCCTTGTGACGGATAAGGAGCCAGGGCCCCGCTGATACTGCCCTTTAACTGGGCCCTTAAAACAACACCAGCTAGTACCAGCTTAAAAATGAGCATTTACCTGTTTTCTTCCCTGATTTGATACTATATGGTCCGTGGCCATATGTCTCTTCCAATACACTTGGAGCTGCAAGCCACCTCTCTCCACCTACTCATGGTATACTTCGGTGGGAGTGGTCTAACGCCTGGACAATATCAGCTCAATAGATTTTGCCAGACATGGGGTGTCAGAAATTAAAAATAGGCATTGAGCACAATAAACTGTCATTATATCCTGTGTAGTATGTTGTAGCAGAAGACAGATGATTCTGAAATACCAATATGCATGATGCCTTTTCTTGCCTACGTCTATGACTCGCTGTGTGAGGCTTTGGATGCTGTGGACATTCCTCATCCTGTATGTCGTTTAGCCTGGCCCTTCCTGATCAATCATCATTGCAGGTCATGCAGATTGTGAACCACCAAATCTTATTTTTGGTTGGATTCAACATTGTAATCGTGGCCAAGTGATGGCTGAAATTTAAGGCACCATAATCACCAAGGACATGATCCCTAACTGGCTTCCCACCACACAACAATAGCAGTTGTTGGAACAGGATCTATCAGATATCTTCAGAGGTACAGTAAATAACAAAAGATCAATATCACTAAAAATGATAAATGATTCAAAATTGTGTCATCTTACATTAATTGTAGGATTTTAGGGTCAAGTGTAGGGTATTTGATCTTATTTAGAACTAAAAACAGGTAGGCAGACTAGATTGACAATGTAGTCCTCAAAGTACAACCTCAATGCAGCAAAAGTGTGTTCACCAGTGACCACTGAAACATAATGAATACACCTGTGACCAGTTCAGACTAATTTCCTGAACAAGGTTATAAAAGAACCTGTGAACACCACAACATTCTCAGTTATGGCCTGGGTTGTGTCTTATGTGTCATGGCTCCACATGGTGAAGAATTGTTTGAACAAGTAAGGAACCAGATGGGGAGACTTGATAAAGATGGGAGAGGGTTCAAGATCATCAGTAGACTGCTGAACAGAAGCTAAACACAGCAGAGAAGAAAAAACAGACAGTGCTTCTGACTCGGCACAAGACAGTGCCAATGACATCACATGAAGTTAACCTCTGCAGACAACGTCCAAGAGAAAAAAAAGCAATGGTCACAAAATGGCACAAAACTGCCAGATTAAACTTTGCCAAAGAACAGGAAATGAAGCCCATTCTTTGGTCGGATGAAACCAAAATCTGTTGGATCAGATGTGGTCCAGCATGTTGGGCGTGGACCTGGCCAGGACTACCACAGTGACTGCACAGTGCCAACCATGACATGTAGGTGGGAGTGTGCATGAGTACAAGTTTGTATATCCAAATACTGAATGAAAAAAAAAGACTCCCAGTCTCAAGAGGGTTGGCAGGAGAGGAATTTTCCAATATAACAACGATCCCAAACATACTGCAAAAAATCACAGAAGAAAAAAAACTATGACCTGGCCAAATATGTCCCATGACCTGAACCCAATAGAATACCTGTAGAGTATTTTAAAGCAGAAGGTAGAGCAGCAAACCAACTTAAATAAAGAGCAGCTGCAAAACGAGAGAATGAGAGAACATCTTTACACAGATTTGGAGAAGATAGTTTCATCATCAAAAACAAATGTTTAGTTTTTTCTTAAATATGGAGCTTTCATAAGAGTTTAATTAGTCCTGAATTGAATTCATTGTTTGTGTGTTTTGTTTAAAACAAATTAAATTGTATTAAATGGACAGGATTTGTAACTACATATCATTTTAGTGATATTGGCTGGGGATGTACTCAGTTTTGTTATATAATGTAAGTGAGTGCACCCCTTAGGTCGCCCCCTTAAGATGAAACAGTTAAATAAGTATAAGGGAAGATTGCCCTGTGGAAACCATCTGAAAACTGCTGTTGATGCAAAGCAGCCTCAGTCTGTCTGCGGATGCTCGAGTGAATCAATACACCTTTGTGCCAGAAAGTCAATCTGCTGCCAGCTTTAGACCCTGACCTTGCCTCTCTCTCTGTGTAATGTACAAACCTCAGAATTAAAGCATCTACTTTAGTCAATAAATCAAAAAGCCTTGACCCACCTGTTGTCCACGTTTCACATCTCACCTGTTCCCACAAATCCCTTCAAATCTCCTGCTTTAAACCAGCTGTGCTTTCACATGATGACGTTCTCATAGCTGTACTGTGAAATCTCACCTTTGGGTTTGATGAGAAGATGAACTAAACTGTTGAAATCCAAACTAGACACTACAGAATAAATACATATTTATCTTCAGACTCATTCATTATTCATTATTTACTAACTTTGAGTCTCATAGTGTGGAATTGACAGATAGCCAGGTTCTAGATTGGAATGGAATTTGGAATATTTCTTTTTGAAATGGTGGTTCCAGTATTCTATTCCAATCATGTAACTAGAAGAGGTCATCATAATAGAAACTCCTCCTATATTATCACATCCAATACTAAATAATCTTGCCAGGGTTAGGGTTAGGGTTAGGGTTAGGGTTAGGGTTAGGGTTAGCTGTATTTTAGATGCATTAGATTGTGCACTTGTACCTAATAAACTGGTAACTCACTATACAACATATACCATTAGTTTCCATCAGTCTCAGTCATTTTTTGTGCTGGGTATCATTTAAATGTTTCAATATTAGTGCTAACATGATACCTGAGTTTCATATTTTGGGGAATACAGATGGATTAGATGAGAGGAATGACACCATTCTCATACACAATCCTCTAGAGCTCACTAATGAACATGTTAGTGAAGTGTAAAAATGAGCAGATGTGATTTTAACAGGGGGTTATGTAGGGGGGGGGTATTTCTTGGCCGGGCGCAGTGGCTTCTCTGAATCCCTGCTGGCTGCCTGTCAACTCACAACAAGACACCAGGATATCCCTACACCCAGCAATGAAATAGTCCCCCAAAGCAAATATTATAAGGGTATTCCCCAAAATGTCCTAAATATTCCTTTAAGAGAAACGTTTAAGCATTAAAGGCAGCTCTAAGGATTGAACATTCATCATCGGTATCACAGGATTCTTCTAACATCTGTGTAAAAAATAGTTGGATATTATTGATATAAAATAGGCCACAGGTTTATGCAGCCAGTAGTAGAGCTGCTATGTTCCACTGCCATGTGAGTTAACATGTAATATGTAGTGTGTGACGTTCACTGACCCTTTTCGTTCAGTGTATCACTGTGTGAGTGTAGAGAACGCTCCACACATGGAGAGAACAACTGACCTATTTCAGAGCTTTTACTCTCACTGCCATCCTCTTTCTTCTGCCCTTCTCTCTCTCTCTCTCTCTCTCTCTCTCTCTCTCTCTCTCTCTCTCTCTCTCTCTCTCTCTCTCGCTCTCTCTCTCTCTCTCTCTCTCTCTCTCTCTCTCTCTCTCTTTTCTTTCCCTTTTATCTTGATTTGACTCTCGCTCCATGTCTGTGCTGCTGGGAATAGATCTTTAATTCAAAGCAGATTTCTGTTTTAAGGCTCATGTATGACTCTATGGCATGCTCTTTTCCTAATCCTTCCCCTCTACTGTTCATCTCTGCTGTGTGTGTGCATGTGTGTGTGTGTGTGTGTGTGCGCGTGTGTGTGTGTGTGTGCGCGCGTGTGTGTGTGTGTGTGTGTGTGACGAGTTCAGTAATTAACTGAGTTAGGGTGATACTGGTCAGGTTTCACAACAGCTGGACGGCAGATATGTGTGTGTGCTTTTTTGATGTGTGTGAGTGGGATGAGGGTGTGTTGGGTTGTTTCTTTCATCCATGTGTGACCATGAACTGTACCTCTCCGCGCATCTGTGTGTGTGTGTGTGTGTGTGTGTGTGTGTGTGTGTGTGTGTGTGTGGATGATTGGCACCTCATGCAAGCCAAAGCTGGGGTATTAGCTCCCCAGGGGCAGATTAGCTATTTAGTTGAATAGTGTTGGATTGACATACCACCAGATGGTTTATGCATAATGTGTGTGTGTGAGTGTGTGTGTGTGTGTGTGTGTGTGTGTGTAGGTGTTTGCAGGTTTTGGGTGAAATATGACTACTGCCCCGAGGCCATAAAGCTGTTGCTTTATGAAATCACTCTGTAATTTCACTGATCATAATTTTAAGAGACAAAGAGCCTGAATTGTGTGTTTTTGCTCCATTTGTGTCCATTTTTTAATATTATGTAATATAATGTGAGCCAAACATTTTGTGTGTTGAATAATATAATAATAAGTTTGATATGTTTAAAGTAAGTTTGATTTTGTTATTGCACAGATTTTAAAGTGAAACAATGTCTCATGTCTGTGAGGATTGTCTTAGAACTTATGACCAAGTAAACAAGTTCACCAACTCTGCTTGCACTACAAATGCTTGTTTCATGTCCTGGATGTGTGTATTCATCCTCAGTCCTCCTGTTCTCATTCAACTGTCCTTTTTCATTTTTCTCTTATCTTCTCAGTCTTCCTGGCCTGATATAACAAACAACCCAAAATTAGAGTAAAACCTGGGGCCAAAACACAGTGTAATAGTTGCACAAGTAGAGGAATGTCATAAAGCCAACACACTGACTAAGTAATGTCATTTACAGTAATGCTCTAACATTAGAAAACATTAGCCACACTAAACTATTGGTAAATACAATAAGCCTATAACAGGAAAACACCCGAATGTATCGATTTCAGCAAAAGTGTTGTTTATTGTTTATGAATGTTTCATGTGTACAAGGAAGAATATTTCTTATTTCTTTCCAAATGACTACCTTAATGACACATTTAGTCATCATATTTAAATTAGTATTTTAAATGAAAGATCTCAGCCTAGTTTTCACTCGCAATAATAAAATGTTTGAACATTTTAGAACAAATGTAAAGATGTCTTTTTACTGGAGATTTGAAATGGTGTTCTTATGGTATACACCCACTCACACACTCCCACCGGTTTTTTTCATTCATCCTGTTGTCATAGCTTTGAGCTCTGGTGTGATTTGAAGCACACTGAAGGATTGATCCTGGTGGGGGATGGCAGCATGTGGGGCAGGGATTAACAGTGGGCAGGAGGGCTTGGTTTGGTTGCCAGTACACAGACCTGGCTGTCATGTGGAGGTGGTGGGGAGTAAATTAGAAAGCTCTGGCTGGTGGGCCGGCTGCTGAACGCTGGAGGAGGTAGAACAGCTTGGAAAAACATGGATGTAGTGTCAGTGTTTTTACATGTTTTTACCGAGGTTTACCTCTCACTACCATCTCTGCCTGTTACTGAGGCATGAAAATCTTAATTTGGGTAAAAGACAAATAAACTTTTCTGATCCTGTGAAAGAAAATATTGACTCTGCTTTTAAATATAACTAGTGGATTGTGACATCCAGCTGCCCAACAAACCTCCCGAGCCAATACAGGCCTCTGTCACACCCTTAAAACCCTTTAAAAATGAGATTTATGGGCCACATACAGAGTATGACACAACTCATTTGTCACTGCAGGTGTCAACATGTGAGACAAATGGATGTTGAAGCAATTGCACCAGATTCTCTGCTTTCAATGTGTCATTACAAAAAGAAATAAACAGAGTATTTCGATATATTCAATCAGGTCAGCATTGTTCAAATGGTTATATGTTGGTTTTGAACGTTGAAATCACTTACAGATTTCCAAGAATTTAAGATTTTTTGATATGATTTAACTTGATTAGTTCATACAGAAAAGTCTGACTTGAAGCACAATGTTTTTATTAACATTTAACTGAAATGATCTTTCTAAATGTAATTTAAGGATATGAACTGCAGTCTCATCAATCCCAATGTCCTCCCTGTGACTGCAGCACTGCCTTCACTCAAAAAACATGTTTCCTGTCACAAAATCCCGGCAGCCGTTAGATTAGCCAACCAAAACCAAACAAAAGCAAGAGAAAATGAAGATAAAGTTAAGACAAATGGATAAAAGATGCAAAAAGACAGTAAAGTGAAGACAAAAACACAATGAAAGAACCGAAAAGAGATAAAAAAAAAAAAGACAGTAAAAGCGTAACAAAGACACAAGTGAGACTCCAGTGGTTCAATGATGCCTGCGACAGCCACGATCATCAATTCTTTAAGATAATATAATAATAATTTCATATGCTCCACATTCTGCTTTGTCTCTGGCTCTCAGTGAAGCAGTGTGTGTGTGTGTGTGTGTGTGTGTGTGTGTGTGTGTGTGTGTGTGTGGAGTCTCATCTCATGTTAAGAATCACTGCTGCAGAGCTTCTCCTTGGCTTTGTTTCCACGCTGCTCTCTCCAGGGATCCACACAGGGACTCAGCTGTGAATATAGGCCAGAGTCGACACACACTCTCGTGCCAGAATACACACACACACACACACACACACACACACACACACACACACACACACACACACACACACACACACACACACACACACACACACACACACACACACACACACACACACACACACACACAAACACACACAAACAGTTAATACTGTACATAAACTGTACAGTCTACTACGCTGCCGTCTTCCTAACCATCTGTGTCTGTTTCTGTACTGGCAGGTCCTCGGGGCTGCCGTCAGAAGAAGCATCTAGCCAGTCAGGAGAGGTGAGGGGCGAGGCCGGCCAATCGGAGGGGGAGAGATGTCGGGGCATTGTGGGCATGCAGCCCTGGCTCTCGTGTCGTTACTGATACTACTGTGGCGTGAGGCAGCACCCATCGAGGTGCCGCAAGACCGTAAGTAGTTAACAGATCACTCAACATGGTGAACCGCCAGACCATAACCCACATCAGTGTGGTTAAACCTGAAGCTAGCTCACTATTCATTTAGACCAGTTGGTTATCAATAGGTCCCTTAGTATTCTTATTGACAGGTTTTACTTTTAACTGTAGCTGTAAATGTCTTCAAGTGAAGGTCCAGAACATCATAGTGTCTGTGATATTTTTCAGTAGCTTGAAGTAGCATTGTAGTTCCATCAGCATCTGTGTCTAGTGGCTAGATTGTAGACTGTCACATTAATACAGTACAATTCATTTATTAGTATTTATACTTCAAATCAATTGATAAAATAAATCAAATAAGAATAAAAGATGAATAAGATAAATATATTTTCTTTTCTTACATCAAATAAAGAATGCATTTTAAATAAAGTGCATTACAGAAAGCTTTTGATTGTGCTTCTTAAATAAAATGTTTAGTTTTAGAAAAATAAAAAAGAATTCCTTTTTACTTTTAAACTGGACTTAAACTTAAACCATAAACTGTCCGAATGCACAGATTTGATTGGCTGATTAGCGTCATGTGAGAAGATTCACTATGCACAGTGTTCTGTGAGTTTCTGAGGGCCGCTCCACTTTTACCGTAATAGCTGGAGAAGCTCCGTCCATTAAAATAGAAACGCTAGGACAAGATTGAACAATCCTCAATATTTCATCAGCTACAGGTCTGGATAGGACAGGGTCTGGGTCTGAATCTGGACCGCAGTCCACCTATTATTGATCTCTGTTTTATGGTATTATCAAGAAGAGAGTTGCACTAGATGTTCTCGAGCATCCTGCACCGTGATACCAGGACACTCACCTTCTTCTTTGTAGTGAATTGTGTGGTGGAGCATCAATGTCATTCAACATCTTCTTTCCTTTCATTTTAAAATAACCAAAAAGAAATAGAATTTTAATGTCACACCTCTTATTACCCAATTCAAAACCAGAATCATATAAAGTGCTTTAGGGGGAAAAGTGAGTAGAAAATGAATTATTATTTGCATTTTAGTGCTCCAAAGCATGTTCCACATTCCATTTTAAAATATAAAAGCATAATGTGTATAGCAGGAGATATAGCAACGCTTACATTAACATTGGATTTTCATGAGAATAGACTGCCTCATATCTAACCTGTTACTTTGGATGGCTCCCAATGATGACAGGCCTTCATTGATTCTAACATGCACATACTCCTATATTATAGATATAGTCCCAACACACATATACACACACACATACACACACATCCTCATACCTGTCCATTATGATAAGTAAGAGAGGGTGAATTCTGCTGTTAAATGGATTCCTGCGGGGATTCGGAACAAAGGCACAAAGGAGAAATAGTATTGCCTTCTCTCTCTCTTTTCTTACCCTTAACACACACACACACACACACACACACGCGCACACACACGCACGCACGCACGCACACACACACGCACACATTCCTTTTTCACAGGAAAGATGAATGACTCTGAATGTTTCGCAGTTGTACAATGAAAAATGATTTGATACTGAGAGAGGCCCAAGGACACCTTTCTTATATGTTCCATACACAACTTCACTCAAGCACACACACACACACACACACACACACACACACGCACGCACGCACGCACACACACACACACACACACACACACACACACACACACACACACACACACCCACACCAGTCAGCTGTCAGCTGCTAAGTCTTCTATTGCTCTGCCCTCCTATGGCGCCATCTCACTCTGTGTTTTTTTATGAGCATGACCTTTCAACTCTGGACTTATGATGCTCTATTGAT
The DNA here is from genome assembly GCF_963691925.1 of Scomber scombrus. Classification (NCBI taxonomy): domain Eukaryota; kingdom Metazoa; phylum Chordata; class Actinopteri; order Scombriformes; family Scombridae; genus Scomber; species Scomber scombrus. The sequence continues at coordinate 2,409,312 of NC_084972.1, forward strand.
CTGATACACACACACACACACACACACACACACACACACACACACACACACACACACACACACACACACACACACACACACACACACACACACACACACACATGCACACACACACACACACATGCACACACCCTTCCTAGAGACCATTTGTATAATACCCTTATAACCCAGTGACCTCTCCTTAATGTATTCACCACACTCTGATAAACTGACTGTCAGGGATTCTATTTATTTCTGACAAAGCTTAAATATAATCAGCTGTTCAGTTCTAGGAGTGTAAAGATATACCTAATTCAGATATTACATGCATCAATTTGAATAAATAGAGAGTATTATGATGACTGGAAGACCGCATAGATGTAAAATGTGCACAAAGGTCATTTTTTAAGTTATACATTTAGATAGAAGTCCCCAGAGGAAAATAAATATCTTAGTTATAATGGTTTTTTATGTCTTTTAGTGCAAAAAACCAAAAAAATAGAGAATTGCTTGAATTGAATAATCTGTGTAAAAGTATGCCAAAAAATAAAATAATGCCTCAATGAACATTCTCCAAAATGACTTGACTTATACACCTTCACACAAACAGATGTTACATTTCTGGCTGTTATTTTTACAAACAGAAGTGTCCTTATAGAAATATGACTAATCAGATTTAGTTATCAATAGTGATCATCATAGTTTTTCATTGCAAAATAATGCTCTATAGACTGTTCCCTCATCAGGCAGCACATGCTCCTGATGGTCTGATTCAATAGACAGAGTGACAGCCCCCCCCCCCCCCCCCCCCCCAATCCCTGTTCTTTATGTCTCCTTATCTGCTTCACAGCCAGCTGCACTCTTGACCTTTATTGATGAGTGCTTTCCACACATCTCTACAAGACCCACCACTTCCTTCCCATCACACACACACACACACACACACACACACACACACACACACACACACACACACACACACACACACACACACACACACACACACACACACACACACACACACACACACACACACATCTGTGGGGGCGTATGATACAATATTACTACTTTAAATCAGTAAATACATCCGTCTAAACTCAGTAATCATTATTAACAGGATCAAAATGCAGACAGACATATCACATATTAGTGCATAACAACACTGATGTCATTGATGTCATTGATATGACACCACTCAACTCAATCTTTACCGATTGATTGAATCAACTCACTATACAACAGATGCTACCTCAGTGTATGTTCCTCACTGAAAAAATTGTATTTCCTCTGGCACTGCAGAAAACAACACTTAACATAAAAAACATCTGAATAACATTTAACATCTGGCTGTAAAACAAAGAGTCAAATCCCCAGAAACTGAGATGCAGTGAGTCTGAATCTAACCCTAACCCAACATTACATCTTTAATCTTTAGTTGTCTTATGATTTGCTCTACAGATGCATGGTATTGTATATTTATTTGTAGTGTTTTTGATGTATAACCTAATCCATCATTTGTCTGCCTTTTCCCTCTTTCTCTCTGATATGGAAACCCCCTACAGGTGAGTCCTCAACCACTGTTTCTCTGTTTTCAGTCCACACATAACTCTCATTCATTTAATAGCTAATATAGATATTTTGTTCCATGCGACCATTATCAACCTAACCTTATGCTATCACATTGATAATAACATGCTAATTATGACATTATGGATTATAAATGTGTATATATTGTATGTCTACATGTCTAATATGATTAACTGCCATTAACCCTGCTTTCTATATCCCTGCGGCTTTACATTGGACTTACAGCAAAGGTCCTGCAAGACTGTAAGTGTTTCTTTGTTAACATGTCATCACTTTTAATGATTCTCTGCTACAGTGCCATTACAGGCACTAACACAGGCTAATTCTACTGAGAAAAGACTGATCATCACACTTAATGACTGGGATTTAAAACACTAGGTCCATATTTAGCCTGCTAAATGTCAAAAGGCTGTTTACTGGGGAAAAACAATGTGTGTTTATCTTCTTTATATTTTCTTGCTTGATGTTGATCACAGACTGGTTAGAATGCTCAGTCACATCTTCACTGTTTTAATACAGCCAAACTCACAATTTAGTTTTCCTGTCATCAGTCATCTGAATGAGCAGATATAGCAGTTTGATCAGAGCCTGTAAATGCTACATGTTAATCAGGCATTCCTGTGCTGCTGCGCTGACGTTGAATCAAGTCAATCTAATATTTTATGACTAAAAAGTTGGCCGAACAAGTCAATATAAATATGGCTTAATAGCAAAACTGTGCTGTGAACTTGACTATGTTAATATTTAAAAATAGTGATCATATATTAGAGAGAGATGAAAGTAACAGAAAGTAGTGGTGTTCCGTTCACACAGCCTCGTCCAGTCTGAGCAGGTTAACTCGTATGTCAGCGTTTTCAAAGGCTCCGTTTTCTCACATTCACACACATGTAGACACTCAGCTGACTGTTACTGTTAAGCTCAGTTACACATATCAATCACACACTTGACAACCTGCTGACACTGTGGCTCTGTTTACACCTGGCATTAACCTGCGTCTCAGGTCATCCAATCACAACTGGACAGCATGACCTCTTGAGGAGGTCAGATGGCCCTGTTCACAGTAGTCACATCAGACAGACAAGCACCAGATTTGTTTTTAGTTGACGCTGAAGAGTTAAGAGCTCATAAAAATCTCTCTAGAACTAATACACAACTATTACTCCAACCATATATATCTGTGCTGCTCTCCATTCTTTCAACCGTTTACCAAAACAACCTCCACGTCCTGCATTGATGACATGTTTTCCTCTTACGTCATTGCCTGGGACGCATCAGGACACGTTTGGGTCAATGAGGTTTTATTGTGTTTATGTGTTATTGTGTCTTATTTAAAGGGGTTAAAATGAGAAAATAAACTTTTGAATAACTTGCACACTTTCTTTTTTTGTGGACCCAGAATCACATTTCTGCTTTTAATCCATTTTGAGAGAATATATTAGAGGATTATGGCAAAAATGTCTAAGTGGTGTAACCATAAAAACTTTGTACCAAATAATTCAACTTGCTTCAAAACAGTAAATTCTCAATAAAACACCATATCAACTAGTTTGACATGATCTTACATTATAACTTTTTATGTTAAACAAATGAATTATTACATTTTAATTATTAAATTTAATCTGGGGACTCGTGTCAAACAGGAAACATTTACATGTTTTAAATGAAGTCATTATTAGTAAAAGTCCACTTAAATACACTGTAGGTGATGAAATATGTAATATGTATCATTCTTTTGTGGTTATACCATTTGACATTTTCAGGAGCATTCAGTCTTACTTTTGGTAAAAAATGGTGCAAATGTCATTTCAAATTATATAAAACCAACAAAAATACTAAATGTACATTTTAACAAACCTGATGCTGCTTTTAAGACTATTTTTAACATATTTTTGAAATGCTCATCTTGCCAAACCTTAATTGTCACTGACCCATTTACACTAAAAAAGATAGGTGGTCAGATGTGTCCCAGACCACCTCAGCAAGTGGTTTGCATCTCATAGGTGGTTTACACTTGTATTTAGAGCTGTCCACTTGTGATTGGATCAGTAGAGACGCATGTTAATACCAGGTGTTAACAGGGTCAGTGAGACACACACTTGCTTTTAAAACACTAAATGAACTGAATGAGCAGATTGAATCTTTAAACATGTTGACCAACTTAGATTGAACAGAATCTGCAAGATGACAGTGAATGAGGTTGATAAATAAGAATAAATGCTGTGCACAACAACAGCAATGAGTGCGTATGAATATGAAATACACTAATAGCATTCTGAATATCAGATGACTGTCTTTATAGCTCAGAAGTAGCTTAGAGAATGAGAGAATAAGAGTCTTAGAGTGTGTGGTATAAGCTGTTGAGGAATAATTTTCATACCAATTATCTCTCATAAGCTGGCTTTTATCACAACCAAGCGTATTGTAAAAATACTCTTATGGTTGCCATAGCAACCTAAGGGATATATATATATAATAGAGTGTTTTTTTCATTGGTGGATGGGATTAGCTGGTAGAGCTTCAATTAAAGGAGGAAAAACTGTTCTCCCATCTCTGTCCTCTCTGTTAGAGACAGGAAGTCATGGTCACAGTCCAGTCACAGAGCTTCATTTTAGAGCACTGAGCTTCTTCTTCTCTAATCCAGCAGGCGGCTTGATCTCTGAAGTGCTTGTTATCTTGTGTTGTGTGTACAGTATGTGTGTGTGTGTGTGTGTGTGTGTGTGTGTGTGTGTGTGTGTGTGTGTGTGCGCACATGTGTACAGTGTTAGATTCAAAGCCCTGCAGGGTTCAGTGAGCTAGAAATGCAAAAGGGCAGAGAAATGTTGGCTGCGTGGTGTGTCTGTGGTGTTCAGGGGGGGTTTGGCTTAAGTGAGCCATTAAATATGTATAGTAGACTGAACACAGCTGAGGAGAAGGACACTATGATCTTTGCATTTCTATGAGAATGTAAAGCAGACTGATACATGAAAGCGATAATAGCTTTACTGTAAAATAAAAAAGGAAAAAAAATGATCATTTTCCTATGATGAACAAATCCCATGAAAAAAAAAACATTGTTTGTATCTAAAGTCCATAGAGCTCCATTATTATTATTAAAACACATCAGTGAGTCACACTGTTGCACTGGGTGACATGTCTCTTCACCATGAACACACACACTGCAGTTTATTTGGACTCAATCCCAAACACACACCGTGCTGCTGCTGGACATATTCACTAGAGCAGAAAATGTGGATTAATCCACCGCTGAAAATAGTCCCCAATAAAACGCTTCCTCCTGTTTGAGTAATGTGTGCTAAAAACTGCTGTGGACAGTTGTTGTTTTAGTGAATTACTTAAGCCTTATTTAAAGTAGTGAGGCTTTATATCTGTGAGTCATTAAGCCTGGGGCTGAGTGCCACAGACAGTGTAGGGAAATAAGAAAGTAAATAGAAGGAGATGGTTGTTTTTTTATCTTTTCATGGGATTTGTTGACATTGAGAAAAATGGGGAGTAGTCTATTCTATCCTGGCAAAAAAAGAAGTTTCTCTAGAGAAGCTTCATTTAAATCAATATATTGAGCTATTGAAAGTCTATGTCATCTCTAGTGTACACTGAAATGTCAGGTAAAGCATCACTGTGTTTTTAGGTGTGTGTGTGTCAATATGCATGTGTGCGTGTGTGTGTGTGTGTGTGTGTGTGTGTGTGTGTGTGTGTGTGTGTGTGTGTATTATCTCTGCACAACTGCATCCATGTAACCTTCTCCCTGTCTGTCCCCTCCTCCCATAGTGAAGCAGCCCCCCACTATAGTGAAGCAGTCAGTGAAGGACTACATTGTGGACCCCAGAGATAATATCATCATTGAATGCGAGGCCAAGGCCAACCCTTTGCCAACGTAAGCATTACACACGTATGGACACACACACAAACACACACACACGCCGAGGACAGATAAATGAGTACAATACCCTGTGCTCACTAATCTGTCCTCTGCTATAAGAAATAGATCCACATGTACACATGAAACCACAGATGGTAAGATGGCTCTGTATGATTTTATAAAAGACATACAGCTGTGTGACGTCATATTTTCCTGAAGAAGCTGAGATGTATTGAAACAGAAAAAAAAAGAAAAGAAGCCTTTTGGCTCATGAAAAAAAACCCATACATATCTTTTATGATTGATTTTATGATACAGTATTTTTTATTTGATGTATAAATGTGAAAAGCTGCTCTAGATTCAGAATCAGTTTTATTGTCACTTCTGTAACACACATTCAACATACATAGAAGCCGAATGCCGTTCTCGAAATCAGTCGTGTTCACATTTAAAAACATCAAAACATAAAGGGCAGTTTTTAAGATAAAGTGCTGATGCATTGGTCTATTGAAGGACAGGTAGTGCTGATGTGTTTACTTAAAGTGCTGGTGCATTTGTATGTAAATGTATCATCTCATTGTTTGTGAGGTATGGATGGGGAGGCAGCATACAGAGCGTGTTTAGAGGTCTGATGGTGTGGTGGAAAAAACTATTGGAGAGTAGCAGATGTTGCCCGGATGCTCTGGAGCCTCCTTCCAGATGGCAGGAGTGCAAAGAGGTGGTGGGAGGGAAGGGAGGGTTTTCCTAATATTCTGACTGTCCCATCAGATCAGCTGACCAATCAGCAAACACATTCCATCAGATGGTTGTTGCTGCCTGGTAAAAAAGAAAATACTTCCACAGAGGACACACCTGTTGTTCCTCTCTCTAAGCTCCTCCAGGTGTCTCCTTGCTCCTCGTCTCCTCTGCAGTGCATTTAAGGACTCGGAACATCCTCCGTGATATCAGAGGGGGGATGATTTTCGGGTTGCGGCCTGAGGACGAGAGGAAGCATAACTTAACCAAATGAAAAAAAAACTAAACCCCAGGCTGTAAAATCGTCAGTAACACAGGCAACTTAACACAGTGACAGGCTGCAGACTGCACACTGTCTGCACCAATCACACGCAGCTGGAGAGTAATCAGGAAAATGCAGCACAGCTGAGGACAAAGCAGTCCAGTGGAGATTCATGTGATCTCTTCTACCCTCCTCTTCTTTTTCTCCTTTTTTCTTCTTCCTCCCACATCATTCATTCTTTTCACTCAGGGCCATTGTCTTTCACTGGTCTCCTCTGCTGCCTTTCGTCACCCTGGTGTGTCTGTCCTTTGTGTCTCCTTGCCCTCCTCCCATCTCTCTCTCCCTCTCCCTCTCTCTCTCTTCATCCACCTCTGTCTCTCTCTGGCAGTGAGAGTTATGAGGAGTGACAGTGCCACTCAGATGTGCTATCCTGCCACTCTGCACCCCTCTGTCTGTCTCTCTCGCTCTCTGTCTCTCTCTCTCGCTCTCTGTCTCTCTCTGTCTCTCTCTGTCGCACACACACACACGCACAGTCACACATTTTGATTTTAAACAACCCTTTTTAACTGACCCTCCTTCTCTTTCAGTTGAATGGTATCTAACACCTAAAGCTATTTGATGCCCTCCAACAGCCCCATAAACTCAGTGTGACACCTGTCTGCCTGCCCTCTACAGCCTCAACCTGACAAGTGTTGTGCTGTGCTTTTTGCTGTCTCCTGCTCCCTCACAGTGTCCTTCTATTACCTCCATCACTCTGTCTGGCTGTCTGCTCCAGCTGCCGCAAACACACTCAATCCCTCTAGTTTTCTCTTCTGTCTCTTCTTGTTGATATTTGATGTAACAATAAGCCAATTAGTTAACAAGATGAATGACAGAAAATAATCTACAACTTCTTAGATAATAAAATAATTGTTTTAGACATTTTGAAGCAGAAATATCAATCATGAGCTGGTTTCGGACTTTTAAATGTGATGTGAAATGTGATTTTGAATGAAAAGCAAACTGATTCTTTCTTTTTTTTAAATTTTAATTTATCTTAACCTTTACATACTGTTTATATTCTGACTCATAATTAGTCTATACATCAATTCACATTTATAAATTGTTTTTTTCTTATTTGTTTTTAAATAACAAAGGTGAAATTTGTACATTTGCATATATAAAAATGTGTATCAGCTGCTAAAAAATTAAAAAGAATGATGCATTTTATTTCCATGTTTGTATACTGTGGGTCACATTAGGAAAAGTATGGCTAAGAGAAATGTGTATATGGTGCTCTCAAATGTAAAAATGGGTCAAATTTGACCCTGAACCAGTATATAAGGGTTAAGAAAATCATCATAATAGTGGTTATCCATAATAGATTTTATCTATGATAGAGGTTATTCAATCTCAAGGAAAATTAGACCTTATCCAAAATACAAGTTAGATACATAATGAATTTGGATATGGGTTATTACATTCTTTTCATGTAGATTACAGTGCAAGAAATAATGGATTCCTCCTCCTCCTCTTCCTTTCTTCTTCTGTTCACCAGACACACATGCACACAAATGTCTCACACTCAAAAATGCACAAACAATCTGTATTGATGTACAGCCAATCATAAGTACAGATCCATTTTATATACCTGCAGCAAACTATTTGCACAATTGCACTCAGAAGCAGGCATGCACGCACACACATATGCATGCACTCGCACATGCACATACACATACACACATTGTGTCTCCAGTGGTTACATCACTGGTGGGTATGACCGGCTCAGGACAGTGGCACATTGTTTATTTGGAGACAGATTGGCTTTACATAAGACACACACACACACACACACACACACACACACACACACACACACACACACACACACACACACACACACACACACACTTACACAACCTTACAATAAGGCACTCACGGCCACTCTCCCATACACACACACTCACTAGCTCTCCCCTTCCCAGGACAGGCATTGTGCTCCAATAATGCACTCAGTTGACTATTCATGCTCATGAAACATTCAGCGAGGGGGATCGTTCACTTATTCACCCGCAATCAGTCTCTCACTACGCAACACACACCAGGACACACACAGCTCCGGCCTCCAGTGCTTCAATAGTGGATCTTTGTTCAGGCTTGGCGCTCAAACTGCCGCTCAAACAGACCCAGCTCAACTGTAGCCTGTCTAAAAATGACAGGAAGCATCTTTTTGTAAATCCCAGCTCCCCACTAAAAATAGAGCGGTGTTATGTAAGATATTCACTGTTCTTCACTAATCACAGAGCTCTCTGGAAGCAGCACATAGAACAGGATTAAGCTTGCAGTACTATGACATGCACGATGGAGGGCGAGAGTTGTGCTCGATTTTTGGAGTGCTGTAATGTGCCAGCTGAATAACATGAGATGGCAACCACATGACAAGCAAAGGACTTTCACATTTTCCGCTTGTTAAAACAATTAAGAGTCCATGTTAACATGCTGATAGCCTGGTTTCCATCCCAGCGTGTCAGGATGACTTTGCTCTTAAAGGAGCATCCTGGTGTTTCTTTTTAAGTATAAACGCATAAAAAATAAATCACAAATAGTGTACATTAAGTATCTTGCCCCAAGCACACATGGACACGTGGACCGGAGGAGTCGGGAATCCAACCACCAATCTTCCGATCAGTGGACAACCCACTCTACCTCTTGAGCCACAGCTACCACATTGGAGCATACCATTTTTTAGTTTTCAGACTTTTCAGACTTTTCCATCTGATTTATAAAGAAATCCACTTAAAACTCTACTTAAATATGCTCAAACAGATACTGTAATCCATCTATTAAAAAACCGCATTTGAAAATTTGCTCATATAACAGCGTTCGAAAAAAAACAGCAAAATGGAAGTGTTAGGAAATAGACAGAGAACAAGAACGGTACTTTTTGTTAGAGAAGAAAAACAACAGAGTGGTTTTAAAATAGAATTAATGCTGTGGAGTGTCATTTATAGCATATTAATTATTATTGGGGTAACTATTGTGCAGGCTCCTGCCACTATTGGTACAGTGATGTATTATTTAATCCGCTTTTTGATGCCTTCATTTTCAAAGTTCCATTGCTTTTGATTGAGTGTAAAGGTTCAAACCGGTTTTTAAACGTTTTCTGCTGGAGTACACTCAAACACACTCCACAATTCCACATTTTTCTAGTCTTATTTCACACTGTTTTGGATATTAATATGTGTTGAGTTGGACAGTTGGGTGTAATAGAAATAGAAGGGCTAATTTCCATTGTGCCAACTTTGAGGTCTGTTAACTGCCTTGTAGACATGTTCTGTGTTTACAGGTGCCTTTTGGGTAAGAATGTTGGCTGATAAGATTAATGAAAGTTGATTTTCACCTGAAACACTGTACCATCTTAAAATGAGACACAACAATAGAATAAGCTTCAGCTCCAGTGAACATAGACGTGACAATGGTAATCCTTTGGTTGTTTGTCTTTCGGCTCAGGTTCTCATGGCGAAGGAACGGGAAGTTTTTCAACATCGGGAAAGATCCCCGGGTGACGATGCGGAAACGCTCTGGAACCCTGGAGATCGGTTTCCGCAACGGAGGACGACCAGAGGACTACGAGGGAGAGTATCAGTGTTTAGCCGACAGTGACCTGGGAAGGGCCATTTCCAACAAAATCCTGTTGCGGGTCTCCAGTAAGAACACTCAGTCACACACACACACTGCTATATTACACACACTGAAATGTCATTATAGAGAAATAGTATTCATTAAAGCTTCATGGTGTCTTATATTAGAAAAAAAGAAGAGAAACTGATAAAACTCCAACATACGTTTCAGACAGGTTTAAAAAACATCTAGTTATGTAAAAGTACTTACTTATATCCACCAGACATACATACCTTTTATTTTGTCAAATGACGTCAATACAACCAATCAGCTTAGTAGCTTTTGGGAGACTTGTATTCTCTTGCGCATTTTGTCTAATGGACTAAAATCCCTCTGTCCCCACCTAACCTTCTGACTGTTATTCTTGTCACATATCATTCTTTCGTTCCCTTCCCCCTACCCCCCCTTTCTCCTCCCCTTCCACCTCTCCGTTCTACAGAGGCTCCTCTGTGGCCTAAAGAGGTGCTGGAACCAATGATGGTGCCTGAAGGCCACCCGGTGGTCCTCCCCTGCAACCCCCCACCGGGCCTGCCTCCTCCATTCACCTTCTGGATGAACAGCGGTGAGCACCACTTACACACAAACACACACACACACACACACACACATATATACAGTCTCTTTTTCTGTGTGTGTGGCGTCAATCGATCTTAAATATGTCTTTATTAGTCCCACAGTGGGGAAATTAACATTATTGCAGCAGCAAGTGGACAGTAAAAAAAAATAGAAGAGCATCAGTAGACAGAATAAAGAACAATAAATAATAAGTACAGCAGATAGAAAGAAAGAGTTTAAATTATGACTCTTTTGGCATCCTTAAATACAACTTTAATGAAAGGTATTATGCCTCTTAACACAATGACAAATAAAGAGAAAAGAGGTATTTTCGTGTTTGACTACTGCTGCATGTGTGTGTGTCTGTGTCTGTGTGTCTGTGTCTGTGTTGACTAGTTAAAGCTAAAAGAGCAGACCTCAAGTGTAGCCAGAAGTCATTTTACAACCATAGTGTGACTCTACAAAAATCACCTCTATTACACAACCATAAAATTAATTAAAACAGGTAATTTATTGAAATATTGTGACAGAAAAATGTCAGCTACCTCCTTTATAACAAACTGCCTTCCCAATTCAAAAAGTCGACCGTGCAGCTACATTGTCCTTTTCGCCTTGTGTGAACTTTCCCCACACAGTTAACAACCTATATGACAAACACACACACACATGATTACATACACTCACATCAACCACAGTACACAGTATCAGAACGACATGTTGACAACACACTGTTAGACACCGACGCATTATTAGCCGGCTCACGATTGGTCCTGGGGCATCATCTTGACGACCATAAGGCTAATGTCAGTTGGTGCGCTTACAGAACGTGTATGACAGCGTGTCTGGACGTCTTCGTGGGTGCGCTGTAAGTTAACGGTTGCCCGTAGCGACTGCGGGATGAGACATCAGCAGGGTTAACTTGAACAGACATCGAACTGAGTTATATGTGAAAATGTATGCGTGTCGTCTGGTGTAAGAGGGTTAATGTGAAGGTACATGCAAGACTTTACATTAGTCTGGATGGAATATATGAAAGATAAACAATTTATAAGGTAGTGGTTGACTTTACAGAGTCTGACATTTAAAGGTGCAGTGTGTAGAATTTAGTGGCATCTAGCAGAACAGACATGGCAGAATTGGAATATAATATTCATAAGTATGTTTTCTTTGGTGTATAATCATCTCAAAATAAGAATTATTGTGTTTGGACAAACCAAACACTGACTTTAGAAAGGGCTTTTTGCATTTACCACCACAGGTTCTCTTGGTGCTTGGAAGTGGACAGGGTGGCAACCTCACCTCTAGATGCCACTAAATCTTACACACTGGTCCTTTCATTTTTTAATTTTTATATTTAATTATGTATGACCGTAGTCTTTTAGAATGAGAAGCTGTCATAGTGACGGTGTGGGGTTGTAACCCAGAGGTGTTCTTGTCACTTGCTGATCTTTGCATGTCTTGACACGATGTTTCAAACAGTGACATTGTAAAATCATGATGCCACTATCACTGCACGTGATTTGTTCTTGGAATCATAGATATTTAATAAATGGTAGATAGACTGTACTTATATAGCTCTTTTCTAGTCTTTTGACCACTCAAAACACTTCTATACTACATGTCACATTCACCCACTTACACACATTCATTCACTGTTGGCGCACCTAGGCATGGGCCGGTATGAGATTCTGACGGTATGATAACCTTAGGCAAAAATATCACGGTTTCACGGTATTATGATTACAGCTCTAAAATGTGTTATTTAGAAATGAATTTTTAAAAAATATATAAAACATGATGGAACATTAGTAAATATGTATTTAAAATAAATAATAATAAGCAGTCCTTTAACTGAGGCTAAACCTGCAACTCAAGTCACGACATAAATGAATTATTTTTAGTGAAATAAAACAACCTTCTTCCTCCAAGCCGTGGCCGTCTGTCTTTTTACGGTAGCAGAAGTATTCCCATACAGCCGACTTGGTCCGTTTAGACGGGGGGGGGGGGGGAAGTTTGTGGGGCTCGCCTCCTTCAGCCATCATGCAGCCTGCAGAGCTACCTGCTTTTAACAACAACCGGAGGTGCGCGGGGGGAGGGGTAACTTTACGCTGCAGCTGCACGCGACCTGACGGACCTCCACAGCCAATATATCATTTATATACATCTAAAATACAAACTTTAGTTGTAGTGTAGATTACAGTTTTAACACATTAGTGGTTAAACTACTATCACATCTATTTTCACAAGTTGCAGTAATTGGTTAAATGTTAATTAAATGACCGAACCCTTTAGTTTGACTTCCTCTATCTCTGTTCTTCTGTCCTCCTCATTCTTTCAGCTATGACCCCAATCCCTCAAGATAAGAGAGTATCTATGGGTCTCAATGGAGACCTCTACTTCTCCAACGTTTTGGCCCAAGACGCCCACACTGACTACAGCTGCAACGCTCGCTTCCTCTTCACACACACCATCCAGCAGAAGAACCCCTTCACACTCAAAGTTCAGACAAGTGAGTAGACAGCACACACACACACACACACACACACACACACACACACACACACACACACACACATACATTTATGAATATTTATAATCACTATTTCAATAGGAGCCACTGATGTACCAGTGTTTAAACCCTGACTTCTCTTTATGTCTGCTGAGTGTGTTTTAATGTTCAACCCTAATGGAATATGACATATCTATCTCCACCTAGAGGTGATGTCATGGCATGGCATGAGATCCATGAAATCCTAACATCTGATGACACATCCTCAGGTTTCTGCAGACAAGAGAAGAAAATGGAAATTTAGATTGACATAACGTGACATCTTTGTTCAGTGTTCAGCACCACTGTGTCCCCTTAGGTTCTATGAGTGTGTTTGTGTGTGTGTGTGTGTGTGTGTGTGTGTGGACTGATGTTCCACTGTGTGTGCCTGTGTTTTCAGAGGAGCCGTATAATGACACGTCTTACAATGCCTCTGACCCCTACGGTGGTGAGTCACTTCCTGTCCGGACAGCTCCGCTTCCTGTCCACGTACTGTCCGATAGTAACGAGGCTCACGCACTAATCTGCTAGTTCAGCAACGCTCAAGTCGTCTACTGACCTCAGACTGACCTTAGATACAAATGTAACCCTCTAACTGTTCCTGCACATGTAGATTTTCATTTGGAAAAGTAAACATGGGTCGTCGTGCTTCTTTTATGGTCATATAGACTTTTTGGATTGAAGTTTTTGATATAAAGATTTTTAAAGTGGACCCTTTTTGAGAGATAAAAAAACACAAAATCTATATGGATTCAGTATGAACTCTTGAATTTGACTCTTGTCTGGCTGTATATTGCATTTAGGTCATTAAAAAGATAAAGAAAAGAAAATCTATCATCAGATCCAACAAGGAACAGATGAGATCCTGCCACATGACACTTGACAAGTGCTTTTATTGCTGCTTCTTACACAAACTTGCATGACAATCTAACTCTGGGATTAATACACTAAATGGCTGACTGAGTTTAGAATGATCAGTGTTTGTTTTATGACAACCGTATTAGTGCATTTAAAACTAAAATAACTGAACCCACACTGCTCCTTGAAGAACAATGTTTCTTACTGTAAGTTTATTTTTAGTGATAACATGGCAAAATAAACATCACCAATTTGGTAGGACAACAGGTGACAACTCAAATATGACGTATATTTTCACATAACTGAGGCCTATTAACCATGATTTCCAAAAACGTGTATAACCTGTGATAAGAAGTTGGAATGAAGTTGGCTACAAAAGTCCAACACAGAATTGGGAACATTTATGCTTTATTAACAGTCAAACCAAACCGGGTCAATTTTGACTAGACTGTATAAAAGCATATATTTAGTAATATCTCTCACTCAGATATCAACCTGAACATTTCCAACACCTGATTTGACAAATGCAGCGATTATTCAGCCCTTAGTGTTCTATTCCTCAAACTAAAAATGCAGAGCAGCTGCTGTGAGAACATTGTTCAATTTGTCCTAAATAATCCCCTCCAGACATGTTTTAAAACAAATACCAATACATCGCTTTGAATAATAAGCTATGTCTAATATAGTTTTTCTACTTTGAATCAATCAATCAATCTTTATTTATATAGCGCCAAATCACAACAAAAATGAACTCAAGGCACTTTACACATAGATCAGGTCTAGACCAGGCATGTCCAAACTATTCCATGAAGGGTCATGTGTCTGCGGGTTTTTGTTCCAACCAATCAAGAGATCAGTTGATTAAATGAGTCCTTTATGGAGTAGTTTGGACATGTCTGGTTTAGACTCTACTCTTTCATTTAAAAGTGAAATTATCTCATTAAAATTTTTCAAATTAAATATCCTCCTTCTCCCTCATTAAAGACGCCAGAATCTATGAATATGCAAATATTGTTCATTTCTAAAGTTTAACTGCTGGACACAAGATGTCTCCTACTTTAAATTGTTTGGATTGTAAATTGAATACTGGATCAGGATTGGCTCCAATTCACATCTTAAACTGAGATTGAAGGTGAGCACAGAAAAAAAAAACAGCTTCTTCAGCAGATGCATATGAAATTCTGCATCATTTAGCACATAGAAACAAAATCCAACTGAACGAACAAGAAGAGAAATATGTTTCTGACTGGAGGGGGACTTTAAACTACGGTATCTACTAAAATCACTTTTTAGGAATTTCAAAACATTTTAAGTCATTAAATCAGTTTTATTAAACAACAGTGTTTCCCAGACTGATGTCAATATATATATATAAAAAAAAATAATAGATATAATCTCACCATGTATGGCATGGTTACACTGTGGTAAATTTGATGTTTTCTACCCATAATTCTTCAGAATGAAATGTGTAAAAAAAACCCTGAAACAGCATAAACACTGTCTTGGCAGATGACAGCTGAAACTTCTGATAATATACCAGGCAACGGTACCAACAGAATACAATGTCTCATATTGAAGCAGTGTGGTGTTAATCAGCTATTCATTAAACATGGATAAATCAAACTGCATCATATCAAGGATCACAGGTTGACTGACTGACCAGATGTGACTCAAAGACAAGCAGCACTTCTCACTGTAACTCTATCATACCCATCTCATTTAGTCTATAATTAGTTTATTCCACCTTTCAATCAATGTTAAATGATAACACATGATGAATAAACATGCAGTAATTAAGACTGAAATTACCCTTAATTCAAGTATATTGCACATAGAGAATTGAATGTGTGTATTCATAAGTTGTACAGCTATTGAATAAGCCCATAGCTGGAGGGAACAGTTCAGCCAAAGTGGTAGCATATGTGCTATTGGCATGAGCTGGAGGGGTTGGGGGGGGGGGGGGGTCAGTGAAGCTCTGGGGTGGATGGATGGAATACATCCCCATGGGAGAAGATGCTCCTAGTGAGGGAGCAGGCTGGCAGATCCGAGGCCCAGAGGGACTGAAAGCGGGACCGAGGCTCCAGCAGAGAGGAGGGATTAGGTCACATGATGAATATTCAGTCTGGATTCATGCTGCGGTCATTAATAGTCATACATGTATGGAAATAAGGTTTCAGCCTCTCACTCCTGCTCTCCAACACATTTCTGTAAGTGTGGGGGAGTGATAGGAACAGCTGTTCAGATGCTCACACACAAACACTGGTCTACACACGCTCGTTACTTCACCGCTAATCTTCAATGAACGCACACAGGAAAGCAGAAAAACACACAACTCTGCCTTTTTTTTGGAGGGTGGGAGGGGGTGTAACGCTGCAGTGCTTCCTGGGAAGACCTGCCAGCATCACCAGCAGGATCTGTCCAGGGGTCACCACCTATCTACTATGTCAGCTGTGTACATAAGAGCGTTGGCATTAGTCACTGCTAACCCCTCAATGCTTTCTTCATGTATTTTTTTGTCTTCTTGTAATTGTTCTTCTCCTCTCAGTGTCACTAACAATAACAGAGCCTCCACACGCCTCTCCTGTGTGTTTGCCGGCCACTGGAGAAGCTAACTGCTAACAGATGCTTTAATCCCATACAGATCTACATCACAAAAGAAAGGCTAATGCTAATTTAAACCCACACACTTCCCTACAGGCTGGAACTCTCTGCTGACTGGAGTTTAAATCCTCGGTGTTAACAGCAATTGTGTTGGGATTGGATCAGACTGGAAATGTGCAGTCTAGGACTCAAAGATAAATTTGTCTTTATAAGATTAAAGATGAAAAAACCAGTTAGGGTCATTTAGACATTTTTGATAAGATTATTTGGCTGGTTGTACAGTAGATGATGCTCAGGTTGATGGACAGTCACGAATGGTTGTATGTGGTCATTCAAAAATAAGAATTACAACTTTATTACAACAACAAAACATATGTAGGTAAGGGCAATGCTTCATTTAAATATGATAGCATAGAGTTGACTATAGTATTAATATTTCAATTTGCAGCAACATTACTAAAATGAGGTCCAACACGACAAGAAACACAAGTAGTGAGATGATTATAGAGGTGAGGATAAGTCTCCAACCTTATTTTGAAGAAGAAATGAAGACAAAAAAATCGAATTATTACCCAAACTTTGTGAAACATCCATCACAGTTTACATACCCACTTCCCCACTTCAACTTTACAACCAATATGCACATACTGTTAAGGCAGTAGTCTCCAACTGTGCTCCTGGAGAGCTACAAGCCCTGCATGTTCTAGGTATCTCCCCACTCTAACACACCTGATTCTAATAATGAACTTGTTATCAAACCCTTTGACAAGCTTCAGCTGCTTGATAATGAGTTAATTATCAGAATCAGGTGTGTTAGAGTGAGGAGATAACTAAAACATGCAGGGCAGTAGCTCTCCAGGAGCAGGGCTGGTGACCACTGTGTTAAGGTTAAGGTTACAAGTTATAAAGTGTTGAAATGTTAACTGACTACATGTGAGATGTTGTATGGGACCAATAGTTTAAGTTAAAACACTTAGAACAGTTGAGGAGTCAGTTGAAAGGGTTTGAATGTATATATATATATATATATATTTGACATTTTACAGCACTTTGAACTTTAAGCCTCACTGGCAGTTTCTTAGTCGCTGTAAGTAGAAATAAATGTAACTTGATGACACAATACTTGACTCTAAGATAAGATGAGCCTAAATTTAGTGAATTCACCCTCAGCTATATGGCTGTTTAAAATGCTACATGTGTTTGCTTGGTGTGGGCATTGTAGTGTTCAAACAAAGACAACACTTAGCAGTTTGCTCACATCCCATCCTGCTCAACTGACTGTTTGATTATCTTACAGTCAGTTTTTGGGTTCAAAGTGGGTTCAAAGTTTGGTTTGTTCTCACCAACCGAAGTTACGTTAATGCTAAACTAGGATTCTAAAATTATAGTAACAATGTATTTAGCGTGAGGTTTATTCATAGATCTCCCCCTCTTCCTTTTACTCACTGTATAATGTGTGTCGAATATAAAAAGCCAACTCTAAAGAACACCAAGTTTTTGTTTTAAAGGCTTTAATGTTGCCAAGGCAACCAGCTACATGATTGGACTGTGACTTAATGCGTTAGGCAAGCCCTGTGGGAAGGTTTAACATGGGGCTGAACGCTAATGCATCAAGTATCTGACCTTAAATATACTTCAGTTTGATTTTACACTAATCTCATCACAGCAGAAATACTGGGCAAGTTTTATCAGCTGTTTTATTTTAAGCTTTTAATGGCAATCATTGCCATCTCTGCTCCCTTGGCAAACATAAAGCAAGATCAATGACCCTGTGTGTTGTTTCTGCATCTCTTAATGTCTTCCTTTGAGAGAAGCCAGAGGGTTTAAGACGTGTTTACAACAGTCTGCAGAGAGAGCCAAAGCCTGGCAGAGATGGAACACAGCCACGCTACGAGGAAATGATCAGAATAATAGTGTTAGATTTATGTGGCAGAGAATACAAAGGAGGATGTTTAGCTCCTAGTAGGAAGTGAGTTAAGTGCAGTGCTCTTGGATTTGATTGTGGATGTGTTTGTGTGGTGTGTGTGTGGTGTGTGTTGACTTCTTCCTGTTCCTCGTCTGCAGGCCGCAGAGTAGCTGAGTCGACGCCGACCTTCCTCTCACCGACAGGGACTGAGAGTTCCAAAATGGTGCTACGAGATGAGCAGCTGCTGCTGGAGTGTATCGCTGCTGGACTGTGAGCTCACACGCACGCACACACACACACACACACACACACACACACACACACACTACACAAGATAAGATTAAATATTAATCGTAGGATATGCAAAAAAAGCATTCAAAAGTTTTACTGCTGCTATTTGAAAAAAGTAAAGAGGCAGTTCAAGCATATTCAGTCTCAAATAAAATGGGATATGGAAGTGAAGATTTGACCAGATTATTCAGGGATATAAATTGATTGCTGAAGTGGTCATGACTTAGAGCGCATTGAGTCTGGAGAATCAGAGCATAGCTGTAGAGGACTGCTCACCTCCAAATGGCATCTGCTCCCTCTCCCTCCTAAAGTAGGGGTCAAAAGGCAAAAAAATGTGCTTCACATTTGCTCCAAACACACTTGAGTCTCTCTTTCACAATCATGTGTCTCCTCTCTCTCTGTGTCCTCGTCTTCCCATGCAGTCCCACACCCGCCATCAAGTGGTTTAAGAAGGGTGGAGACCTGCCGGCACGGAAGGTGAAGTTCGAGAACTACAACAAAACCCTGAAGATTATCAACGTGTCAGAGGAGGATGCTGGGGTGTATGTATGCATGGCCAACAATTATTTAGGCAGCATACGCCATTCCATCTTTGTTGAGGTCAAAGGTGAGGCGGTTACGATTGGTTCTTTATTGAAATATACAACTTTGTGTTTGTGTCCGTCCATTGTGCTAACCTGACTTCCTGTTTATTCCACAGCGGCTCCTTACTGGCTGGACAAACCAACAAATCTGGTGCTAGCCCCGGATGAGAACGGGCGCCTTGTGTGCCGGGCCAATGGCAACCCTAAACCTAACATCCAGTGGCTGATGAATGGCAATCCAATTAACAGTAAGTACAGATAATAAATGATAATTTAAACATTACCACACTACTGGAGTGAGTCTAAAGTCATTTTCACATATGAGAATAAGTCCACCCTTAGCAAAAAGTAGTTTATTCATGCTTACATTTAATTTAGCAGAATAAAAATGTTTTTCACTACACATATTAGCTTTGAGGTATTACCCCTGTTATAAACTTATATGTTCAACATCATATAGTATATAACTAGTACAATGGCAGTATATAGAAGAGTGGACTTGTGCTATACTTTAAGTATACTTCAATCAACTAAAATGTGGACTAGAAGTATATACCTAGTACACTAGTAGTATATAGATGAGTATACTTGTTGTATACTTAAAGTGTACTTTTATAAACTTAAAATGACCTTAGAAAGTATACTTAAAGTATACTTTTATAAACTTAAAAATGTTCCAATTTAGTCCGAAGAGGTATTAAATTAGTAAACTTTCTAGTACACTACTACATGGTCCGTAGTATACCTGCTATACTTATACTTACACTCAAGCATACTTAATAAAATGAACTTCAAGTATACTACTTTTTGCTAAGGGCAGACATATACGTTTTATCATAACCTTGTCTTGTTTCACCATCTCCATCCTCTCTCCTCTCCTCCACTCCAGCCTCCGTGCCCCACCCGAGCCGTCAGATGATGGGCGACACCATCATCTTCCGCTCGGTGCAGGTGGGAAGCAGCGCCGTCTACCAGTGCAACGCCTCCAACCAGCACGGCTACCTGCTGGCCAACGCTTTCGTCAGCATCCTCGGTGAGACACGGAGGGCAGGGGACGGTCCATGGCAAAATGTGAACAGAGCAGTAACTAACATGGGCTGGAAGTGTTGTTCTTCTGTACCAGTGTTTTGAATGGATACCTGTGAGATATACTACCGTTTAATGTCTTGGGTCTCTCCATTCAACAACAATTATTTAAAAAACTACATACAGGATTGATCTTCACAAAATATAGGTGTTATTTCATCCTTAGTAGAATTTCTAGGAACTACAATTCATTTTTACACTGAATTAAAGAATTACGCCAAAACAAATCTTGAACCTATCTCTGTACTGGACGCAACAAATCAAACTGATATCAGTATTCCCATCTTACTCTGGGTAGGAAAGAAAAGTAAAGTACTTTATTTTTTAACCTTAACACATCAAAACAGATCAGTGGTTGATTAAACTTCAGATAAACATCTGGAAACATTCACATCACTTTACAAATGTAAGTAATGAAGTGTTAAAGGTGTAACTGACTCTCCCTCTCTCTGAAGACATGGCTCCGAGGATGCTGGGCCCTAAAAACCAGCTGATTAAAGTCATTGAGAACAACAGAACCTTCCTGGACTGTCCCTTCTTCGGTTCCCCTCTGCCAGAGTTACGCTGGTGAGCATCTAATGTCTTTTTCTTTCATTAAATCCAAAAATACATCTGTGAATTCACAACACTGTACTTGTTTTAAATTAAATGAATAGCACATACTCTGTTTTTTTACCCATTACTGTGTCTTTTTTTAATGTGTGTAGGTTTAAGAATGGACAGGGCAGCGGCCTGGATGGGGGTCAGTATCGTGTTTACATCAACGGCTCTCTGGAGATCAAACGGGCCCGAGCAGAGGACGAAGGCACTTACACCTGTGTGGCCAACAGCATCATGGGCACGGCCGAGAACCAGGTCCGCCTGGAGGTCAAAGGTCAGACATTACATTACATCAAACTTGGATTATGTATCCTGTTAACACTCAGCATCTAATCTCATCCTTTGAAATGATGACACTTGATTTTCATAGGATGGCCTACAACAATGAGCTTTTTTATGTTTTATTAAGCACTACATGCAATATGTGAAAGATGAAACTATGTCTTTTCTTTGTGCCAAATAACCCACGCTGGTGCCTTTTATTCCGACTTTACAAGTGCCTCATCTTCTGTTCTCAAACAGCCACAATTCTATTCAGACTATGTACACTGCAAAAAATATCCATCCTAGCCTAGTATTCAGGGTGGAGGTGTGTGAACTAATCTGAAAGGATAGTGAGATAACTTCATTTTTCATTTGCAGTTTTATTGAGTCAAGTGCCAAAGATCTTTATCTTTACAAAACATTTCCCAACCATACAAAATATGTTTATGTGCTACAAATTTGCTCTGTAATTAGGTCTGTCACAATAATTACATTATATACTCATGGTACAATAACATAATTATCAGCATCATCATGTCTATATATTAACTTATCATATGATACATATGATCATTTTTTTGACCTCAGTATTGCCACACTTCACATTAACAGCTAAGAGACTATTCATGTCACATTGGTTAAGGAAGTAGTGTCCTCCATTCCTCACTGTGTACGTCCTGAGTGGAGACTGTAGAAGAATTAAAGGTAAATAACTCTGTTCACAACCATAATGACAGTCTGTGTTTTTACACAAGTGAAACAGCCACTCTACCCCCCCCCCCCCCCCCCCGTGCATTATAATGCTATTGTATTATCATTATATCAGTGGTATAAAATGATCTTCAAATTTCAAATGACAATAATATTGTTCATCCTGATTATTTCTGAGACAATATATCGTCCAACAAACCTAGTTATCATGACAGGCCAATCTGTAATATTTGTTTTCTAATCCAGTGGATTCCTACAAAATGTATTTACTATTTGAGGTTAGTTATATGAACTACCTTTATTCATATAACTAACTAACATACTTATATGAAGGTCAGTAGTTATAGTGATGGGAAACTCTGAGGAAAGATTGTATTTTCTTGCTTCAACAGACAAAGACAGATTTTAGGTGCTTTGGGTACAAACTGAATGTCTGGACAGATGGATGTATTTTGCAGTTTATAAAACATACTGACAGATTGAAGTGGCCTTAAAGTGACGTGTATTGAGGTGAATGAGCTTTTTTTTTAAGGAAAGGACTGGTCGATCATCAGACACAGTTTCTACCTTTCACGGATGTTCCTGGATGCACTGGTTCACACCGTTTTGTGTGTTTGCATGTGTGTGTGTACGTGTGTCCCTTCAACATCACTCTACCTCAGAACCGACTCGTATAATCCGAGTCCCCGAGCACCAGTCAGCCATCAGAGGCTCCGTGGCTCGCTTCGAATGTAAGGTGAAGTCTGACCCCAGCCTCCCCATCGCTGTGGCCTGGTGGAAGGATGACAAGCCTCTCTATCTGGGATGGAGGTAACAGCACCTTATAGTGGCCCTCAATAACAACTCACATTTCAATGCCAAACACCATTACCATATATTTTTTAAATTTGTTATCATTAATAAAATTGTCAGCTGCAGCTATGTTGTTTCTTCTGGAAAATGATCAATGAATCAATTTAATCGTACATATATTCTATTTCATTGCATTTGTTTGATGTTTTACATTATTTATCCATTTATTTTTTTCAACCTTATTTTACATTATTTTATTATCATCATTCTATAAGTTTTATCTTCTTATCGATTTAATTTGTCTGTTTCTCTTGTCTTTAAATCTCTTTTTTAACCTAGTTTTAGTCCAGCTTTTATTCAACTTTATCTCTTTTATTTCATTTTACTTTTGTTTTGTCTTTTGATTCTATTTTAACCTTTTGTCTAACTTTTAATACATGCTTACTTTTATTCTCTCTTATTATACTATTATTATATATATTTATTATATTATTATACTTATTTAATGATTTGATTTATTTCCTTTTTTATTCATTTATTTTATTAAATGTTTTATCTTCTTCTTATTTTCTCTTGTGTGCATTGGTCTCAATTTTTGTCTTTTAATATGTTATTTGTTTTTATTCTTTATGTTGTCATTTGTTCTGACCATTAGATCCTTTCAGTGTAATCTGGCAACATAGTCGCTCACATCAAATATAAAAAGAAGTTGGTGTGTTCTCTCTGTCACAACAGTTACAGTAGCAAATAGCTCTTCTACTGGGAAGCACACTTTCTTTTCTTTTTTTGTGTGATAACTACAGTTCTATGTGTAGTAATCTTCACATGGTAATCCATTTAGAATCTTTGTTATTGTTGCGCAGTTATATGAAAAAAAAACACAACAAATGTCATTGTGTGGTCAAAAAGACTAGAAAAGTGACAAATAAATACAGTCCATTTACCATTTAGCATTATTTTAAAAAATCCAAAATCAATACATGAGCAACTACAAACTGCTCTCAACAACAGAAATACAGCTGAACAGATTGAAATGTCATATCAAATTCTGTCTCTGTGTTTGTCTCCCAGGATCAAGAAGGACGAGGAGTCGCTGACCATCCCCAACATCAACGAGGGCGATGAGGGAACGTACACCTGCACTGTTAAATCTGAGATAGACGAGGACTCTGCCTCAGCCCGCCTCACTGTGTTAGGTAGACTCACATACAGAGCAGACTTACAGCAGTTACTCTATTAAAGCAAAGGTCCTGCATTCAAAACCTTACTACAGAAAATATGTTGTTGTATTTGAATTAAAAGGTCTAATAGTATTTGTTAAGAAGAATGCATAGGCACAATAGAATAGGGGTACATTATTGTTGCTTGTTACAGTCCAAGGCATTATTTATCCACCATCTCTACAAATGAATCAGATTAAGAAATTAAGATGAAATGTAGAAGTACATTTGCAGGACCAATCAAAAACCCTGTCATTCACTTAAATGAGAAAGTGGGTCTAAACTTTTGACTGGTACTGTGTATAGAAAAAAGATCATTTCTTAACAGCCTTAAGTGTCACAGTAAGTGTCTGTTAGAGTGTCTATCTTACATTCTAAGTAATATATCATGTCTCACAATATAAACTCACTCCTTCCCCTGTAAATGAACTAACTATTAACACTTTCCTGTTTAATTTAGAAAAACAGGAAGAATCATTCTGAAAAACAGGAAAATGATCTCATTAATTCAGAAAAACAGAGCGTTTTTATTTTTTTCAAGTGAATGAAATGTGCTTCCATAACAATGTTCCCTTTTAAAAAGTAGCTCTCAAGATTGAAATACTCAAGTACATTTAAAACTGTTCTCCTATATGACATGAGCAAACGCATGACATTAACATTACATTCCCTCTGTGACACACGCGCTCACACACACACACACACACACTGTACTGTTTCCAATTTAGTCTTTGCTGTTACGGCTTCATATTCTCTCATTTAGATATTTACTGTAAATGTCTTCAGATTTCTTTCTTGACACTGTACTGTGTTTCAGCTCAGTGCCTTCACAGTGGAAATCATGCATGTTTTATTGTGGCTGTAGTTGACTAAATACTCACCTAGCTTAGCTTTAACTCCCACTGATTCAGCAGTTTGCATGCAGCAGATGGAGTCACACACTGTAGTGCTGTGTAGAATGTGCTGTAAGTGAAGCTGATGTGAAGTTTGAGCATCTCATGGGATCTGAGGATTTTTGAATTGATGATTATATTTGGCTCACTGGAATAAGCCAATGCATTTTTAAAAATGAAACATCATTTGGAAGTTGTTGTCTTATCATTTTCCTGAAGACCATAATCTTTTAAGGAGGTGATTAACACTGCTGTACAGTACATCTGTGTTTTAAGTAATTCTAACAGCTGACTAATTGTCTTGTTGCCATCTGTGATCTGGTAAAAGAATTAAGATGCATGTTTAGAATTGTCCTTATTGTACACTTGAAAAGTCTTCTGGGATTGTAGACACACAACCTCCAAATCTTGTAATTTTTTTTGGAAATGTGGCTCATTCCAGGGGCTCAAATGTAATCATCAATGAAGATAATTACATCAGTGTCTCAAACTGAAGCTCAGTGAAACTGACTTATATTCATATACATGTGTACTGTGCATTAGATCACCTGTCAATAATAACTGTGCTCCCTTGCTGTTGATTGGCTAGTAGACTAACTTGCAAACTCTAACCTTTACACCCGACTCCTGGTCCTTCACCCCCGCCCCACAGAGGAAGCCTCCCTCAACCCCTCAGTCTCTAGTGCCTTTCCTCCAGGTAACACACAGCTCAGGTGGAATTTTTTTGTCCATTTTTATCTATCTCTATCTTTTATTATGCCTTTGTTATATCATCATATTTTTATTAACACACTCTTATAATGGATATTTTTTTTTATTATATACCAAATCTTTTCTTTCTCCATGTGTGTTTGAGAGCCGAGACTGCTTTTAAGGCACAATGGATTACTCTATGCATGCGCTGCGATCCATCCTGTCAAGTCATTCAATCTCATATTAAGTCTGAAAGATTTTGTCCATATTGTTGGCATGTGGGTTAGGGTTTGATATGATAATTCCAAGTTGTTCATGTTATTAGTTATTAGGGGTACGTTTTGCGATATATTTATAATTTCCTGAAACAAGTAAAACTGATTTTGAAACTCAACTGTGAGCTGTGTTTAAATACAATAGTGAACTAGAAGATCTGGAGCTTATAATTAAATCAAGGAGTGTATTTTAACTTAACACTGAAGGACTGATTATGAGAATAAATGGCATTGCGCGGTATGAGTGAGACGTGTTTTGCAGCATGCCTATCCTTGCATGTGTGTGTTAGTCTATGTTTGCCATGTCTAAAGCCAGGTTATTGCCTGTTTGTCTGCAGACCGTCCAGACCCTCCCATGGATCTGGATCTGTCAGACCCAGCAGCCCGCAGCGTTCGCCTCACCTGGATTCCTGGAAATGACCACAGGAGCCCCATCACAGGTCAGTACACACACACACACACACACACACACACACACACACACATACACACACACACACACACACACACACACACACACGCACACACACACACACACACACACACACGTCATACACTCTGTCACCTCTCCTAGGCATCCTAGAGGGACTGACATTTTATTGTCATCTTTCTCGAACATTTTTGTTACAAGCATAGACTGTGCTATATTTAAGTATGTGGAAGCAGTGCAGCTTTTATTCGTCTCTTAGTAAAGGATAGCTAGTTTGTCTCAGGTTTTAAAATAAATGATAATGTAGGAATGTTGAATTAGAATACACATTAATAAATGAGTGTAAGAAATGAGGTAAATTTTCATAGGACACAATAATAATCCATCTGAGAAATATCCCTTGGGGGCTGATTATTCATAAAATTCTAATTATAATCTGTATTTATAGGGAGGTAATGTAAAATTAGTGAAATTAGGTCATTAAACCAAGTGGAGAGGAGATGAAGGGATGAAATGACATGAAATGAGAATACATAAAGCTACACTGCTGGTAGTCCATTACCTGCTTACCCCTTCCAGGAACTCTAGATACATTCAGCATTCCACTGCTTGAACAGTAAGTACTCTACCTTTTCTTGTGCTTGGTGTCTTTGCAGAGTTCTTGGTCCAGTTTGAAGAGGACCGCTGGGAGCCAGGCAGATGGCAGAACCTGTCCTCTTACCCTGGGGACCTCAACTCTGTCATCCTGCAGCTCGCTCCCTTCATCAACTATCAGTTCAGGGTCATCGCCATCAACGCAGTGGGCCAGAGTCAGCCCAGCCGACCCTCACCACGATACCAGACCAGTGGAGCTGGTAAGAAACACCACACACACACTCTCACCTGAAACTATGTGTGTGTTTAAACACTGACAATGTGTTTAAACACATTGTGGGAAGCCGGGATTAGTGAAATGTGATTATGCTGTCTAGAAGACAGAGTTAACATTCTGGCAGCAGAGTTTTGGATGTTCTGGAGGTGGGAGGGGAATGTTGTGCTGTTTCCAGAGTGCAGTGAATTACAGCAGTCCAATCAGCTGCTTATGAAAGCGTGAATAACAGTTTTCAGAATTTTGGCAGAAAGAAATGTTGTGATCCTTGAAATGTTTCTGAAATGATAAAAACAGGATTGAAGCACATACATTATTAACATATTTATCTAGGGTGATGGTGAATCATAACTGTTTGAAATGTGGCTGTTTGTACTATCTCGGCCTATGACTAATATCTTACCAGCATTTTTTTGTGACAGTTTAGCAGGTTGGCATTGCTCTGATAGTTGTGTTCAGGGTCACAGTTCAGAAAGATCAGAGTATCATCTGCATAAAAAAGCATATGCGGTACAAGGTACATTTGAGGTAAATTTTACAGATTCTAGAAGACATTTCTAGAAGCTTCGGGTCATAAATCTGTACCTGTACAGTGCAGACGTGACATTTGTTTGAGTTGATGTTGATGTTTTGTTATGTTGTATTAAGCCCCAGATACCATTCCCAGAGGTCTACGAGGATGGGGCTCCAAGAAGGACAACATGGAGATCACCTGGGAGGTAAGACTTGTACAAGGCAGGGAAGTAAATCTTGTAAGTGTCCTATTGTATTCAATGTTAATTATAACAACACAAAGAGTTAAGTTTGTATTGTGATCATAGAAATTTGAAAATAAGATCATGTAATCTGAAAGTAGTAGGAATAGTTGACCTCTTATTCATGGTATGAACAATATCCCTCCAACCCATATTTAATGTTTGTGTAAGTCTAATTTGATATGAATTCATACCAGTATCTCATAAGAATCAGCAATGAGTGAGCTTTTTGTTTATATTTTCTTCAGCCCCTGATTGACCTGGAGAGAAATGGCCCCAACCTGCACTATAGTGTGTGGTGGAAACGGAAGGATTCAGGGGAGGAGTGGAGTAACGTGACCACAATGGAGTCCAAACATGTCGTCCAAAACACAGACACCTATGTGCCTTATGAGCTCAAAATCCAGGCCAGGAATGAGTTTGGATCAGGGCCTGAGTCTAATATGGTCACTGGATACTCCGGAGAGGACAGTAAGTAGATACACAGTAGATATTAGATATTTTGAAAGTCAATAACATTGATTTTTAGGTGAAAGCTGGTAGATATTTTTTTGTGATGGTTTACCAGCTGATGGAAGCTCGCAGAATTGTATTAGTCATATAATTACTGTAAAGCAATGAGAGCACCTCCTGAGGGAATTTGTTATTCCGTGTGTTCAGAACCCACCGCCCCTCCCACTGACCTGCGGGTGTCAAAGGTAGACGACATCAAAGCCAATATCCACTGGAAGCCTGTGGACATGAACACTGTCCAGGGAGAGTTCAAGGAGTACAGAGTGAGACTGGCTACATTTTTGTAATAAGAACTGACTGCAGAGTTGGTCTAAAAATAGATTTTTTCTTCCTCCATTCCCCTTCTTAATGTCTGATCTCTTTAATGTATCTAGTTGAATCTCTCCACCCTCCTCTGCACTTCTTACTCATCAACTTCGTTCTTGCCTTTTTTCTTTCCTTCCTTCCCTTTTCCTCCCAGCTGTACTACTGGCGCGAGTCCAGTCTGGTTCCAGGTCTGGTGTTCAGTAAGGAAAACAAGACCAAAGGTTTCTACAGCACCATGGCCGAGCCGTCCGGCATCGTAACTGACCTGGTACCCTACTCGCGGTACAAGATGCTCATGGTTGTGGCCAACAACGGCTACGAGGGTCCGCCCAGCAACATGGTGGATTTTGCCACCAAGGAGGGAGGTGAGGACACTGAAGTATTATATCCAGGAGAAGCTGACATTGTAATGAAGCCACACCTTTAGTTCAAAAGATGAGCATTTGGAGAAATTAATTCTAATCATAACACATCAGACCACAAGATGATTAGGTATAAAAGGGAGCGCATATCAGTTTTATATGGAATTTTTACTAACTAATGCACTAATCATACACTACATATAAAAGTATCCATTACATCACACATAGGTTCATAATGAGACATTTACAAACAAAATGCATAAGTGGAATTTTAAGAGATTCTTTTGGAGCTACTGGCATGAATGTGTGCAGAGCTGGAGATGTTGTTGTAGAGCATCATAAGGCCTCAGCTTTCACTCATTATGATGCCAGCTTGCATAGAACAAGGTACTTTTCTCTCTGTCATTTTCTTAAATCATAGACACCCACTCTTCTGTTTATGTGTGTGTCTTTGTGTGTGTGTGTGTGTGTGTGTGTGTGTGTGTGTGTGTGTGTGTGTGTGTGTGTGTGTGTGTGTGTGTGTGTGTGTAGTGCCGGATGCTCCCAGGGTCTTCAGGATTAATCGGAGGACTTTTGATATGATCCACCTAGAATGGGAAAAACCTCTGGAGCCCAATGGCATTCTGATTGGATACCAGCTCAAGTACCATACAGGTGAAAATTCTGAGCTCCTTCCCCAATATTGTCTAGTATAGTCCAACAGGGCAGCAACAAGAGTGGACACACAACTAGCCACGTTTAAACCAACACTGCACCTGTCTCTTCCCTCACTTTTTTTGTAAATGTACTTGTGGCTGTGTGTGTGTGTGTGTGTGTGTGTGTGTGTGTGTGTGTGTGTGTGTGTGTGTGTGTGTGTGTGTGTGTGTGTGTGTGTGTGTGTGTGTGTGTGTGTGTGTGTGTGTGTAGTCAATGGCTCCAGGTCGGGTCGTCCCCAGCTGCAGACTTTCCTTCCAAACGTGACAGATTTCAGGCTCCGCCTGCCGGACCGATCTACCCGCTACAAGTTCTCTCTGTCAGCACTCACCCAAGTGGGAGCTGGGGAGGTCTTTGCAGAGGAATCTCCACATTTCACCAACGAAGGTGAGTGTTTCTGAAAACACACACACACACACACACACACACACACACAAAATCTCACATTCAGTGTTTCCAACAGAATAGGAATGCCTCTGAAATTGCAAACACTAAACTTTTACACTTCTCTATTTACACAGAGATTGATGTTATGATGTATTATTACAATAATTTAATGGAACTGATACATATACTAAAATATATGTGGAATACATCATTTTTACATTAAAATCAACTGGAGAAAAAAAGGGTTTTTCATTGGCCACCAACCAGGCAGTGTCGCATTGATTCGCTGCCAATGAATGTGTAGTTGCAACAACAGATACAGTAAATCACTTATATCGATCAGTATATCACTATGAGTGTAATATGTAGTTGTGTAATAATATGCCATTATATGCTTGTAGTGAGGTAAGTGCTCACTAGTTTAACTTTTTATCAGTTTCATTGATTAGTTTTAGTTTCAAATGAGCTGAGAGTTTGAGTTAATCAAACTGAACGCAGCGTAATAGTTGGAATACTGTTAACAACCGTTTTTCTGCATCATATATTTAATATATACTTCTGAATACTCATTGCACATATGAATAGATACAGTATGTGCTAACACCTAATACAGGACTTAAATTATATCCTGACTCTTCAGTATCACTGTATGGATCAGTTATGTATACTGTACATATTGATAATGTTTGCAGCATTCTATATTTTTTATAGTCATTGAATCCCAGGAAAAAAATGAAACCAACAATGAATGTTGAATGAACACAGCTGGAGAGAAGGACACTGTGATCTTTGTATTCCTTTTATCACAATGTAAAGCAGATATATCTGTCATGAACACACACACTGTAGTTTATATGTCAGTCCCACACACACAGTCTTGCTGCCAGAAATACTCACTAAAGTACCAAATGTGTATTAATCCGCAGGTGAAAATAGTCCCCAACAAATGAATTATTTCCACCTGTTTGAGTAATGTTTGCAAAAAACCCACAGTTCCCAGCTGGTTAGTTATTAGGCTTTTTAAAAATGAAACTTTATATTTGGACTTAGGGCTGGGTGATATAGGTAGAATCAAATATCACAGTATTATTCTAGGGATGACTATCGGTGCTTTCACAAAATATTAACGCAATGAGATTTTTGATAAATAATCATCAGTAATAAAGACAGATAATAGAACAGTGTGTTAAGCTCAGAAAAATATTTATATTATATATTTTTACTGTAATGCAGCCTTTAAAAGCAGGAAAAGACAACAATTATTCTATATCACCATATTACCATATTCAAAATCTAAGAAGATATGTAAAATATTAAAATATTGATATAATATTGATTTATTGCCCAGCCCTGTTTGGAATAAATATAAGGCTTGAGGTTGAGAGCCAGTAGGGTAATCAGAAAAGTAGTGTGAGACGCATCAAGACTTGGCTTTGGTGTTTTCATGGGATTTGTCGGCGAAAAGAAAATAAAGAATAACAGCGACTTTGTGAACTGAAACTAAATTTTGGTACATTATAAAAATCAACTTGCACAGACTTGAAACTTTTCTTGAAATAAATAATCCAAGAGTTTAAAAGGTTGATTCACGACCCGTTTTATAAATGGAATTACTGAAGATTTTGTCTACACACAGTGTGTCTAGGATTCTATTTGCCAAACATCCCACAGGACACTCAGCCATTCCTATCACTTCACTCTGCTGCATTGTGTCCTCTGCTATGCAAGCACACCATTTCTCTGCATGGGAACTGGGTTGGTCTGATAACAGGTATACGTTGTGAGAGTCTGGTTTTGTGAATCCGTGGAACCTGTGTGTGTGTGTGTGTGTGTGTGTGTGTGTGTGTGTGCGTGTGTGTGCGTGTGCGTGCGTGTGTGTGTGTGTGTGTGCGCACAAGCAAGAGAGAGAGGGTGAGATGGAGAAATAGAAAGAGAGAGAGGTAAGAGAGTAAACACAGGCCTCTTTGTGGGGGTATCAGATGGAGAAAGGGCTGCTCTTTCTCTGATGGTTTCACACATATGCATAACAAGTCCGCTTTACTTCTAGCAGTATCTAGCCATGCTGATATTTTGTTTGTTTTTTCGGAATTTGAAATGTCTCTCTGTCTCTGAGATGGACATTTATTTATTTATTTCCTGTCTCTCCTGCTCTTTTCGTTGGCAGAGAACTTTACTGATGCTACAGGTCTAGGTAATGGGGACCAAGAAGCACAGCGAATCTGCCTGTCGCCTTGCCCTGCTCCCATCCTCCATGTCTGTCCCTTTATCTGTCCATCCTAACACTTAGCAGCAGTGCAGTCCACATTCAATTCCCTTCTGTTACTGTGCGGCATTGCGCAGGCGTACCACTCCCTGCAGCTCACAATGGCAGTCAACAGAGGGAGCTGCTACATTAGTTTTAACCCCACCAGGTTGAGACGTTACTGCCTGAGGGGTAGAGGTATTTTAAAAAAGAACATGCTCTTATATCTCAGAGTGTTAATAGATCATTTTTGAGACAATTCACTTTTTTTTTTGCAGTACAGCACAGTAAGCTGTTACATGACTGGATATTCATGCAGATTAGTTAAGCTTTGAGTTCAGATCTGCAAGTCTGAGAATATTTTTGAAACTGTTCAACTCAATTCACTAGTGGGTGATTGATACAATATTGGCAATATATATGTTGTGTGTTGCACCATGTAATTTCAAGAAGACCAATCACTTAACATAAGAAAGCACAAAAAATAGTTATTTTCATTGTTGATTAATCTTTTGTTTATGATTTAAATTAGTTGAAACTCTTTTAAAAATATATGAAAGAAGAATAACTGCCCAAAGGTAATGTCATTTCTATATTTTTTAAGCATCTGTCAAAACCCCCAAGTCATTACAGTTATTATAATGATATACAATAGACTACATGTCTAAAGCTCTAGGTAAAAACAGAGCAGACTGAATGTGTCCTTTTGGACTGAACTGCTGTCTATGCTGTTTTTCTTTCTTCACTCATCTGTCCATCTGCCTGTCTGCCTCTCCTCATCTCTCAATCCTTCCTCTGTGTGTAAAGCTGCTGTTTATCTGCTGCTGTCTGTGTGCTGTCAGGGATTGAATATGCCTAAACTCATATTGCCTTCGAGTACAGTAGTTTCCTTTACAGTTCACACATTGAGTCAACAGGAATACATGGCACAGAGACAATTTAACATATCTGAAGCATCTCATACGTCACACATTATTAATGTCTGCTAGCACATTTTTTCTATTAGTCAAGTCCAATTTTATTTGTACATAATAGCACAAATCATACATTTGCTTCACAATCTATTTAGCATACAACATATTCTGTCCTTAGACCCTCTATTTGAATAAGGAAAGAAACCTCATGGATCACTCTGCCAGGATGGACAGACATTCAATAGATGTATTTACAGGATAGACCAATATAGCACAATTACAATATAGAAAAACAGGATGACAAAATCATAGATAAATTAATAATATAGAATATACTGAGAGGAAGAATCTAGATCACCTTCATGCTTAGGACACCTTTATAGCACCCTTATACCTGTAAAGCATTCATTCGTACTCTTTATGTTGAATTACTCTTGAATTACTATTATGATTTACTGAACCAATCCCTGATGGCGCACCTTTACAATGCAAACTCACAGCATCATTGCTCTTTCTGTCTGCCACCAGACACAAGTTAGCTGTGTGTGGCAACTAATGAGTTTCTCACTCATTGTCATTGAATGCAAAAGTCATGACGGCGCCGCTGTTTCGGGAGCGTGCATGGGATGGGACGGGACGGGAAGCATTTCGGCGAATGATTGTGAAGGGGTTCTGGGAGGACAAATGAATAAACCCCATCAGCAGTTGACTGGCTTGCTCGCTCACTCACTCACCAGCTTGGTCATCTTGCTTCTGAGCTTTTTCAAAAGTCATGTCACTCTGCCATCTTTACTGGGGATCACAGGTAAGGTGGCTTGAAGCGTTTGGCTGAACTGGCCGACTTCACTGGGCTGTATTGGCTCCTGAACATGCTCCACTATCCCTCTCCCCCTCCCTCCCCCCCCCCCGAAAGTGGTTTTAGAGCATGCTTGGAATATAATGATACAAGCATGCTGGTTGGGGTTTGTTGTATGAGAGAAATGTTTGGGGTGGGGGCCTCAGTTGTGGGACCATTCACTGGCTGGACATGACCTCACCGTCAAGGTACAGTAAGGGGGAGCAACAAATAGAATTCAAGGGTAAAGGATTATTCTGTTTCCAACAAAAAGTGTCTAACGAGTAATAAAAAAACAGGACTAAGCTAGGAATTTCAAAAATGTAAATACCAGTGCTAGTGTAATACCTGAGTTTTGCCACAGACACTACATTTTGTTGGTACATGTGAAATATATATTTTTCCCCTCTCAAAACCTTTTGTTTCAATCCAAGAAATAAAGCAAATGTTGTTTAAATGCGCCAGTGTTTAATATAAATAAACACAAGCTGCCATTCAAGAGTTTTGCCTTAACAGAATACCTTCTACAATTTGTGAGATCATAATCATACAGTCAGTAAAAAGAACTAAGAATCTGAGAAAGAATTTACTGGCAGCATTCAGAACTACAGAGATTTTTATACTCTGTGTTACTGACACATTTAAGTTGGTACCCAAAATGCACTGGCACTTCCAGCAAGCCCTCCAAGTAGATTATACCTGCATGACAGAAATACTGGAAGCTGTTAAAAAGCTTAGGTCACAAGTGTAGGCTAAGCATCAAAAAGAAGAGAAACATGTATTTATCAAAAGAGAAATTAGGATTCATGAGGACAGTTACAAGGACTGTCACTACAGCTTTTATTGCTATGGCATTCCAACAATTTACTGTTGCACTTCCATAAAACTGAGGGACTTGTGAGAGACAGATAAAACAGAAAGAATGGACATAGTTGAGTAGCAGAGGTGGTGATATGCTAACTTTTTTCCAAGTCGAGGTAAACCCATATGACATTATAATCATTGAGTGCCCCCCATGATAACTAAATTGAACTTAACATTTAAAAGTAGTGGAGCGACCATTTAAATACTTGATGAACTACAAATGAAGGTACTATTTTGGGGTTTTCCAAACCTTATAAAAATGTACTTTTTGGCACCCCTTCAAAGAAACTTCATGTACTGATCTACAATGTGTTTTTCTCAGACCTGTTGTAATATCAGTATCTGTCCTCTTGGTGGCAGTGACACCTAAGTCTGTGCAGGACAATGATGATGATGAGGTGTGTATGGATCGCAACACAGAAGTGAAAAACCAAATGAACACTGTGATCATTTATTGACTCATGATGACCTCAGTCAGGCGTGTGATGATGAGTGCTGCTTTTAGGGAATTTCTTGTTTGTTTCAGCTCAAGGCTTCATTGACTTTCTCCTGTGTGTGTGTGTGTGTGTCAGTGTGTTTGTGTCAGTGTGTGTGGCTACCTGTTCGATGTTCATACTGCCTTGTCTTTAACCCTCTGCTCTCTCCCACCTCCTCCCTTGTAGTCGAGCTTACCGACGCCTCTGTGGCTTCAGCTCTCACACCTACTCCTCCTCCTATCGCTCCTCCTTCTCCTACTACCATCGCTCCTACAACCATTAGTACCTCAACTACTACCACTCCTACAACAACGACTCCTACCACTACTACAACTACAACTACCACTACCACTACAACCGAGGCGACCACTACCACTACCACACCTGCTGTGGTGGTCACCTTCAAACGTATCGATGAGAATATGCCGGGTACATGCTGTTGTCCCATTGTGGTTTGAACTGTCTTTTTAGTTTATTAGCTGACCATGAATGGCGTTTGAATTCATGGATGTCAAAAGACCATTGCCTTCTCCCACCTGACAAAACAGGAAACTACATCAGGGCTGCATTCCAATAAACTGTACTCAACCTGCTGAACTGAAAGTGGGGAATTACTTCAGAATATTGGGATGTAGCCAGCTAATATCATCCTGGTCAGGAAGTGAGAATCCAAACTTTGATTTATCAAATGAATGTTGGTAAATGTAAAGTTCCTTGCAAGTACCCTTCAACACTTAAGAGTGATGAGGGTTTTCTATTTCAGCTAAAGAGGAATTGTGAGTTACCATTTCAGTTTTTAGGCTCAGTTGACATTGGAGTCCACTCAAAACCAGAAGTTTCCAGTCCATTAACATATTAAATGTACTTCTGGCTTTGAGCAAACCATGATTGGAATCAATCTCAATCAACACGGTCGTTCTTGAAAGAAGACTCCCTTAGAGTTAGAACCATGCATAGGTCTAAATGGAGCCCTTCGTGTGGTTGTTGTAACTGTGCCCTCTCTGCCTCTTGCCCCTGACCTTTGACCCTTTACCCCTGACCCACCCTTGTGTAGTGGCCTCTGGGCTGGAGATCTGGAATCTGACGGTGGAGCCTAACAGTAACTACGCTAACGTCAGCTGGAAACACAACTTCCCGGCCGGCAGCAGCGAGTTTGTGCTAGAGTTCACACTGGACAGTAAGAAACCAGACCAAGCCCAGCTGGTGCTATTGAATTTCAGATAGAAGTGAACTTTCTTATTAGAGAGTACTACCAGGCTGGTGAGATATTAATATTGTGACAAGATTACACTTGGTAGAAGGAATAGGAGCAGACAAACGTTATTTTAGAGAGCAGGCAATTTGTGTCAAAATATATTCAACAAACTTGGGACTCTACTGTACATACAGTACAAGTCAAACATTTGGACATACTTTCTCATTCATGGGAATCCAAACTTTTTACTGGTGCTGTATGTGTCCAGCAGACTCTCCAATCTTGGCTTAAGTTCTAAGATTTAAGACTTCATTTGCTCTAATTGAAAAGCTGCACTAATCAATATTTTTGATATGAACACTGGGTCAAATGACTTCATGTCTCTATGCTCATTGTTTTGGTTTTCTTACCAACAAATGTATTATTTGGCTCAGTTTTACTGCTCATCAATTATTTATTTTATTTTTTCTCAATGAAAGGCTAAATGAAAAACCCACTGTTACTACCTGCCCAGCATTCTGCTGCAATTGATGTGACTGATTGGGTTGATTAATGCAGCTTTAAGAGATGTGTTCAGTATTTTCCAGAGGAACCTTAGCTAATCTAAGATAATGTTTACAGAAATGACCGGATTTGAAATGCACCAGTCATTAATTTACAACACTCAAGCCCACTCTCTAAAATGACACTGTTAGCACTCTGTAAGACTGTCCAGTTCACCACACAAATCCCCATTGGACAGAAATGTAATCCATGTGTTCCCTCCATCTCAAGGTGAAATTCAATCATGTTAGTAGCATCATTTTGATTACAATTACCAATCTGATCAATAGAATGGAAACACCAAAGAATTACTCAGTGGCTTTCCCATTAAATCATTAAAGTCTTATTTTTTTCAATATAGACTTCAATTTCACCTCAATGGCAGATTTTTGTTACCCAAAGTTCCTTTTGGGTTTTTGATTAAATGTGTGCTTGTTGCTGCCTCTCCCATCCTAAAACAACCTCAATGGAGAGAACTTCCAGGCAGCTATATCTAACAAATAGCAGGTAATGAAAAAATAAACAGATACAGACCAGAGCAAGGTTAGGGCTTAATGGAGGAACATTATAAATAAGGAAAAGGGGAAGAAAAGATGTGTAATATTAAAAAAAATCTTCTTTTGAAGTAAAGGTTTTATATCAAATGTGTACCATCACATCTCTTCTATCAAAAATAGAAAATATGTATCTCACACTGTAGATAACCTTCAGCTTTAGCAGCAGCTGGTGCTCCATTGGCCTGTTTTTTTTTTTCATCTTTATTATTTAAGGATGCGATATCACACGTAAGGGTTGAACTCATTAACATTGTTGCAACAGCAGAAAGTACAACATACCACAGTCTCTATGTGTGTCTTTCTCTCATGCACTTTCTCTGTCTCTCTCTGATTGTTGGAAAATGTTAGTCATCATCATGTCTACCTTCATCACTAACTTCCTGTGTGGTGCACCATCACGGTTCTTTCTTTAACACACTGCCTGGCTTTGAATGGACCAGAACTGTTAATTGGCTTTATTTCTCTGAATTGTTGTTTGAATGTATCACTGCTTTTGGCCATCCATGCTTCACATCTTGCTTTTGCTTTTGATTGGATGTTACGCGCTCTTGCAGCCTGCTTTTATGGAACACATCATCCCTCCTTTTTCTAAAATCCAATAGCTGGTTGATATTGGATAGCCTGGCACTTATAGGATCTCTGTTATTGCTTCGACCATTTTTATCAGCCTGTGATCTTTGATCGAGGATGGAAAGAAGGGAGGATGTATTTTTTATGTACTTTGGCAGTGGCTTAAATTCTTAATGATGTCAGAATGTGAACAGAAAGAGAAAGGGGGAGAGGGAGGTAGGAGAGAGGGGATGATGAGACTGATCTAATGGTCTTCACCCCCCCCCCCCCCCCCCCCCCACTCCCTCCCTGCCTCCCATCCCCTGTACTCCAAGGTCAAATCTGAAAGCTTTGACTCTAGGAGGGAGTGGCAGAGAGCCTTCGGCACTCTTTCTGATGATTTTGTAGCATAAGAGAAGGAAACTGGAACCACTTGTTATGAAGAAAGAAAAGGAAGAGAAGGTCGAGTGTGAGTGTGTAGATATATATACAGACACATATTTCTAATTCAGCTGCTGAAATTAAATCCCTTTTTCTTTTGACTTGCTCAAACTTGGCCAGTAGCCAGTACACGTGATAAACAGATAATATATATCCATATAAATCCTGTAATAGTAGAACATAATCAAACAGGACTTTAATTAGACAGAGAACTATGCCTTAAGGCAGGCTTTTATTCATAGTTGTGAACATTGTATCCTATTTTAGAAACTCTTAATTTGCTGTTAATGCAAACTCAAAACTTCCTCCAGGTTTAAACGTTGCCTTGATGAATTCAGTATAAAGCACCATCTAAAGTTACTCCTATGTAGAATGTATGTAAAAACCCATCATCTCCTCTACATATCAGCCCTATCAGCAGCAGCTTCCTGGCAGGTTTTAATTAGAAACATCTGTGGTAAACATTGAGTTTTATTAACAGTTGGTCAAAAGAACAGCAAAATAGATGTGACTGGACTTAAGTAGTAAATGGGAGGTAAAAGAGAGCCTAAGAGCAGCACAGTGGTGAGTATGACGTGACTCTGGTGATGTCCTGAAGCAATTAGCGCTGTGGAAATACATTATGCTGAATTTACTGTGCTAACTATTAGAGTATAGGTAATTCCACCCCCCTTATGGTTTTAACCTTATTTAATTAATTTAATCTTGTTATTATTTAAATACTGACATTTATTTGCGAATGTACCCTCCTGAATTTAGAGGAACTGAACCATCGCCAAACCCCAGATTCATCTTTACCAAGTTATATAAAAGGAACTTGTTAAATTAGGATTACATGAAGAGGAATGAAACCATGTGAACTGCATTTTTGCACATTTAACAAGATGTTGTGAAAATGTGCTGCTAAGGTTAGGTATGCGCACTTTGTTGGTCACATGGAATAAAGCAGATTGTGACCGTAAAACATGAGATAACCATGTGGTATTAAACAGCAGCCCTGGCTTTAAGACTGGCATGTCTTCTCTTCTTTCTGCATTCTAACTTCTGTTTGGCTGAATTAGTATTGATAGCATGGCTTTGTAATGAGCTCTGTTGGATTGCTCCAGCCTTAATGGTAGACAGCATGGTGCATGATGTCACCACCTCGTGCTGCCCCCTTCTTTCACTGCCACCTCACAGAGTCATGCTCATAGCTCGGCCATGTCATGACGGTCACGTCTTTCTGCCGGAAAGATGCAGATTGTTGTCGCTGTATTTTTTCGTTTTGTTTTGACCTCATGGAGATACGCGTGGGCCTATGAATAATTGAGACAAACAATGCTTTGCCACTTAGTTCCTGAAATTACCCAAGAGTTCTGTAATGGTCAATTTCAGTTCTACTCGGTGGAGACAATTCACAAGACTTTGATGTCCACAGTGCAGTGATTTAGCCTGAAGGAACACATGCTACCTGTGCCCCTGTTCTCCTTCACTCCCCATTCTTAGATGAGTTTTCTCAGGAGAATTATGCCCTTGAGAGAAAATGTAGTCTCATAACCATAAAAGAGAAAAATGAACTAGAATGTGTCAGCTGAACCGAGCTTCAAAGAGCTGCACCTCATCCATGAAGTATAATGACAAGAAGTATTAAAGTACATCATGTATTTGCTTCTATACTGTAAGTATAAGAAGTGAATGAATGTTTATGATAGGGATGTGCACTGCATTGTTATAAGTCTCAATTCACTTCAGTAACCCTGCTATCACTCAGAAAGAACAGTCTTCCTGCAAAGCATCGTGACGCCGTGAT
The DNA here is from genome assembly GCF_963691925.1 of Scomber scombrus. Classification (NCBI taxonomy): domain Eukaryota; kingdom Metazoa; phylum Chordata; class Actinopteri; order Scombriformes; family Scombridae; genus Scomber; species Scomber scombrus. The sequence continues at coordinate 2,449,987 of NC_084972.1, forward strand.
CCTTTGTTAGTAAGCACTGTGGAACCGAGGCCACACCCCCTGGAGTGTGATTGGCCCCATTTCTTGTGTCTCCAAGGCAACAACTCGGTGAAAATTGTACCGGTGAAACAACAGCCCCCCATTACAGTGGCGGATCTGATCGCAGGCGCCAAGTACCATCTGAGGGTTTACTCCCATGAGCACAACAACATCAGAAGCGACCCTGTCACCTTTAAGACCAAAACAGGTGAGACCACACCTGGCTAGGTGGAACCGGGGTTCCAGCCAGGTGGGTTACTCTGGGTTCAAGTCTGTCAGTAGTAGTCTCAACAGTAACTCAGTCAAAGCTGGGTGAGTTATTATTGTTGCTTGTGTTTTTCTACCATACATGCTCTTCCATAGGTAAACTGAAGTGAGTCAGATTGAGACACTTCACTTCTTTATACAGTATTTGGACGACTTCAACCCGATTGTCTTTGAGCAATTTATGAATGGGAGCAAAAGTTGCATTTTTGTGAGAATGAATGGACACCTGACAAACACCAATGTGTAAGCTACGTAAAACTTTAGATCTGGATTGTTTCTTCATTGGGTTACATTGTTAATTAGTCGGCAAGCTAGTTCAGAAAAGCAAAACATATTTAACTTATTAACAAATATGAGTCACTACTACAGTAGCTCCCAGCCACCTAATGTTATGAGGTAGGTATGATGTGTTAACAAGAAGCAACAAACCCAGCTAAGTATCTGACCAGGTGTGGCAAGTTTGCTAATTACCTATGGAAGTACAACAATGTCAAAATTATTGAGTGAGAACAAATCCAACTGGACCGTGAATCATTGTATAGTCAATGGTACAATGACAGATTTGCAAATGCAAAATAAGTTCAGAAGACAGAATGGTGGGTGTAATTGATGTTTTGAATTTCTGTGTATTGGTGCATATCACGGACGTAATTTTGGGGGGGGACACAGGGGACATGTCCCCTGCACTTTTTCAAAAGGCCGTTTTTGTCCCCTGCAGTTTTTACCGTCCAAAATCAATGTTACGCTATGGTAAACAGAAACACGTCAAGCACTAGGACCAAGCGGGAAAAGGCCACTCAAACTGAAGCCTGTCTCCCTTAGTTTAGACCGCCCACAAGCTCCTCGATTGGCTGGCGTTTCTTGTGTGATTGGCTGTCCCCGCTGTCACTCCATCATCAGGTTGTAAACGGCACCAGGATTTGAACACCGGTCTGCTAGTTGCCAAGGAGTCGCTGTTAATCTGCCACTGTAAATTGGGCGTTTGTTTTGCCTGGGTCACGTTAGAAGGGTTGTAATATCAGAGGTTTCATTTACATTAACGTTTGAATCGGTGTGGTGTATCTGTGTTTGGTAATTAGGCGCAGGCAGCCATGACGTCTATAAAAAAAAAAGTTCTTCGTTACGTTCGAATAAAATTGATAACTTGACTACTTACACTGAATTATGCACATTTTATTCAATGTCAGTGATATTCCTGCCAGTTTGACCAGCCCACCACTGTGGTGGTTCTATGAGGTCTGTTTACCATATATACAAAAAAGTGTGAAATTGGTGATACTGAGTTGGAGTGACTAACAAGATGAAACACAGAATTGGGTGACAATGTTTTGCTACATGCTTTACAACCAGTAAAACTAAAAAAGGGAACTGTAAACTTCCAAGTAGCAATAGAAAACTAGAAGAACTACTAGAAAACAGAGTTTTATTAAAAAAATACTTGTGTCCCCCCCACTTCTGAAATGAAAATTTCGTCCTTGGTGCATATAGTAACATAAGTGAATATGACCTGGAAGTGATGCCTTGTGAGGTTGTGATTCTAAGTTACTAAGTGTTCTCTATGAGATTATGGGTTCAAGAGACTTAAACTGTGAAAATGACAGCGGGTTACTATTACTGATGCATCATTGTGTGTAGTATGCATTTTAAGAGTGTTGGGTCATTTAATGTGTATCAGAGTGACATTTTATAAGCTCATCACATGTTTTGTATGTTAGGTCTTAATTTGTAAAGAACTGGTAACTGTAGCTGACAAATGAATGAACTTAACCCTCACATATACAGACTCCTCACAGTATCCCCTCATAATTAGTATCTACCAAATTTCTGCAAATCAAATCATTCATGAATACGTCATGGGTCACAGATAATATAGAGAGATTAATCCTTAATGAAGCTTTCAGAGAGCTGAGAGAGTTTATTAATCATGATACACTTCTTATTCATAGAGAAAAACATGAACTACATCAAATGTGAAGAATGCAACATTAGTTTTTTGAATTTTTAAATAATATGGGTCAAAAACTCAGCTGCGCTCAGATGTTTTAAGGAGAAGTCATCACATTTCAGGCTAAAAGTAAGAAGTATTTAGAGTGTATTTACTGCTTTCAAATATAAAAAAATGGGTCAAATTTGACCCTGAACAGTATGTAAGGGTTAAGTAAATATACATATAGATTTGCTAAGTTACATTTCAGTGGACAATGAGCGACTATCAGCAGCACACGTAACATGTTTTCTGTTAAGAATCTCACAAAAATGGTTAGATTGATTCATACACACACATTCAAGACTTTGTACTCTCAATTCAATCAGTGTGTTCCTTAAAACTAATAATTTAGACTTATACATTCATGAAAGCAAAATAAATGTTGTGCCTGCTGTTTGCAAAATGCGAGTAGGCATTAATAGACATCCAAAAGTTACGGGTCTCCACAATGGTGAGTGCTACATGTACAGGTAACTGGCTGTCAGTTGAACGCCTCGATCTTATTCCTCTCACTCATCAACAACACGTTTCTTCTTGGAAAGTGGTACATCGTCTATCCAAAGATGAAATGACTTTGTCTGCTATGTCTGGTATATAAGACCTCTTAGAAATTGACCTACAGTTTTGATATGAATGTGTACATTTTTAAATGGAAATTTAGAAATGCTGCAGTAAATAACACTGTAATTCTTTTTGTTGAAAATTTAGAGCTCAATTTCAGTTAGAATTTCCAGCAGCTGTCAAAACAACTTGTGTTCGTTCAGGTTGTAATGAAACCTCTCTGGCTGTATTTGAAAGTGAAACAATTCTTTTTTGCACCTCAAACCTCTGTCTCCCACACGTCACTTATTCAAAATGCACACACTGTATAATGGAAGAGAAGACTAACACCTTATTGTTATGGATGTGATTCTTTTGTACAGCTTCATCCTGGATATGAGCTCGGGGGCAAATAATGAGATGTTGGTTCTGGGATGTTGACTTGTGCTGAGCGCTGTGGGATGTGAACAGATTGCCTGGTGTGTTAGCTCTGACTCATTGTGGGTCGAAAAAAAACACTCACTGTCTCTCCACTCTTCTCTCCTGTCCCACCTTGTGTGTGTGTGTGTTCTGTGTATGTCTCCAGCCTACATAGACCAGGTAGACATAGCCACTCAAGGCTGGTTCATCGGGCTGATGTGTGCCATCGCTCTCATCATACTGATCCTTCTTATCGTCTGCTTCATCAAGAGGAGTCGCGGCGGCAAATATCCAGGTAAGGCCTGACAAAGGTTATCTTAATGATACCCATGAGAGGACCAGTGTTAGTCCAGCAGAGCCCTCTGGCAAAAGCTGACAGGTGTTTGCTTGGATTGGGACATCATTTTGTTATTTACACTGAATGTTCCTCAACACATTGACACAAAATTCTCCTGGATAATTTAAAGTTCCCCTCAACTCAAAAAATATGTTTTACTTGTTGTTCCTACAGTTGAATGTTTGAACTTCACTGTGTAGAATGATGTATGTGCAGAGTCCGCTTTCACGTTCATCTGCTGAAAGTTAAACGTTACTCTGTGTTTGGAAGCCGTTCCTGGTTCAGTATGCAACTTACACAAATGTGATGTGGAAACTAGAAGCACACATACACTGAGAATGGATTTTACAATGAAGAAGGAGACATCTTTTGCCAAGCTGTTTATTTACAGGTTCCTAAATAAATACATTTGATAAAGAAGAAGAAGATGTAATTTTAAGGATTTTAACAAGATAATTGATTTTTTTTTTGTGGAAAACTATATCAGACAGAAATTATTATTAAAAGTAGAGTATTTTATAAACATGTTAAAGCATGCCTGGAGGGAATCAATATTTAAGCAATATTTCAGAATATGAAAGGGTTACAGGATACTGACTACAGGATACAAATACTGGAACTCTATCTTGTTTCTCAGAAATTGTTTTTTTCTTTCTTTTTCTTTATGGTAGCTTCTAAATATTGCAGTACCCATGAGCCTCAGTGGCCATTGCTACGGAAAACACTTGCCCAAAGCCATGAAATTAGAGCATTGTCAGAGTGCTTGATCATTGTGACAGGAACTTAACACTTTATTGGATTTATCCTAAAAGTTTTACAAAGTTCAAACTCTTTCTGACTCTACACATTGATGATGAATTTGATGATCTCTGATTGGATGTTTCTTATTGAACTCAATAGTTTGCTCTCTAGTGAGTGTGAGATGTAAGAGTTGAACCATCATCACTGACAGGTGCAGTGTCACACAACTGTAATTTACTCATCTATCAAGGGTGACTGGTTCCATTGTGGATTTTTTAACAAAAGGTATTCTATGAACACTAAAGTTTTTTGGTATAAAATAAAAATGTAAATACAGAGTAAATCTGGAACAACTCAGGATTCTTAGCTGACCTAAACACATACCTTACTGGTAAACGTATTATTAGTAGTAGTAGATGTTAGTTTGACTGACTACATGTCACTGCCACATTTAAAAAATAACTGTTGGGTCAAATTACCAGGTCAACATGCAAGTACAAATACAAATCAGAGTCTAAATAGTATATTTATGATTTTTGTAGAATATTTGTACAAATAAGTCATTTTATGTATTAAACCGACCTAAATAATTACTATTATTATCTTTGATATGCTATTTTCCACAACTGAACTACATTTTCACTGTTGATAAAAAATAAAGGGTCTTCATACATCATTGTTTCTCTTCTAAACAAAACAGAAATCCGATTACTGTTAATGTTTTGCAGTTTCTATAATGTCTAGGTGGTGGTTGCGTGACTGCTTTGGCAAAACGTCTCGGTAGGTGCTGAGCTGTGAGGCTGTGAAACTTTATTTTTTAACTAACCAGTGATGAACAAAGTCAAATAACAACACAGTGCCAACCTGAAAAAGACTAATGAGTGGAGTTCCCTACCTCAATGGGACTAAAACATGTTGTATACTGACAGAAACACTAAAGCTCCTCACAACCCAACCTAATGTTAAACAGCTGGCACTTGTTACAAGGCTAATGCAGGTTAAAATATGCACTGGGTCCCAACCATATACTACATATAGATGCAGCTTGGAAAACAAGTTGCATGTATATGTATCTCTATAACATCAGTTTGTGAAGTTTAGACATTTGAAATTGACAGCAGTGTTCCAAAGCTGCAGTATCAGCTAACAAAGCATAGCCTACATATTGTGTGCTTCATAGTGTTGTTGGGACACAGTGTTAGTTAAAAGTTTAATAAACAAACACAAATATATGAAATTACATCATCAGATGAGGACTAACGTGCTTTTTATGTTCAAATAACTGCAGGTTTTTTTTTTCCAGATGTGGATGGTTTTGTGTATCAAATATAACAAAAAATACTCTCTTAACCATACATACTTTCATATTCATATTTGTATGACATTTTTATTATTTGTATCTTTTTCTTCTCAGTCCGTGATAAAAAAGATCTCCCATTGGACCCAGTGGATCAGAAAGACCAGGATGGGTCCATTGATTACCAGTAAGTATCACCAAACATCCTGCTTCAGAGCTCACATGTCTGAATTATACCTGCAGCATCTCCATCAGTAGCTTGCTGCTGTATCTTTGGACTGTTGTCTTTAAAATATATTCCACATTCCACATGCCACATCTCTTATTGTATGAGGATATTTGATATTAGCTACTGTAGAAGTAAAGCATGAGCAGGTTATTGCTTGTGATGAGACCCTACCCCCCTAGAGGTGTTAGGGCTTAGGGATGCCAGTTTTGATTAGTCCTACAGATGTGCTTGCAATTGGTATGAATCATAGTGAATAGGGCTGTTTCCAACACCAAGGTGGTGTTCAAACTGAAATTAGCCCTGTGTTAAAACAGTGCAGATGGCTGCAGATTCTGTTGTTTGCAGAATCATGGTACTATTGAGATAATGAAATACAATCCAGAAAGTTTAGTTGGAGCTACAGATTGATGCTTAGAAGCCAAAACACAGCAAAGCAGCGTGTAATACTCACAGACAGGATTTACAGCTCTGGAAAATCATCACAGTTGCAACTGCTTTAGCTCTCATTGCTATGATCGCAAGGGAAACAGTTAAATACAGATTCTATGTCACAAAGTAATCCACAAAGAACGTGTGCTTGCATATCTGTGATTGGCCAACGCTGTGTCTTGCCAAATTTTTGCCGAGCCATCTGCAATGGAATCCCTGCTGCGTAAATACAGTACATTCCCTCATCCACACGAATGAGAAGGCTGCACTCTTTCACACAGGGCTGATGTCTTTCTGAACATTCTCTATTTCAGACACATCTGAACACACACACCTTTGTCTCTACAAGCTGTCATTTCTACCCCCACAGTCACTTTAGTGTCACAGGTGCTGTCATTGACATCTTTCATTTAATGCTGTAAAGCAAGCATGTCCAAACTACTCCATAAAAGGCTGTGTGCCCGCAGATTTTTTTTGTTCCAATCAATCAAGAGCACACTATTTGACCAATCAACTGTCCGAAAACTGAGATCAGCTGAGTCAAGCTTGGTGTGCTCCTGCTTGGTTGTACTGAAAACCTGCAGCCACATGAACCCTTTATGGAATAGTTTGGACATCCCCCTGCTGAGGACATACTGTTAGTCTCTGTTAGCAAGAAGCATTCATGACCTCCATTCAACTCACCATTTTATGCCACACATGCCAATGATAGCGCCCACCCTTATTGTGTGATTAAAGCTGAGAGTTGAAGGCAACAGAAGAGAAATATAACGTTTTAAGATTTGGGATGTATCTTTCAAAAACTACAAAATCTGTATCTGTCTATCCAACATCCAACTATCATCTAACACTATTTAGAGAAAGAAGAAGAGATTGTTTTAACCATTCTCTCACTGTTTTGACATTTCTGAGGACGCTATCGGATAATGTTGGTGTGGATGTAAATAGTGTTCTTAAATTTGTCATCATTAGTGTAGACATTAACAGAGATTAAAGCTTTCTATCTCAAGCAGCTGAGGCTCAATGCTATCCTGCAGTGCAATCCTAATACCAAAAATGAACATGTAGGCCATACTGTATGTATTTAATGTGGGGTGTATACAGTATACTGGAGTGTGTGACTGTGCTGTGTTGGTAAGCGATGTGTTTTTTGCTCCTTCCAGGTCCCACTGATCTCTGTGGCCTTGTTCTTCTTTAAGGAGAACCACTCTGTCTTTCTTTCTGTCTGTCCACCTTGACACTCAGTTTAACACACTTACTAAAACAAAGATGTACATGTTCTCACCCAGCTGTGTGAGAGTGCCACTAAAACTTTTTTACCTTTAGTTATTGTAGTCACTGTAGTATCTGAAGAGAAGCCTCTGAAACCTATCTTTTGATCCAACTGATGAAAAGATGGGAATAAATATGACTATCTAGGTTATATATAATGTAAAAATATATGTAAATAACAAGGGAACTTATATACATATGTTATCATCATGTACCTCTAATTTGGTGTAAAATGCTTTTGCTAAAAAAAAGTATGAAAGTAAATCAATCAATTTGATTGATACAATGAAAAAAAAGCTCTTTATATCTTCAGCATGTAGGGTATTTTCAAAAGAGCTTGTGATCTTATGATCACCTGAGTGTTGCTGTGCTGTTAACACTTTGTCATCCATCCATTTCCAGTGTGTGAGATCCTGTTCTGTTTGTTAATCAATAATGAGTCTAACATTAATTCCCAACCCCTCTCTTACAGCCAAGGTCACTGCTTTACCCTGATTCTGACCCATACTACATCACTGGTGCTAATAATCCCTCAAGTCAACTCAGTTCTGTGTGTGTGTGTGTGTGTGTTTGTGTTTTTTTTAAGGGTGTGTGTGTGTTTGTGTGCATGCAAGGATTTACATGCATGTATCATCCGGAGCTCCTCTGTCCTCCTCCTTCCTCTGTCTTTCTCTCCGCTTCTTGTCTCTTGCCGTCTCCCCTGTTTCCTCACATGTCGTCCCTCTTTTTTTCTTCACGCTGAAATGGGTCATCTGTCCCTGACAGGAACGAAAACGAGAACAGGTACTTTGGTTTTGGCACGGCATCTCTGTTGGCCTGCGCATGTCGGGGAGGGGACCAGATGTTTCCCCTGAACTGGGGAGAACGGGGGGGGGGGGGGGGTTGAATAAGGTGTAGAACAATCCGCCTGATTGATGCTTTGTTGACTCTTTGGTCAGTCTGCAAAGAGTGTACAGTTTTCATTCATGCAGTCCAGCTGGCCTGCAGTAGTTTTTAAAAGCACCGTTTCAATGATGTGACAGAGGTGACATCATAGAAAGCTTTGAACCATAGCTTTTAGATATGATTAACAAAGAGATGGACAGGAGGTAGCTGAGTGCCAGGCTTTGCTTCCTTAAGGATGTCAAACAGTCAATCCAATAATCAATAGCAGCCAAAACATCTCCCAGTCAAAAAAAACCCTAATCTTCACTCTGGCTCCAGAGCATTCTGCCTCTATAAAGGTCACATGCCATTCAAGTGACGAACACAGAGATACAGTAACCGACAGAGCCATTCACACTATGTATGTTCATTGTAACTGGTCCTCCAACACATTTTAAAACATTAAACATTCATCCAAGTTCATGGCTACAGTCCCAGAACTAAACCCATAGAGAGTAAACCCAGAGAAGAAGAACTTGGCTCAGAAAATATTAAACATGTAAGACTTGTTTTCTGAAGTGAATAAATACAGTAAACACACAAGAACACATAAAATAGGCATACCACGACTAGGGCTGGGTATCATTTAAAAAATTACAATACCAGTACCGATCCAAGTACAGATCCAAGTACCCTTAAAGTGATACTGATACAAACTGAGTGCTTCACTCGATACTTATTCCACATTTAGTACACTGTCTTTTATCCGTTGTAACAGGTGTGTATGTAGCCACACTTTAGAGCGTTTGGGTGGCATCTTATCGTTACCCAGTCCTAATTATGAAACTTTTAACTCCTGAACGCTCAAAAATAATGCAAATTTCAGCCCTCTATAGAAAGTACTCAATGTCTCTATCTACAAGATCTGGACTGTGGCATGATACATTTCAGATACACTGACACTTTGATACACTGAGGACAGAATGCAAAACCAATATATGAAATCACCTCAAAATGCAAAGTGTTTATGAGTGTAAGGAAACATGTTGCCTACATGTAATTAAGTGAGGACAAGGACTTATCCTGATTGGTGCTCACAGTCTAAACCAGTATGAATGCCAGAGAGGGTTAAATGAGTAATTCACCAATGTTGGATATGTGCGTCTATGTTTTATGTTCAAGAGTGAGATGAGAAGGTTGATATTAGTCCTTTGCCTGTGTATTAAGTATAGAGCGGAGGTATTCAGCTTAGCTTAGCTTAGCTTAGCTTAGCGTGAAGATTGGAGGTAGAAAGAAACAACCAGCCCAATGCACATAATACATATACCAGCATCTCTGTCTCCTATTTCACCAAATAGAAATGTGAAAACTCCAGTTTAGGGATAGTAACATGTTAGAGATATGTCTTGACAAAAACTGTTTAGCCACCCAGTACTTCACTGTCAGTAGCTTTAGCATGGTTAGCAGCATAAAGTCCTATATTGTGCTAACATAGGAATTTGACATTTCTGATTATGCCAAACAAACAAGACACAGTAGGTTAATCGGTTCATCAGCTTTAGGGTTGTTTGGAGGGCATTTTCTGTAAATAGCCTAAGCGTATTTCTCAAAATGTTAAACTATTCATTAAAAAGTCTGGTTGCCTTGTGATCAGTCAGTGTAAACGTAAATGTACCAAATTCAACAAAGTATGTTTTTGTGTTCAGGTTTGAACAGAAGAAAACGAACAGTCTCTCTTTCAGTTGAAACAGGACACTTCTTCTTCTTATTTTCATAGTGATCATTTTGTGATGTTAGTACAAACCTTCAGACAGGCTTTCAACATTTTAGGCTCAAAGCTGAGACTGTCCCTTAGACAAGATACTAACCACAGAATATCCTCTGTCACACTGGTGATAAATGTTCTGTTTTTATAGTAATTCACTGGAGGCCAAGGTGGAGAGAAAATATATTCCTCTGCTGAATTATCTGCCAGAACACAGCAGAGCAGCAGCTGAGGATTCACATAGAATCACATGGAGAGAGCATTCAATGGAATTAGCATTCAAACCTCAGTTAAAACACACAGGCCATGCCCCCCTGCCACACAGTGAAAAAAGTTTCATTTATTCTTTTATTGTGTGGCTTAAAGTTGCTTTTTACGGAGCTCAACATTGGAACAGTAATTACACTACTTCATTGAGCTTAATGTCAGTGTCTGTAAATAAAAGACCAAAGATGCATCCATCCCTATCACCACGGATCAGCTGTTCCAGCAGTACAAGAAGACGTAGTGAACCAAGAAAGCAGCCTGAGTGAAGAGTGTAGGAGGTCTTGCACCTTTTTGTTCCAGCTAAGCAACAACTGACATGTTTTTCACCCTTTTTAGAGGTTAATTGCTTTGTTTTTCTTCCACCGGCTGACATTTAAAAAGCATCCGCCACCAGGTGCACAGGGCGAGAGATGGCGAGGGAAATCAATTTGGGTTGTAGTGAGGGCAGGGAGGGCAGGGCAATCTATGTTTGGCACAATTTGACACCCTTAAGGAAATGATTTAGACAACAAACAACTGGAGAACATTTGGAGGACAAAACACAGAATAAACACTTCCAAGAAGTTGAAAATTCTTCATAGTAAAAACCTGTCATTTTAGTATTTACCCTGTGAACAGCTTCTCCTGTTTTATCCATCTTGTTTTATATTCTGTCTTATTCCAAAGGATCTACTGCACAGTAGAAGAACTCAGCATCATTATCACTACATAATGAAGTTATTTTCCTTGTTTCCTTGTTCCGCATGGAAATAACGTAACAATACTTAAGTCAAGTTTAGGTGTAGTCAAATGTTAAAAGAATAGTTCAACACTTGGAACTCGTGAAATAAGCTTATACATTTTCTTTCTGAGACTGAGATGAGAAGAATTGAATCAATTTCATATCTGGAGCTGGATGATCTGGATGTGATTAGACAAGCTTAGCATTAAGACTGGAAACTGGGGGGGAAAAAAGCTATTTTTACATTTATTTTTATGTACACATTAAACAAACAAGGTATAACTTGTGAAGTATTATGGTTTCGAAGCCACAGTGGGATAAACAGTCAACTTTATAGTTGTCGATAGGTATTTTTTGGACAGAGTCAGGCTAGCTGTTTCCTCCATCTTCAAGTCTTAATGCTAAGGTAGGATAAGTACCTCCTAACTACAGCTCTGTACTTGATGCACTGGACTCTTGGAAAGAAAGTGAATAAGCATATTTCTCAAAATATCAAACACTTCTTTTATAGGATACTTCTGATTTATAACAGCTTGGGTCTTGTTCTTGTAGACATGGCCATCATTGCTGCCCACAATAATAACATACATTTTCAGACTGAATAAGACATTTTTTTAATACTTTACCAAGCGTGCCGCTCAGTTACATCCATGAAAAATAGCCACAGAAGAATTTTGTCAAGCTTTGATCAGTCTGACACAGCTGTGGGTTACATGTTGTACGTATTGTTCCATTGTAAGGCAGATGGCACTACCGTTACAACCTCTTGTCTTTCTACTAATGTTCTTTGAGAAATTACAATGTAGTACAAAGTCAAGAGGTTGTGATATGTAGCACAACAAGCTAGTAAAGATCTGTAAATAGAACCACATTCTCACACATGCTCAGTGGCGTCTGCTTTACACAGAACCACTCTCCAGAGACTGAAAACGTGGTACCATTATTCGTCTTTGGAGACATTTCTCAACAAACTACCATGACCATAATCTTCACAATGAAGGGACGTGACAGCTAGTGTCACTGATTTTTCTAATAGTGTTTGGACAACACTTAAGGTGTACCGAACAAAGGAATAAGATATATTAGGCCTTGGAAACTCGCACGATACTTGTTGGTAGATGAGTTCATTGTTGGCTTGACTCTGCACATGAGATTTGTTGACAATATAAAAGATATAGAAAATCACCAAACGTATTTGCTACTGATGAGCTTGTAACATGAAGCTGTGTGGAAAGTAAAAATGAAATGGTTAAAAGGCTGATTATCAGGATAGTTTTGTGCCCGATCAGACTTGATTATAACTCTGTCGCCATGTTCTCAGATCATAGTAATTATTTTGGTGGGTACAAAGTTATTATAATTAATAGAAATGATGGTTAACCTATGAAAACAAGACCCAAGTTGTAGCAAACCATAATGCTCTTGTAAATCCTACAGTAGATGGCTACTATGCATGCAATGCAGCCCTTTTTACATAGAAATAACTTTTTTATACAAAGCCAAACTGTGGCATCCTTTGGTTAACTTACTTCACTCTACCTCTGACTTTATTGCTTTCATGCCTTCATTTTGGATTACGATGCATTCAACCTTCTTACATGTACCTTTAGCAAAGCTATGTAAATGTTAATGTTGTTCTTCATCTCCCTACACCCACACTGTTATACCTCCTTTTCAGCTAATTTATTTTATGTCTGGTTATTCATCTGTCTCATGACTGTCTTTCTGTTCTACCTACCCCATCTTTTGTCTCTGTCTTTTGTCTCTGTTCTGATTTATTTTCCTCATTGGTCCAAAGGTCTCTTGAAAGGTATGAATAGAAATCTCCTGCATCACCATCTGAGTCCTACTTATCCTATTCTTACAAAAAATCTCATTTCCTATCACTCCTTTGCAATGGATTTTTATCGATTAATGTCCGTTAGAGCCAGTTTAACTTGCTAATATGCTAATGAATTCTATCCATCAAAATAAAGCATTTCAAATAATGATTAATCCAATTTTAGATAATAACAAACTCATCGAAATGTAAATCTGTCAAGTAAAAAAACCCAATTGAGTTGACATGACTTTCTGACTTTATAGTCATGTTAATCTGTGTATGTGGGAGTCTTTTTTTGACATTCTTGAATGCGGCAGATGGATGAGGTTGGGTATTGTTATGCAAGGAAGGTTATCTGAAACTCCCACCCACCTTCTAAGTTACTTACCCCACCTTTGCTCCTCTACTAAAAAAAATCACCTAATCAGATAATTGAATCATTCCCAACTCTGCTCTCTTTCATTCTGACGACATTTTGAAGTCACTGAAATAAAAGGCTCTTTCTTAAAACCCTCCGGCTCACTGAAGTTGTCGGTGCAGTGCAGTCAACAAATGAAAGAAAGCTTGGCAGGCGCTTTGAAAAAAGGTTCTGCCTCTTGGCCAGATTTATTTAATTAGCTATAAGAGATCTAATCTTGAAGCGTTTCAGTGGCACCGGTGCATAGAGAAATGTCCTTCTGATTTACTCTTGGCACACTCAAAGGATATTGAACCACATAGTCAGTGTCTATCTGCCAGCTGCTGTGCTGCTCACCTTACTGCACACTGTGTCTGATGAATCAATGAGTTATGAGGACACCGGAATCAACAACTTAAAAGCTTTCTGGGCACTTTTAAGAGTTACACTTTTTATGTTTTATTATGTTTTTGAGGGGTCATCCGTCCCATTCTCACAACGCTGCATCTTAGGAACACAATTAGGGAAATTCTTCAGATTTGGCACAAACGTCCATTTAAACTCAAGGATGAACTGATCAGAATTTGGTGGTTCATGGTCAAGGTCTCTGTGACTTCACGTACTTATCAATCTCCTGAATGCAGTAACTCAGAATTTCATTACATTTGGCACAAATTAGGACTCAGAATTTGTATGTCAATGGTCAAGGTTACTTTGACTTCAAAAAACACGATTTTGGCCACAACTCAACAATTCATATGCTAATTATGACAACGTTTCACACAGATATCTAATAGGATAAAATGATGAAGTGATGACAACTTCACTGTGACATAATTTTTCTGCAAAAACACTTTTCTGGCCATTATTCAACATCATAACTGTAGTTCACATTTGGTCAGATACTGAATTGATGACACTAATCTTGGTGTCTACCTTGAAACTGGAGATTGTATAGACCTTCTGTGCTGCCTGGTTTAAGATGTGGGTGAAGCATCCACATTTTATAATTTATAGCATAATTGCAGAGACATCCATATCTAAAGCACTGTCTACTGTCATGGCTTCAACTTTGTGTTCTACCAGAATCAGCTTTATTTGCCTAACATGTGAACACATACAAGGAAACTGCACTTATATTACATGAATATTATGAGCCTGGACAGACATGGATGTAAACTGCTACTTGACTGGTTGGCAGAGGTGTACAAATGCAAGGTGGTATTTCTAGTCTTTCTTAACTACAACTATTTGCACAACAGTCAATAAGGATTTTGATAATGATGCTTTTCTTAATAAATATAATATAATTTAATAATAAACTTTGAAATTGAGGGTATTTCTACAGGTTGCCCAACCTCCAAAATAACCCATAGGACAATTGTAGTTATCAGGGTCACAAAGACTTATTATTTGAGTATTTTTGATGGGTAACCTCTATGGTTAAGGTTTGTCTTAGTTTAGGCAACAAAAGCTACTTGGTTACGTGATGAAAAGAAACCATGGTTGACTTTGGTACTATAGAAAACAGGATGCAAACAACAGTCTCCAGTGTCAAAGTAGAACACTTGCACAAAACCATCCGCCCCAACCTCCTACTTCAGAAGGCAACTCAATCCGCTGATACGGTTATGCTACGGTCCAAAGCTCTAGAACAAGCAATTGAACTGACCTTGAGTTGACAATGTTTTATCATCTCTTCCCTAAGAGGCTTTGCAGTGCTATAATGACATCATACAGCCATCATCATACACCTTTAACATACAGCAAAAACATGAAGTTTCAAAGAGCAAATAAGAACATTCTTGCTCAGCTAAGTGAGTCAAGTTATTCCCTTCTGGAGACAGAAACCCAAAACCCCCTGAGGGCTTTAGTACAAGACAGAAAGGAGACTTTACATTCATTATTAACTGCAAAGAAACCAAATATTAAATATGATGACTTGTCTGATTATCGTCTCTCCCCCTAAAAAAAAGGGGACAAAGTTTAAAAAAGGCTATGATGGATGTCAGCAGCCAAAATTCCTCACTTTAAATGATAATCATTATTCAAATTCAAATCCAGCATGCTGGAGTAAAGAGCTAACACTAAGAAAATGATCACTGCTTAGACATAAACGTAATTCTCTGTCAGGTGGCCTATTAATCGATTAAAAGATGTCAACCTTTCTCTCGCATTTATCCAGTTACACTCTTCATCTTGTGTGGAACATCTTTTCATCTCCTCACCTTGTTATGTATCAGCTTGTGTTCTGAAAGGGTTCATTGTTTCTCTGTCTCTTCTCTCTCCGTCCCTTTGCTCAACCTTGTGAAATGATAAAAAAAAAATATGACATAAATTATGGGTTCTTTGCTACATTTGAACTATGTTAGACTTTGATGGTGCTGTATCTACCGTGGTCCATTTGTACTCTTCGTGAACATGTATGACTTCTAAAAATTGTATTGAGTAATGTGTCTGGTTCCTGAAGTGTTTCAGCATGGAGCATGACGATTCTGAGAGGCTACAGAGTAGATTCTGTCCTCTCCAGGTTAAATCTGAATACATGATGTTAGATAACCTTGAAATGCGATGCACAGACACGAGCAGTGAAGACAAGTCCCGATGACGATAAATCTCGGTTTTGCATCCTTCTTGACGTTTAAAATGCATTTCCTGCTGTTATGCAACCGGCTTGATTTCAGACGAGAAAGCTAATGCTAGTCTGTAGTTCTTTTTCCCCGTGCATGAAGTCCCCACCCCCCCCACCCCCCCAAAGAAAAAAGAAAGAAAGAAAAAAATAACTTAGGAGACATGCAGCCATGCTCTGAACTGGGATCAAGCAGGTGGTATAATTTCTACTTATGCTTTGATCTCCTGTCAGAATATGACCACCAGAAAGCATGTGGATGCAAATGTCTTATTTGATTATATATAGACAGTATTTATCTCTTTTTAACAACCTTGTCTCCTACATAATGCATTAACTGTCTTGCAAACTTTACAAACATGTTTTTGAGGAAATGTAATTGCTGCCTTGATTGTATTTAAAGGTTCTTATTCTGTAGAAACAGAGTAGGGGTTTCTGCCATAACTTCACCTTCTTCCAGGAGGTTCAAATTCTGCACAGAAGTCATAGAGAGTTAGGAAGACATAAATACAATGTATACCAGAGAGTCCTGTGTCCCACATGTTGTTAGCTTTAGGCTACAACACTCAGGGAAAGATGGTGGTTTTGATTACACATACTGTTCATATTCTACACCCTCACAGTATGTCAGTTTTGACCCGGTCTAAGAATCCCTTCATAAGAAGTGTTTATACCAAATGTTGAACCACAGATGTGTTTAGAAAGCATCAATAGTTGATCTGACTGATCAATAAATGTGATTAAACCTTGATTCATGTTTCAGAGAGCAGAGAGAGTGTATTTTTTAGCTTTTACACCACTAAACATCTCCTATCACACAATATCATGTCCTATTTTACCTAAGACATGAAAATATAACATAGTAATAATGATGTTAATGTATTTAATGTAAAGTGAAAATGACAAGAACTTTATGGAAGTGTGGGGTTTATTGTAGAACCATTAGAGCCATCAGTCTTCACTGCTACATCATAAAAAGAAATCCTTATTAAAACTATGAACTATTCATTTCACTAAAACACATGTCAATAGATACAGAGATAATTTGACTCAGAACAGCCTCAATGGACAAACATTTATAGCACCTATACAAAAGTATAACATTTTAAAATATTTTCATTTTTTTGCATTTTGGGCCACTTTAGGAAAAGCCATTAAATTTCAGGGCAAAAGACATTTGGGGTGTTTTTACAGACCCGAACAGTATGTAAGGGTTAATCATATATAAGTACATTCGATTTAATCGTTTAAAAATATATTCCGGGCAGCATTACATTTCATACAAATCATATCTACTAGTAGAAATCAGCTTGATATGAATTACATTTTTAGGAGACAGGGTAGCTATTAAAACATAGCAATGAATACTGTAGAGCGAAGAAGACTTTAGAATGTAGATCTGCAGGCATCTTTTTGGTATAAAATGCTGCTATTATTAAAGGATAGTTTCCCATTTTTCAAATCTATCTTAATACAGTACTCACATAAAATATGTACTTTGAAAGAATTATCATTCACTGTAATTAGTTGCTGGCAGCAAAGCAATCCCTTTGTAATGTGACTATACTGTAAGTCTCAGCTAGTGGAACCAAAGTTCAAAATGGCTTCTTTTTTTTTTTTTTCTTCAGACAGTGATTCCTCACTGAGCTGTAGTGGAGGGGTACAGTATGAAATGAAGATACCTTGATTTAGAACTAGAGGCCCACATTCGTTTTTAGTTCATGGAAACAGCACTGTTGTTTTTTTCCCTCTTCTCTTAACATTGAAGTCACATGAGGAAGGGGTCACTTTATAGCCAGTATAGACAGGAGGAATGATAATAGTAACTAATAACTCTTTAAATGTGCATTTGGTATGAGTTTTGTGTCAATACAGGCTTGAAAAATCGGAACCTATCCTTTAAGCAAAATATGGAAAAGAAATGAATCATAAAAGTACAAATTCTCGTCTAGAAAGGCCCGAGTGCCTCAACATTCAGTCACTTCACCAAGAGTTGTCAACAGAAAAGCTTAAAACATGGAATTCACACTTTTCTTAATAATCATTTCTTTACCTGCAATCCCCATAACTTTCACTTCCCTTTTTAACCCATGCCGACGGGTGCGGCAAGGTCCCGAACTCCTGCTGATTCTTTGCCACGAAAGCGCCACCCGCTCCCCATTTTAACCCCTTTCCTTCTCGCGCATTTTGCAGCAGCGACGAGGACAACAAGCCTCTGCAGGGCAGCCAGACATCGCTGGAGGGCAACGTGAAGGAAAGCGACGACAGCCTGGTGGACTACGGCGAAGGCGGCGACGGCCAGTTCAACGAGGACGGCTCTTTCATCGGCCAGTACACGGTGAAGAAGGACAAGGACGAGACGGAGGGCAACGAGAGCTCTGAGGCCACCTCGCCTGTCAACGCCATTTACTCCCTGGCGTAGCGCCGTAGTGGCACATGGACGACTCGGTGGCACCCTCTGATCTGAGGGCGTTTATGACAAACCACGACACCATACACCAGACACAAACACACACACATGAATATATTAATATATGAATATATGAAACAAATTAAACAGAAGAATCACAGCAGGGCCTGTCTGGAGACTATGTAGGCTTTCCTCTGCAGATAAGCTGGAGGAATACGGGAGTGGAATTAGACCACAAGCCTTTATTTAATGTTTCCAGCTCTAAGAAAATTGGCCCTTCGGAGGTGACGTTTGGACAAAGTGGACAAGTGCTCGTTTTCCTATGTGCTCTGCCTGCCCTTTACCCACACAGACTTGACGTGTGCCTTTGGGGCAGCTTTCAGCATTTGGAGGCATCAACAAGCGTTCTTTAGAGATTTTTTTCTTTCTTTCTGCTCTGAACATTTTCAGTCTCTCTTCTCTCCTCCCATATTTTGTGTAGCATCACAGTAAAGTAGACACAGAGGTTACACACACACACACACACACACACACACACACACACACACTGGCCCCGTCCTGTAACATATCAGCTTCTAAACATCAAACTCAACAGGATGCTGGCAGATATGTTTATCATATTGATATTTACGCAATGAAAGATTTTAGTTTTTTCACAGCTGGTAGACGAGTCATTGAATCTTAATGAATGCTGTATACAGTCCTGGCACACATTTTAGTGCCCTGCAAAACTATGCACTATCACCTCCTCCATACCATTTTGGGTTTAATCTGGTTAGAAGAGTACACATTTTGGGTTTCCTTTTTTCCACTCGCAGGCTAAATCGCACGCTTCTATTCACCTTGCCTTTTATGATGTGCTCTTACCTCTAATCCAATGTTGTAGTGCAGATGTTCAAAATGGCCGATACAAGAAAAGCCATTTCTGCCACAAGCAGCAAGCGCTGCTACAGTATGTTGTTGATGAATCCCTTCTTTTGTTTTTAAGAAAAAAAAAGACTAAGTATAAATATTATTTTGGAGCATGTAGTAATTTAGTGCAAGAGAAATGAGAAGGCTAAAGAGAGGAACGTTAGTTTTGCTTGAGAAACACCAGTAGACCAAAACCCACTGAATTCCCTAGTTAGCATGCAGGCTAATGCTGCATTCATGTCAAATGGGAACAACTGTCAGTTGACAGTTAAAATCATGGAAGTTGTCATTTTATTTTGAGCTGTAACGCTTCCATGATTCTGTTTGTCTGGTAATACACACATAAATAGTTGAGTGGTACTTTTAAAAAGTATATTTAGTATATTTTATACCAAACCAAACATTGCTATGTCAATCCAACATGGCGATAACATAATCACTTATGATGATAAATATAGACTTAAATATATTATCATACCACTTTCCTACATTCATGTTCTTATTGGTGGTTATTGGCTCCAAACTCCCCAACGATGTTTTCATCATGTAATATAACGTCTACATTCTCTCCTGTAGGACATGAATGCAGCATGAGAGACTGGAATCATTAAAGGGTTAGTTCAGATTTTTTTGAGGCGCAGTTCTATGAGATACTTATCCATAGTCAGTGTATTACCTGCAGTAGATTTGGGTCGGCACGCCCACATTTTGTTGAAGCAGGCACGAGTAACGGCATGGAAGCTAAGCATTGTGCCGCTGTGGACGGGGCAACAGCAAAACATATTTTAGCCACCAAAACAAGTCCCACCTAAAAAAAAAACAACAAAAAAACAATATCAGTTGAAGTGTACGCTATATTTAGAAAATGTTCACCACTTTACCTTGCTGTCAGACAGCCCTGCTTTGGGACTACATTTTCTCAACTGTAGAACTTCCGTATTCCTACGCATGCCGCGCACTGTATTACGCTGCAGTACTGTGAGGTCATACAGCTCATCTACTGGAGATCTGCACAGTTCTTTTGCTCAAATTGAAATATTTTCAGCTCACACAGACTCGCCATCATCATGTCTTTACACTAACACACCGCCTCTAAAATTCTCTTCATGTTTAGTCTGAACTTAACTTTTACAGGGGAATCAACACCTCTGTTCTTCCCTCTACTTTTTTTTATAAACTCAATCAATTTGTAACCCCTTACAGATGAAAAAAGACAGTGAGCCACGTAGAATACTTTAAAAATGACAGCATGAAAATACATACATTCAATTCACAGCCTTTGAAATGAACTGATCAGCGCTCTTTTTAGTTTTCGCAGAGGAAGAAGAGATGATTTTTCGGGTGTGTACGCTCAGTATTTCACTTGCTCTCCAAACATTGAATCATTCTGTTAGCAGACTGATGGACTCACTGTCAATTATTTGCTTGTATTTCTTTATTTTCTACTAAATGTCCACAGAGTGCTCATTGGTTAGACCAGATTGATTCTTTTGGCACTCATACTATAGTTACCTGCTACTCAACAGCACTATTAAACCCTCCAATGCTAAATCATATAGATCTTAACTGCAGTTAGCGACTGGAGTTCACATTGTATTTCAAATATTTATTTTATATTTCTATTTATTACATTATTATGTGGATAGTATTAATATATTAGCCCCTTGATTTAATACTTGTTATATACACATTTTTGACCAACTTATTTTGTTCACACGAGAAATAGCCAAAATAAAGATGTCTCCATAATCTGTTACTGTTCGTCATGAGAGGCATTAAACACAACAGTATGTTGAAGATATTTTTGTAGCAGCTGGCTTTTCTGCTGTACACAAAACAACAAAAAGACTAATACCTGTCATTCTACATGGAGAAAAAAAAAAAGGTCATGTTTATCTGTCCATTGTGCTGCTCTTCTGGTACTCATGTTGTGTTATTGTTATCCTGTATTGTTCTTCAGATTTATGTAACATAACATTTCCACCACAAAGACTATTGTCGCTTATTATTTATTTGGCTTCTATTCTGTACATGTATGTCCTGAAAAAAAAAAAATCTTTGTAAATATTTCAAAGTTGATTCCCCCCCTTGAAAAAAATGCTTTATCGAAATATGAAGTCACAAATCAGTATCCACCGAGCAATTGTGACTGGTGCATCTTTTAGTCCGTCATGCACCCTTGTAATGTAGCTCTGACTAACATTTGCACTCTGAAAAAAGTAACAAGAATCATCCCTCACTCCATGTTGCCCCCTCGCTTTGACATTGTAATATACGTACAGGACTGGCTGTGGCGAGTCTACCAGTCACTTGTTTGATGATGGTTTGGATTCTATATTGTGAAAAAGGAAATATGTTAGATTCTCTACAATGTAAATAAGACGCAAGTGCTCCTGCAATATACCGTCTGTAGCATTTGTGGCACACTAACTGCTTGTAGGCCTAAAAGAGAAAAAAAAAAAACATGCATTCGCTGAGGTATTGGAACAGACTCCCCCTTCTTTTCACTCTTATACATTCTTCTTCTCTCTGAGACTGTATCTACTCCTTTCCATAATGCCTTTCACCTAACATGCCTACTGTTACATAGCTGTGTCCCAATTCAGCAATTCAGGGGTCAACTCAGATACATGCACCACCTGAACAGCTTTCACCTGCTGCTGAAATTGAGTTCCAGAATACGACGTATCAGGGCTATATATGTAATTTAGAGAAAAAAATCTCATAATTTCTGAGATTAAAGTTGTAAATTTACAAGAAAAAAACTCAGATATTCTCTGACATAATGAAACATCTGATGTTTTAGATGTTCTCTGACATAAAGTCGAAATTTTGCGAGAAAATGAACTCACAAATTCATAAATGTGTCTTTTCGAAGTCCGGATGCCTAGGATGATGTGGTGATTCTGGTCTAAGATAACAAGTATCTCCTTATTGCTGAACCCAACTGAAAAGAACAGTTTGATCAGTTGTTTCACGGCAGTCATAATGCACGACAAACCACGTCTCTCCAGTGTTGCAATGTGAGGCGATGTGAGTTTTTTTCTTGTAAATTTGCCAGTTTATAATGTCAGAGAATATATGAGCTTTTTTCTTGTAAATGTATGACTTTAATCTCAAAGATTCTCAGTATTTTCTCGAAATATCACCCCCTCTCCTATGGCGTTGTACCTGAAACCCCCTCCCAAAGTGGGTGAAGACCATTTGAGACCCATGACAATAGCAAAAGCCTGAGGTGGATACTATACATGTAACACCCTGTGATTGACATGTTCAGTGTGCTGATAAGAACAATAAGAGGAGTTTATAGCTTCTATTCCATTTTTCATTGGTGCATGTCATGTGATATATATCAAGTTGACAAGGATCACCTAAACGCACCATGAAACAGGTGATGAGCCCACACTGGATTATGATGGAGGGTGATTGTGTCATGATCAAGACCCCTGAAATGGAACACAGCTCCTACTATATAACTAGTTCTGGCCTGGCTTTCCTAACACCGTCTAAAACTAAGAGAAGTTTTTACTCCACAAAAAAAACAAAAACACAACTTTCTGTCACTCCATCAAAAAAAAAAAAAAAACAACCCCAAAAACTTCATGTTCCTGTCTTTCGTCAGAACCTCAAAGCAATATCCTCTGAGTTTTAATCAGCTGGGTGTTCTCTCTGATGCCATTGTTCCACAGTGTGTTCACTCTCACCTTAATGTTGGTAATAACGAGCTCAGACATCTTCACAAAAAACAGGAAACCAGAGCTGAACTAGAAGAAAACAGAAACACAAAGAGATCAAACATTTAGGTTGAAACGCAGGTCTGAACTTTCTCACTGGACTTGTTGGAAGCTTCAAGATGTCTGGAAACCTGCACCCCCCCCCCCTCATCCCACACACACACACACACACACACACACACACACACACATAACCCCCTTTGGCCTTTTCTCTCTTTCCCTCCCAAGTGGATCAACATGGGGAATAGTTGTAAACTGGCTGTATAACAAAGAAAAGAGAATTATGCATATTTGCTGATACACAATGCTTTTTGTCTTGTCCCTTTTTTTTTTGTTTGGTTCATTTTGAGGACTGTACGGAGCCGAGCGTCCGCATCACTGTCCGCATCATCTCAGCTCTCAGCTCGCCCTTCATGTGAGAACAGAAAACAGTCAACGTGCAGTTTTTACAGCTTTGTTTGTTTCTCTTCATTTAAAAAATGCTGCAGAATTCTAGAAATTTGACTGGTGCACATACAGATTTGCAACTGAATTTTTTTTTTACGCTGTTTGGCTTTTTTTTTATTAAAAAAAATAAAATGAATTCTCATATTAGCATCTTCTTTTTATCATGTGTATCAGAGCAGCTCGTCAAAGTCTTGCTTCAACACGCAAAATAACAGCTTTTGTAAGGTACATCTACTCTAAAGAAAAATGGCATAAATATATTCACCATGTATGCGTGTATGATGAGATGTTGCAACTTCTGCTAGCGACGCCTTCTTTATAGTAAAGCTATCTCTTTTTCTCTACCTCCTGACTGCTGGTCTCTGTTCATCTCTGTGCTTTTGTCATTTTCTCCGAACAGACGTCACATTTTATTTATTGTAGTTTCAAAGAAAGAAAAACCACAAACTAAACTTTTTTCTTTGTGTATAGCTCAACAGCTGTTAGAGGTCCTTCAGGTGATGTCATGCATCTTTCAGCGGTTACTTTAGAAGTCGTCAGCTGCTGGTTAACAACATCTGTGAACAGCTGATTAGTATTCTTAGTGTGCAGCTTCCATCTCAACAGAATTCATGTGTTTTTGGCTGAGAGATCATTCCATCATTCATTCGATTATTGTTTAGACATCAGCTTTAGCTCATTATCAAATCAGCCAACCATCACTGTTTTGATAATAACATCATTTGCACCAAGCAGCCACTGTCATTTCCCAATGCTCAAACCAATGTGAGAGTGCCTTGAAATAGTGTCGTCAACTATCTGTAGTTGTTTGGAGCATCCGTTCTGGATATATCACCAGTCTTTCACATGGCACGCACACACACACACACACACACACACACACACACACACACACACACACACACACACACACACACACACACACACACACATTGTAGACCTATATGGTTCATCTAGACCAGTGGTCTCCAACTCTGCTCCTGGAGAGCTACTGCCCTGCATGTTTTTTTTGGTATCTCCCCATCATGATTTGTATTTCTGCTTATATTTTTGAAGTCTTGATTCATATTTTCTGATTATATGATTATAGTTTGAATAGCACTAAGTACGCAATATTTTGACATATCTTCTTGCTTATATCGTATTTTCTCGTGCTAAAATGAGTCTTCAGAAAACTTTTATTTGCAGACAGCAACAGAAAAGAACTGAACATTACAAAACAGATCCCACTTTATAGTCAGTTACATATGCCAAAACACATCCCTGGTTACAGGTGTTTTTAATCCACAAACCTAGTATGCACATCAGCTCATTCTCACTTATCATATCCTGCTCCCCAAAGTGTCTCTTAATGTCCTGCGCTCCCACGCTGCACTCGTTTGGTATCCTCTGCTGGTACACTCGTTTTTTAACTTTCACCAGAATTGAAGTTGACCTTACAATACCATAAACACCTGATTCTAATTATTAACTCATTATCAAGCCTGTTGACAAGCTTCAGCTGTTTGATAATGAGTTAATAATTAGAATCAGGTGTGTTATAGTGAGGAGATACCTAAAACATGCAGGGCAGTAGCTCTACAGGAGCAGGGCTGGTGACCACCGATCAAGACTTACCACTGTTTGGGTGGAAACTGCTGCAGGAGGAAAAGAAACCAACGCAGACAGAAGAGACAAGCTCCATATAGACTGCTGATAGAATGTGGATGTGAACTTTCATGCTTTAGTGCTAATCACTGCACCACTGTTCCACCCCATCAAGTATTGGTTTGTACATTTGTTCTGTGCAAACATGTATACCAAAGTTTATCCAAAGTTATTATGAGGCTTCACAGTCTGTTACTCAAATCAAGTGGATCTCTTTCAAAGTTACTCTCCATCACAGCTCAGCAGGGAAACACTGTCCACGAAACCCTACAAAGAGATGATGAGACCTCAGATTAGTTTCAGATTAACACTAGAATAGATTTTTATACACTGTGGATTTTGTCCCCTATTACTTACATTGGAAGCACATTATGAATGGATATTTAATGGCCAGTATTAG
This sequence comes from Scomber scombrus, assembly GCF_963691925.1. Lineage (NCBI taxonomy): Eukaryota > Metazoa > Chordata > Actinopteri > Scombriformes > Scombridae > Scomber > Scomber scombrus. The sequence continues at coordinate 2,475,539 of NC_084972.1, forward strand.
GAATAAGGAATGATTACAGCAAGCAAAATCTGTTTCAACTGTTGTTTTAAGATTGAAAGTATTTTACCCATAATGTATTTTTTTGTATTGTATACACCCTCCCTGGGGTCTTGACAGTTGACTGTTAAAAAAAAAAAAAAAAAAAAAAAAAAGAGTAAAAAATACATTACTATGAATTATATTTGGAACAAAACTGTGGAGAGTCAAAAAATCTAAATGTCCACAGAGAACTTTGACTGTCGGATTAAAAAATGAGCTGTTGGTTTACTGTATCTATTCCATCCAACTCTAATTGGAACTGTTCAACAACCTCCTCTGTTAGTGGCAGTGACCAGTCCATGTCTCTTTATGAGTTCTCTCAAGCAACCAACTGATTTTTAACACTTTACTGAATACATACATTTTCAAGTATTGTGTGACTTATTCGTTAGCAGTCTGGTAGTCTGAATGCAACTCTGCAGGCAGCTGCCAGCTAGCCTAGCTTCTACTGATGTGCAGGTCGACACACAACCTGCAGGACAGGTTGGGTGGGTTTCAGGTAAACTTACCAGAAAGTATTGCGGGTTTAGGTGGGTGGGCCAAAAAGTAAGTTATAAATAACTCACAGAAACATTGCTACTACATTGTCTTTGTCTCTCTCTCTCTCTCTCTCTCTCTCTCTCTCTCTCTCTCTCTCTCTCTCTCTCTCTCTCTCTCTCTCTCTCTCTCTCTCTCTCTCTCTCTCTCTCTCTCTCTCTCTCTCTCTCTCTCTCACACACACACACACACACACACGGGATGCAGTATATCAAATGCATGTACTTTGTCTGCGTGTGTGAAAAGGAGAGAGACAAAGTTAGCGGTTTGTGGGTGGGTGAGGTTCAGGTGGTTGATTAACGAATATTTGTGTGGGTTTTGGCAGGATTGTCTTCATAAATGTGTTAGGTTGGTGAGGATATTAAAAAATCCTGAACAGTGCATCAATACTAGCTTCTGATAATGCCACCAGAGACATGGAGCTGAGCTCAGCTGCTTCTATCCTCCCGCAGTAGAGTAGGATGTAGTGATGTTATTTTCTTTCACATAAACTATTGTGGAACAATATACATTGTTGATTTAAATGAATAATGCCTAATATAAAATATCAGATAGATGCATATAATACATACTCAGAAGCATATTATGAATATGTGACTTGCAAGGGAGGGTAGTGGTGCTAGCCTATCTCAGCTGGCTCAAGACCTTTGCCTAAATTAAGGTTCATGACCTCCAATGATTGAAAAAGAAATCAGGACTCCAGGATTCAAAATAACCCTTCAGAAAACACAGCTGACGTCATAAATACTACACCCATGATCATCTGTAGCGTGTTAGTCCATACATTATAGTGTTACATTATACATGATCTACCCACGTACTCCGCAGCAGAAATCAATGGTAGTACGTCAATGACCTGCTCTTCCAGAAGTCCCAGCACATCACATTTGGATAATGGTGAACCCCTTTTTTTCTGTCTGCTGCCGGGTACATCCACAAATCCAGTAGCTCACTAAACCCTTTCATATAATGTCTAAAAGCCTGCATTATAAAACTTTAATATCTATCACAGGTATTTCGCATAAAAGCTTTTACACCCCCAGACATCGCACTGATCATTTTTTATAGTCATGTTTCACCACAAAGTAACCAAACCAGAACTTTATAGTCTATTGATTTATCCCTTGTACCATGGGATAAAGTGGATTACACCATTCCCATTAAACTGCCATGACCACGACTACTCATTTTACACAGACGACATGCACAAAAGCAGCTCTAAGATTAATAAAACGCACTCTGACTGTAAATCTAGTTGTGGGAATGACAGAGGAAAAGAGAGCACAAAGGAGTAGTCGCTTTGGTGGTGACATGTTTTATTGAAGATGGCCTGATCCATTTAGCCTTGACCCCCTCGAGGCTGGTAAATATTAATGTCTTAGCCCCCCTCAACAGACGACCGTTCCCGCCGTCTCGTACATCAGTGGAGAACGGCCATTAGCAACCCAATCCGTGGCAGGGCAGAGAGGAGTGGAGGGGAGCAGCCATGGCCCAGCATCTCAGAGGAAGTGTTGGTAATTATTACATCTCCTTCCACACAAAAGACTGCAGCAACTGAGCCAAATGTTGTGCAAATAATTAAGATTGCTCTGTGACCTGGGTTAACAATGGAGAACAGGGATGTCTGTATTGTTATATTGTGTGTATGTGTACTTCTGGTTTCCAAGTGTAGTAATAAGATGGCATATTTTCATTCCTTTCATGAAATTCAGAGTAAATTTTAAGTTTAAATATTTCCAGGGTGACTCAGATTCTGGTTGTGATAGGATTTTGTTCTCTGCATCTGCTGCTGACCAACGTTACTTAACCAATGTTAACGCTGTAGTAGTGACCTGTTAGTCACAATGTAGCCACCCCCTAAAGCATACCCTGCTTTATCATCTATTTTACTCTGAATGGGACCTTTTACAAAATGAGCATCATGCTGTATTGAAGAAAACATGAAACTAAGACCATACACACATCAGGAAAGTGTTTACTGAGGTAATAAATCAAGTAAGAAGTAGGCTCATCTTCTCATAGACTTCCATACATTCTGAGCCAGTGGAGTCGCCTCCTAATGGCCATTAAAGAGAATGCAGGTTTAAGGCACTTCCGCATTGCCTTCTTTTATTAGACCCAGAAAAATTGGTGCGTTCCAGTTGTGCTCGAAAGTCAGAATTTCCGAGTTCCTAGTCGACTGGGACATTCCCTGAAATCGGATCTCTAACTTGGAAAGTCGGACTTACCCCACCTGTCCCAACTTCAAAATCCAAGATGGCAGCCCTGTGCATCAACAGTGTGAAAGTTGTAGTAATATCCTGTTTATTAGCATTTTGTTTTACTAGTGTCTCATTAAATCAGCTGTACACACAGCACTTTCCAACTGTGGACAGTTGCTGCAGTGTTTGTATGAGCAAAATACAGTCTATCAGTGGCTAAACTGGCTACAACTGGTTTTCTGACTTGTAAGCTGGAACGATACAAACTCGGGTGTGACGTCATTCCCTGCTCCGAGTTCTGACTTCCGAGTTAAATGGAACTATGCATATCCGCTTGAAACAGAAGCACCAGTTTCTTTTCTTCTGTTGTATTTCTGACAGATTAGCTGCTCATGGTGTGTCTTCTGCACTCTGTGGTCAATACATTTATCATTTCCAAAAGAACTCAAGAGACATCATTATGAACACACCAGTTATTTGTGAACTGTTGCCAAATAAGCCAGGACGGAAATCTTGAAGCCTTTTTAGCAACTTTACACAAACTTACTGTACAACTGTATTTTTAATGTTTTAATTGGTCTTGCCATGATGTTAATTTTGCTTAAGAAAAAGTAAAAAGGTATTCTTTTAAATAAATTTGTAGACTCCATTTTAACCTTGGGTCAGTTTTCATAGTATGGTTTCTGTGTTTTTACAGGCAGCACCGGCCACTGTTTATTTATGCTGAGTTGAGTTTTAATCATTGTTCTTATGTTGATTTATTGTTTTTAGAGTAGATGTTTAACTCTGTTTTCTTTTTCCTTATAGTGCTGTGGTTGGTAGTGACCTCCAGTCAAACGGTCAGTTTGTGTCCTTGGAGTTCACTGACTTGATAGTAGCCTATGGGGTATGTCATGTCCTCATAGTTTTTGGACTCTTTGTGTACTCTTGGTGTCCAGTGTTGTACTTGTACAATGTTAAGTACTTTTGGTCATTTGCTTTTGCTTATTTATATTCAGGTTGTATACGTGTGTTTTCTGGCTGTTGATTTTCAGTTTGCTCTGTGTTTGTGCACTCCTCCTCAGCCCATTTTTCCTTCCACACTTGTCCTGCATCAAAGCCTGATATATCTTATTCCTCTGTGCCATAGATCTCCATTGATGTCCAAAAACTATTAAAAACACATCAATGGGTCACACTGCAGCTGAGGGGTAATATACTCTGTGACAAGCTCTGTAAATGGAACTGTGGGATCTGCTGTACAAGGGAACCCTTTTGAGAGTCACAATGTTATCGCTGTTATTACTCTTTGGATCTGTTTCTAAACAAGCTATGGTAATCCCTCTCTTCAGTGACAAAGGAACATGTCATCCAAAGCAACGGTGTGACTCACTGACAGGTTTTTAATAGTTTTTGGACAATGATAGAGCTCTGTGGCACAGAGGAATACGATATTTCGGATACACACATAGTACTTGTAAGTACATCAGTTCATTATTGGTTTGGCTCCATACATGATATGATTATTATTCCTGTGTGTGTGTGTGTGTGTGTGTGTGTGTGTGTGTGTGTGTGTGTGTGTTGGATGTTTATGATCATACTCAGGCTTTGACTTATGTCTCATGTCATAGTCTCACTCTGTAACCTAATCAGCGCCTGGAATCCAATTCACTGTACAGTGACTCACTACTGAGAGATCTTTAGGGGGCAATTTGAAACCTTAAGTAAAAGCCTATCATATACTGGAATCAGCTACATGATATTATTATTATCATTATTATTATTGCCAGGTTATCACACATTCTTTGTCTGTATTACTATAAAAATCGAATGCGGTGTGAAATGGTTTCCAGTGCAAGGTGTGTTACTGTGCCAAAACCAAAGTTGAGTAACTAGACAGTAGACAATGACTCTGGGTTACATTACAGACTCAAGCTGTAGACGATGGTGAAGATGTTTCCAGTGTTTCAGCTGATGGAATGTTTGTCTGCAAGGGAATATTGTGTTTCATTGGGAACTCTAATGAATAAAGTGATGATAAAATTGGGCGGTGGAGTACAGCTTTGCATAATACTGTGAAACACCTAAAGGGATGAGGTTGGTGTTATTCTATATTTTTGTCATTGTAAATGAAGCCCATGAAAAAAAGATCTTTTTTTTTCTTCTTTTTTTTATGGCTCAGTAATATCCTTGAAACAGATGGATACTGTAGTTCTTAAACATTACTCAAACAGGAGGAAATGGTGCATTTGTCATTCGTTGGGGACTATTTTCAGTAGTGGATTAATACACATTTGGGGCCTGATTTACTAAGATCCCAAATAGTAGGTACTAAATTGCGTGCACAGCGCAATAGATTGCGCGTTTCGTTTGCGTGCGTCTTGCGGGTGATCTACTTAGAATAACTGTGTAAATGAAAACAGGTGCAACAGGGTGGAGACAGCAGTATTTAAATGAGGGTTTTGTGTCTGTAGTATATTATTTCTTATTTCTTAATTGCAGGCCTCTTGTGAGGTGAAGGACAGCGTGGGCCATGCATTACATTCCAGTCCACTGAGCTAAAGAGCAGTGCTAGCCTTTTAAGGTAAAACCTATAGCAGTGGGATACATGAGAGGAATAAACAGAACCTTGTAAGGGGTTTTAGGTTTGTATAACATTGGATGACGTAGATTTCGATAAGGGGTATAAAATAACAATTGAGACAAACACTCAGTTTGAGATGAGATGTTAAGGGCTGCATATTGGAAAGGAACCTCTCAACAGCTTAATTTGACCATTTAGATTCTCCCGCTGTATTTAGACAGTATATTTGATTTGTTAATAAAGAAAACTAAAAAAGGAACAGAGATGTGTGCTTGATGTCATTCTCGTCACCCTGGGTAGTCGTGTTTATTTAATTATATTCACAACATGTCTTTATGGAGAGTTTGGACGAGCAGAAAGCTGCAAGCACAAAATGAAATGTGATCAGGTTCTAGTGGAAGAGGTTAACTCATATATATTGAGTTATAACAAAAACTAATATTACCAGAAACCTGTTACCTGTTAGTAAAACCAAACATATTCCACTCCAACATTATTAACACAGGTGGAAAAACTCTGTCCTGTGCGTATTCTGTCATTGTGTCTCCGTCTCCTCGTCTCCATAGTAACAGCAGTCATCTGTGCGCAGTGCGCAGCAGGTTAATACCTGTCCTTCAGGTTTGGTAAATCACAATGCGCGTGCTAAATAACATATTTACATTTTCTCCTCCCTGTATTTTACACACTGGGGTTGAAACGCCTCATATTACATATGCATTATGGTAAACTACTAATATTACATTCATTATGGTAAACTACTAATATTACATTCATTATGGTAAACGTACTAAATGGACAGCGTGTATTATCTTGCACAGTTGAAAGACGCAAACCTCAGTGCGCTGCGTTAGTAGATCAGCTTGCACATTTTTTGCGGGTGATGTCAAGTTTGCACACGTTTCTACACACGCAAACATTTAGTAAATCAGGCCCTTGGTGTTCTAGTGAGTATTTCTGGAGTATTTTCTGAGTCGAAATAAACTGCAGTGTGTGTGTGTGTGTGTGTGTGTGTGTGTTCATGATAATGAAGGAACATGTCATCCAGTGTGACAGTGTGACTTAGTGATGTGTTTTTAATAGTTTTTGGACAACAATGGAGCTCTGTGACACAGGCAATATATTAAACTCTGGATATACAACCAATACTAGTCTTTTTTTTTTATTACGTTTTTTTTTTTTAGAGACATATATTATAAAACAAAACAGGGATGTGGGCAGGTGAGACACAATATTTCCCATAGCGTGGTGTTGAGATTTTAAAATATATGTTTTTGTGTGCATATCCATAACCCCTGCATACACACAGATTTATGCCCAGCCTATACAAAAAAGTACACACACATTACTAGTCAGTGGGAAACATTCATTATTGATTTTGATATTTCCATATTTCCAAGAAATTCAATGTTCTTTAATGTGATTTCCCAACTATGAAAGACACCCAGGATTTTCGTCTGTCTCATCTTTCCTGGCTTTATCTTTCCTTAACAGGTAATTAATTAAGGCAACAAAACAAAAATTCAAAAACAATGTCTGGAATGAGTGGACTTCTTGTGCTGTGTGATGTAATACTAAAGTCTGATGTAAAACAAGGTGTTGGACAAACAGTCTTTTCTCCTTGTGGCCACAGATGCTGTGGCGCCTCCACTGGGAAACGTTACCGTAAACACTGACAGATGCTCTGCAGTCACGCCACAGAACTGGTGGGACCTCTGATTTAATCTGGTGAAGTGCTAAGGTCGAGTGCCCTGTTTCCTTCCAGAAATGGATCTTTTTAAGACAGAATCTCATTTGAGTCAGGTTAGGGGGGGTGAGGTCATTGCCAAAAATCTCTGCCTGTGCTCCATCTCCTTGTCCTGAAACTATTATTTATGCCCTGACCAGCTAATTTTGCAAATGCATCTGCCTGGCAAATATTTGAAGAGCATATTGAGAGTGAATGGGCCCACACCATCCATTGTCATTGGACTGAATGGACTTTCCACGGGGAGCTGAAAATCACATTTAGGCTTTTTCTCCCTCCACAGGCGATCGTCTCTAAGCCAAACTACTTACCTCAGCCAGACAACGTCTGAAAAGACAAATGACATGTAAGAATCCTGCAGAGACACTTGATTTATTTATGATAATTAAACCTGCTCTGTATAGAATATATGCTGTAGATATATCCTGTTAAAGCAGAGCATTTGTTTCTATGATGATCTCAGCCCTGCCAAAACATCTGAACACTAAAACATATTACATATCTGAATTGTACCTTTGTCCTCTGCACAGTCCCTAAGTTTGAGAGCCAGCTGGGATCAGGAAAGACAATGTAAAGTTTTTAGAGACACTGGAGATGTTTCTGTGGTCACTGCCCTCCTACCAACTAGAGATGAAAAGCTTTGCTGCAGACAGCAGGAGAGTGAGCAGGCTTGGAAAAAGTGTCCACGGATGAGAGTGATCCCAGCTGTGTAACTACAATAAATGAATTTGCAGAATTTATCAATATTGCCATCATGAAGACTGTTTTGCTTCCACAAAATCAACTGGAAGAAATGGCAGGTGCTGGTGCCACCAAATCACCAGTCATGTTATTCTTTCAGTTTGGGAACTTCATGAACAATTTCCTCTCATACTAACATCAAGGCTGGATTAGAATTTGCAGGACATTTTTTGCTGGGCTTTTGCTGTCCATTCCCCCCCCCCTCCAGCTCCAGTGGGCTCCTCTCACCCCACTCCCAACCAACATGCCAGCTGATGTCTTCCAGTTGTGCTGAGCGGAGGGGCTACAGGTACAATGATACACATCTGTATATTTTCAAGGGTAAAAAGGATAGGCGGGTATTACACCCTTACAAGCCTAACAAGTTGCCAGACAAACCTACCTTGAGAATTTCACCCAAAGAATTATTTACCACTTGTACCACCATTAACAAGACACAGGTTCATCTACTCAGTAGGCAAGAGACATGGTTCCAAGTTTTATACACTTTATTACAAAAATAATGTTTTTTTAATTACAAAAACACACCATTCATACAAGGGGGGAAAGGTATGGGATCAAACTAGGGCCAAAAAGATTTTGTACCTGTAGAAATAATTTGTGCGTCTGTAAAAAAGTTTTGTACTTGTAGAAATAATTTGTGCCTGTGCAAGCATTTCTTCGACAGACACTTAAATTTCCTACCTTACCCCTACCTTTCTTACCTTACAAGACACAAAACGAAAATCTTTTTGGAGGAGAGGGATCCAACAAAAATATAAGTCACTCAGGCACACATGACAGTCGCACACAGTTTCTGAAATCACTCAAAATCCCAGAGGAGCAGCGCACACGGGAAGGGGGGGATACCACCACCCAGATCACCAGCATAGGCCTGCAGCAACTGAAAAACTAAAATGAATTAACCAAAATATAAAATATACAAACTGAGGGAGTGGGTTACAACAAACAAGCTAAACAAAAATAATAACTGCCCAAACAAAAACTAAAGCAGTATAACAAACGATAGCAATGTAAAGAAAAAAACACTTGCCTTAAACAAATGAATCTATATCAGCCTTTGAAGTCAAATGGGCAGTTAGAGCGGCTGAACTAAAATGACTAATAATCAAACACAAGATGATACAAATAATCCAAAGCAAACTAAGGGAGTAACTTCACACAATCATACCATTAAAATGAGGGATTAAAGTCAGACTAAAAGTGGTGTCAAAAACCAAGGATTTACATAACAAATCAGACAAAGATAAACCAAAAACTCAGACACGATAAATAACTAAGAACTGCTTCACTGAACCCTGTAACACCAAGTGAATTGTATTTGATACATGAGTTTTAGAGAACTGTACATCATCAGTGTGATCATTCTTTTCCTGAAAAACCTGATGTATATGATCAGATATATGTAGCACACAGATAAACCGATGCAATGTTGAATTACTAAATATTTTGTAGTTTATTATATGAATTCCTGTTGAAAATGTGTGTATCGAATTAGATACAGCAGGTATAGAAGGTCATGCAAAAACAATTAAAAACATGCTATGAAAAATAAATTGCAAAAAAATTCCAGATGTATCAAATATGGTACAAAACAAAACTCATATATGCAAAGTGTTATTTACATTTCTTTTTAATTATTTGTCAGAAGGTCGAATAAACACTGCAGTTTTAAAGAATCTGAATTTTTCTGGCAATGATTTGATGGTTCAGACTTTACAGGGTTAAAAGAAAGAAGCCAATCAGTTAAAGTGGAATCAATAACTGAAAAGAAACACCACTACTAATCACTAATCAGGAGCACTCTCAAAGTCACACGCAATGCAACCACTATGCTGGCACAGAGTTGACACAGAGTTAGGAGTGACTGGAACCTTTATGCTGAGGCTGATTGCATAAAGCACAGCTGCTGTGATCAGCTGAGGAAGATGGAGGGCAGTACCTGGTAGGAAGAGAAAGCATCACATGCACATTAGGATGCACATGTATGCTAAACAGTCATTGCATGAGAGGTAGGTAGTCATATTGAAATCAGCGTGAAGGGTTGAAGCATGGAGAGCAGCTCTGAGCTGACTGGAGCTGGTTTTTAATGTGAATTAGCGCTCACAGTGTCTGCAGTGAGTCTGATGGAAGGACGACAGACTGCGAGACCTGAGATCTGTAATGAGAGCTGTCAGTATGTGTGTGTTCATTTCTGTGTCTCACAGTGGGATCTCTGAGTCATTTTCAGACATGCAGCTCATGAGTCAGAGAAGAATGTGACATAAATCAGTTTTAATGACAGGTCAGTCAGCCAGCTCACACTGAGTACATTATTTCTAACTGTAGAATATGGACAGCATTAATGTTTGGCATCTAGGCTCCGACCTTGTCACTCCCCACTTGGAAACATTGGTCTCACACAGTAGGTATTGGGGAGTAACGATACTAACTTCACTCCTAGATAGACTCAGAGCCTACAGCCAGGGATTTTGGGCCCCACGAAAAGATATCACATTGGCCCCCACCACTACACACAGGTCACACCAAACATGTGCAATTGCTGTAACCACACCTCTAAATGTGAAGGCTTGCAACTCTCTCTCCTACTAACTGTACACAATCTACTGATTGAACCATTTCATGTAAATAGAGGGGGGTGTATTGGCAATACAGAGGCTTTGGATGGTTGAACAAGAAATATAAAGTGTTTAAAAGTTACATTTTTTATTTTTATTTTTAGGGGACCTGTCAGTCACAGGCCCTTAGAATCATCCTAACCTTTCACCCCCTTACAACACCCCTGCCTGCAGGTGGATGCTGGGAGGAGGTGGGGCTTCTGAAACACTAAATGAGCAATGACAGCTGCCATAGCAGCAAGCAAGCATGTGAGTGAGTGTGGAGGCAGGCTGTGTGAGCAGAGCACTGACAATGTGAACACACTGAAGAGTGGCAAAAAGTGTCCTGTGGCGAGCTGCCATGAAATCTCTATGGAAACCTGCGGAGAAGTGTGGCAAAATAAAAGTTGGGAATAGTTTAACTTTTTTGACAGTAAGTGGCATAGAGAGACAGAGAGGGGAGTGACCTGCAGCAAATGTCCCTTGCCAGAATTGAACCAGGGGCGCTGCCACCAGGTGGAATGCATGGCAACCACCCAGCCACCAAGGCACTCTGATAGTTTAACTTTTTGCAGCCAATCAATACACAGAGTCGTCTGACGTGTCAACCTGTGATTCAAATAATTCCTTCCAGCCTGAAACACATTAAACAATGGAAGATAAACTTATAGTGACTGTTTGAGATGCAGAAAAAAGGCGGTATGGACAGAGATGAGCAGTCTGCTTGGTGTGACTGCTGAGTTTGGAACTGAGATGTCATAGCTGTATTTGGGTCAGTATTTAAATATCATCATTTTTGTACACAAGCTTGCATTTCTGCTTAATTTCAATACCCACCTCATACACAGGTAATGAAACAGGCTGTTTATGTCCGGCATGTAGGTGACATCATGGTCACTCCGGGGTCTGGGGGATGGGATGCAACCACAGAGCAGTGCTTTTTCCTCCTTAAATATACCACAGCAACAGCTAGAGTGATGTGTCTCTCCATGGTGTAAGTAATCTCTTATCAAGAATTTTAACTACTTATAAGAAACCCTTTTTTCGCTAAAAAAATACAGTTTAGCTGGATGACATCACTTTGGCAACCTAGCTCACTTTAGAGAACAGAGCCTATCAGATATATCAGCAATTTGTCAACAATGTTTTTTGGTTCACATCAGTAGTTTATTACTGTGGTGCACAGAATGACAGAAGTTAAAGGTCACGCCCCCCCTCTGCAGAAAAATGATATTTGTATTACTTTTTGAACTAGCTCACTGATGTCCTGTCATTAGTGAACTGCTGGCTCCACTGCTCATGTGGAGGAACTGGATACAAAACAATGTCACTCTGTGATGATGTTATTTAATAAGGTACTACCGCATTATCATATTGTTTACTATTAAACTATAGCATAATATATATGGCACTGTGTGGCATTGTACTACAGTTAGTTATCAATACACATAATGAAATGTGTATTACATTATGGAAGGCATGTATTCATGCCTGTTGTGTAGGACTGGATGTTATTATCCCTTAGTTGTACACTTGAGGCATGCAGACAGGACTGTGTGGGACGGTCCAGTGAGTGATGTCATCCTCTGTGTTGTCAAGTGGGTGCCCTCCTTCCTCAATGTTTTGCTGATAGGCCCGAGAAACTTCCAGAGGGGTCAGCAGTGACTCCTGGTGTCCCGGGCTCACCCCCTAGATGACTCACTTGGAGGCCCAGCTGGAGTCCTTTCTCTTTAGCCACAGCCACCTGCTCCCCATCCCAGCAGCCCTTGAGAGGTCTTTGACTGCCTGCTGGTGGACCTTCCCTCACATTCCCTGCTCCTGGAGTAGCTTTGATGTTGTCGTGGCTATGAACCCTCTACAGCCTACTTCAACTGGCCGGACCTTTGCTGTCTAGCCTCATTGCTGCGCCTCAGCTACCAGCTCTATACCTCAGCTTCTTGTGCTCGTAGGCCACCTCCACTGCATCCTCCCAGGGCAATGTGAGCTCATTGATGTAGATGAGCTGGAGTGACGCCAACCATAGTATGAGGTCTGGTCTGAGGTTGGTCGCCACAATCTCAGCCGGGAAGCAGAGCCTCTGGCCAAAGTCTGGCGCCAGCTTCAAGTAAAGGTAAAGTAAAAGAAGTATTGACCGATCATTAGGCCCTGCACTGGATATCCAACAATCAAACAATAAATCAATCAAACATAATTTCTAAAGCACCTTACATTTCTAATGCTGCAATGCAAATACATTCAAATCCTTTCAGCATAATTGTAAATATCCATGTCCAGGAGCTTCTCTCTTCATTAACATTGAACATTAAAGCTTAGTGTCCTCTTCAGTATCAGCATGCAGTGTAGACTTCCCACTCACACATCTTTGTTAAGCAGGTTTACTATAGTGATTTTTCCATGCATTGAAAAATGTATAGATAGATAGATAGATAGATAGATAGATATATAGATAGATAGATAGATAGATAGATAGATAGATAGATAGATAGATAGATAGATAGATAGATAGATAGATAGATAGATAGATAGATAGATAGATAGATAGATAGATAGATACTGTAGATAGATAGATAGATAGATAGATAGATAGATAGATAGATAGATAGATAGATAGATAGATAGATAGATAGATAGATAGATAGGTAGATAGATAGATAGATAGATAGATAGATAGATAGATAGATAGATAGATAGATAGATAGATAGATAGATAGATAGATAGATAGATAGATAGATACTGTAGATAGATAGATAGATAGATAGATAGATAGATAGATAGATAGATAGATAGATAGATAGATAGATAGATAGATAGATAGATAGATACTGTAGATAGATAGATAGATAGATAGATAGATAGATAGATAGATAGATAGATAGATAGATAGATAGATAGATAGATAGATAGATAGATAGATAGATAGATAGATAGATACTGTAGATAGATAGATAGATAGATAGATAGATAGATAGATAGATAGATAGATAGATAGATAGATAGATAGATAGATAGATAGATAGATAGATAGATAGATAGATAGATAGATAGATAGATAGATAGATAGATCTAAAAACACATAATAAATTAAATGTACTGTTTGCAGTGCATAATTAGATAGATAGACCATTTATAGACAGGCTTTATGACCTCCCTCACCCTCTTCTCCCTCCAACATTATTATGTACAGTAGAATATTTCCCAAAGTAGTATGTGATGTCAAGTATGTGATGAGGTTTTTTGTTTTTGTTTGTTATATTTGGAATGAAAGGTGGTGATAGTCTAATAAAACCTCCCTGAAGCTGTTCATGGTTCCTATGATCTCTAATTAATAATGATATGTGTCCTTATGATGCAAATACATATTTGCTAGTTAAAAGTTGATAATCATCATAAAATGTTTTTCTTACACAGCAGCTATTATTATTTCAGGGAAATGAGTAGGGTAAAACTGAACCTTAGCCACTGTAAATGCTAAGTGGTGTTTGACCTGTTGCACTACCATTAGTAAGAAGCATCCTGCATTGACTTGCATCAGTAATGTTATCTGATGGAAGCTCTTCTTGGAAGATTTATGGACTAAATTAATTTACAGTCCACTGAGAATTAAACAAGGAGCAGCAACAAAACAACACAACAGCTGACAAACTGTGAAAACATGCAGGCAGCACAGCCACATTTATAAAAGGATTCTTATTTTTATTTTATTTTTGATGAGCAACGCAACTTTCACTTATTCAGATTCAGATACTTTATAGTCTGTCGTGACAGAAAACCTTACACTTGGCTCACCATTAAAAATTCAGACATGCAATGCATTCTCCTAAAAACAGAATAGAAACATAGAGCATAAATAACTTAGAGTATAATATATGATATGGGTGCATACAAGGTGGCTATGTAAAAGTAAACTGTTGTTTCATACAGTATCACCCCCCCCTAAAAAGGTCTTCTCTGTCTTTCTTGTTACTATCAGAAGGAATGAGTCAGTAGATGTTTGCACTCACATGTCTAAATCTTCCTCTAGATGTTCACTAAAGAAATATCACAATATTATCCCACATTGGAACTTCTCCTCAAGTTGAAGCAGACAGTGAACAGGATTTCACTTAGCAGATGAATGTGAATGATAGGTTGCTCAGCCGTTGTTGTTATTTTTGAGTTTCTTCTTCCTCTTTGTATTAGCAAAAATACACTCATTCTCTACATCAGCATAACATTCTATTCAGGACACAAGCTGTTTCTGTCCACTCTCAACTTGGCTGAGAGCCATGTAAGGTGACTTGTCAGGAGGTAATGACATATGCACCACAGGTGTCTAGGATATTTCATAATCCTATGTGTTTAAAAGACGGACTCTGTGTAGACTTCAGTGCGCCTTTTTACCTATAGCACAATTCCGTGTTTGTCCTCTTGCAAGAGACATTTAATAAACCAGAAGGATCTCTCTCTTTTGTTAAGTCCTCTGTTCCCAAATTCCCAAAACACTCTTTCAATGAAATTCACTGTTACTGCCACCATCTGTTTTGTCCTCTTAATTGTCTCCTTTGATAGCTTCTTTAGGGTTAAATGTAGCTATCTACCACCCTTCTTTCACTGCAACTGTTGTAATCTGCTCGCATAAACTAAATGTCAGGAAGCAGCAGTGGGAATGGAAATAGTGTACTAGTTCTTCTTGGCTGGTTTTCTGTGGCTGAATTGCTCCGTGCATGCTCAGAAGGAGAAGAATGTCCCATTTTGGGGTTTTAATGTGGATGAAAGTATTTACAGAAACAAGATGAAACTCCTGCTCTGGATGAATGCCAGTTTTGGATTAGGATTAAGATCAAGCCCAAGGATTTGCCTTAAACATACACCAAACTTAAATCTGTCAAGTGGAAGATGGTTTGATCTGTGAGAGAGAAATATTTCAGATTTTAAATCAAAAGCCTAAATAAAGTTTGTTTGTCTGGTCATATTAATGTGTACCAAGAAAGGAGTATGTATCCCAGCCAGCATGTCCATGTGGGCCCCATAAGGGTTACATTTGGGCTGCAAATATGGGTCCCAAGTGGGTTTGTCTGCAGTTTCCAAGGTGGCCCCACCTGTGTTTGCCCATATGGGGCCCAACTGGGTGAATTACACATGTAGGCCCCATTTGTTTGCCCATATGGAGTCTAAGTGGGATCATAATGGACCTTAAATGGGGCCCATTTAGCCAGCCCACATGTGCTTCACATGTGGGGTCCATGTTTCTGAAACAATATGGGGCCCATATAATTTGCCCTGTTTATGCCCATGCCCACTTAGCCCACTTACATATCTTATGGGGCTCATACAGTCAGCCATGTGGGACCTGCAAAAGTTGCCCAGTTCTAGCCCATACCCACTCAGTACCCACGTAGCCCACATTGAACCCATGTTGGGCCCACATGGACATTAACTGACCGACCACCAAACATCCACAACAAAAGAAATTCATATAAAGTTGCTGCTTAAGATTTTTCACAGACACAGACATGACTAACTTCTTGCAGATAGTAACATTAGCATACAGACAAAGTGAAGGCTTCATCAGTCTTGTGTTGCTGTTCTGGGAGCAGCTCTGTAGCAGTGCACAATTATGATGGATGAAAGTTGGTAACAAAAAAACCCAAAAACAATAAAATTGTAGGCTCTGCCATGCTGCAAACACAGCAGCAGTGTGATGACAACATAACACATGTTTATGCTTCCAATCCAGCTTTATTATTATTTATTACACTTCCTGTACAAACCAGCAGGTGTATGTATATGTCTTTGTGGGTTTCAGTTTGTTAAAGCAATAAAGGGTTTTTCATCCGACTATCTTTACTCCTCCCACCACTGTGCTGTCGTTTCCTGTTGCCATGATCTCTTGTCATTTTTTTAATCAGTAAAATGTTCCTATTAATCTCACAGCAGACATCTGATCATTCATCTGTTTCATTTACGTCAGTCTGCTAGCCGCCTTGTGTCATCCATTTAGTCCACTGCATCTCTGTCCGTCCAATCAGATACTTCATCCAGTGTTAGGAAACCTGATTAGCAGGACTCGAGCTCCTTCTTGGTTATAAATGCATCTGTCCACCTTTTAACCATCAATCTGTGTTATTTGTCTGGTGTTGTTCATTAGTCACAGGGAGAATAATAAAATGTCTCACAGCACAGCATGTAATGCCATTTAATGTTCATTTGTCAAGGTGTGTGTGGGGGTGGTGGTGGTGGTGGTGGGGGTTTATAGGTGGTGCACACTGGCAGCAGGCACTAAGGCACTAAGCCGTCACAGGCTCAATCTGTCAAGACTAAATTATTCATGTCGCTTAAGACGTCTAGTCACAGACAGAGAGAGAGACAGAGAGAGAGAGAGACAGAGAGAGAGAGAGAGAGAGAGAGAAAGAGAGACAGACAGAGAGAGAGAGAGAGAGAGAGAGAGAGAGAGACAGGCCAGGAAAACTTACTGTACTGTGTGTCTACTGATTACATTTGTAGAAGTGAAGCTAGTGAGTTATAGAAACCAACTTTTATTTAGTTAACTAACAGAACCTTTAATTAAAATCCAAAGTAACTCTGGCCTAGAAGATGAGTGACAAGAGCGCAGGTGGTAGAGTGGTTAAAGCTTGATTTATGCTTCTGCGTCGGAACGACGGCGTAGCTACGCAGAGCTCTCTGCGTCGACGCGGACCCCTACGCCGTAGCCTGACGTGCACCTCCAAAAAAATCCTAACTACGCGTCACGGCAACGCGGACCGCAAGGGCTGTGATTGGTCCGCTTAAAACGTCAGTTCCTCCGGCAGTGTGACTGGAAGATAAACAAGGATACAGATATGACTCCTCTGAAACCACACACACACACGGTCACACTCCCAAGCGTCAACTATGGAAGGTTGTTCCGACGCAGAAGCATAACTCAAGCTTAAGAGCGCATGCCATATACGCAGTGGACTCCGGTTCGAGTCTCGGCCGGTGGACCTTTCTGCATGTCAAACCCCCTTCTCTCTCCCATAATTTCCTGTCTCTCTACTGTCAAATAAAGGTGTCTATCCCAGAAAAAATCTTTGAAAAAAAAAAAAAAAAAAAGAAGGTAAGTGACACTTCGCCTGCATACCCGTCTGGATCTATGGTGCCTCACCGAGCTCATCAGCTGAATAAACATGCAAGCACCCCATGAGTAAAACTACAGGCACTCTATGCGTGGTGACCATGGAAATTACATCTGTACAATACTGTATCCTTGCTGGTACATCTTCCTTAAGGGCTATGGCAACATATAAAGATATATATATATAGGGCCTGACCAATACTGGATTTTGGGGTCGATGCCCATACCAATATTAGGGGGTTAAAAAAATTCCAATATTGATATATTGGCTTATAATCTTATATATACAGAATATGTACATACAAAGCACATATTTGCAATGTGGTTATCAAACACTTGTGACAAAGATAATGTAATAGAGGAAATGGTTTAACTGTATGTATTGTATAAAAAGAGAGAAACACAAAATGCCATGGAAATCGAATAATAATACATGACTATAAATGATAACACAAACACAACAACACAAAAACACAAAAAAGTAGGCATTTTACCTAAATTAAGAAAAAGGATACACATACATAAAATGCTGCCTATGTAACTTAAAAAAATATCCGTGCATATCGGACAACATGACCATACTGATATATCTGTGATAGGCCGATAATATTGGTATATAAAAACAGCCAAAGTCATTGTGGGTACAACAACCTATCCTGACTGTCTTCCAATAACTCACAAGCAGTAAGGATCACACACATCAACAACACTACACCAAAGACAAGACAATTCAGCTGTGGAAGCAGGCGGGGGGGCATGTGTGAGAGATGAGCACAAATGCAACAGTTTCACGGGATTGCGCCCGCTTTCACTCTGCCTGTCAGATTGTCTATGCCTCCGTACCTGCCCACTCACCTCTCATGGAAAATGAATTACTTCCTGTCTCAAAATTCCATAATACAGGAGGAGGCTGGAGCTGAAAGCAGGCAGCAGTGTAGCAAAAAGGCTACAGGGTTCTGTGTGAATGTATGCAGACTGAATGAGTACCAAATATTTATATAGTCTGCCTACTGAGAGAGACAGGTCGTGAATATACACAATTGGAGGGTGTATGGACGACGTGACTGTAAATTGACATCTGTGCCTGCCTGAACATTTATTTTAAAATGTAATGGCTCCAAAAAAATTCCAGCATGATTATTTTATCAGGTTCATTCTCAATCACCAATCCAGACAAACAAACCATTCACACATTGTTCACATGCATGTCCTGTTACTGCCAGATACAAGAAACACATGCTTCCTGCTACAGAAAGGTCATAAACCATGAACATGAACCTACCTCCTGTCTTGAAATCAAATGCTTTTTATGCTCATCCAGCATGCCAACCACCACATCGCAACCTCTCGTCCCTCTATGTGACACAGTGATGTAACACTGATTGGTAATAAATGTGGCCAATGCGCAAAAAAATACTGTTACAGTACAACTTAACTGCATATGAACATAATTAGTAAGAGGCAGTGAAAGGGTACTTTAGCCTGATGCTTTGGCTCCACTGGGTATGTAGGGTTAGGGTTAGGGTCAGGGTTAGGGTTAGGGTTAGGGTTAGGGTTATGGATGCTTTGGCTCCACTGGGTATGTAGGGTTAGGGTTAGGGTTAGGGTTAGGGTTAGGGTTATGGATGCTTTGGCTCCACTGGGTATGTAACATAAACAGACCACCTGAGTGGACGTGGTGCTTTCTGGTCGCTTCATCTGCAGCGGACATATAGTGTGGACTTGCAAAAGTTCATGGTCAAAACAAGACATTGGACCTTTTAAAAAACTGATCATAGAGCACTTAGTTTCAAGCTTACAAATGAATATAATCCAACCCATGCAAGGTGGCAGTTAGACACATTACCAAAAATTCAGTGATTCCATCTCTAGAGAGTGGACACCCTTCAACGTAACAAATGACTCCCATGATATATCAGCATGTGTGCTATGGGAAACAACAAAAACAGTTATCTATCATGTCAAGCTATCTCTCCACCCTACATATTCCATATGTACAGGGACTGACCCTTATGAAGGCAGCTGACATGGATCCTCTTTGACACACATCATCTTACTATTCCTGCTTGTGCAACTCAGCTTTCCCAAGACAGATTTGGAGTTGGACACCAAGGCTCAGAGAACAAAATATATAAGTAATAATATAATAAGTTTATATGCTGACAACATTCTTATATATATACAAAACCCATCAACACCCTTCCCAGAAATATCTAAACTTATATAATTTTTTTTCAATTTAAAGGATTTTAGGATGCTATGACTAAAAAGGTTGCCTTCATAATAACATCAAATCTTTTCAGATACCTTGGTATTGATATTTCTGCCAAGCTGCCAGAGTTAATTCACCTTATCCTCACCCCATTACTCAAAAGCACTGAAGCAGACCTCACCACTGGAACAACCCACCCAATAGGTCTACTACTAAAAATGGTCAGATTTTGTATGACCTCATTTCAGCACACGTCAAAATAGTCCAAAATTCTGGTTTCTATCATAAGCACAGTTCTCTGGAAACCCAAGAAACCAATAATATACCGTCCACATTACATTGAGATGACTTTTGTTGTGATTTGGCGCTATATAAATAAAGATTGATTGATTGATTTAAAAAACCAAGAGATTGTGGAAGCCTATCAGCTCCAAACTTCAGACATTACAACCTGACAAATCATCTTCAATATATAGTAAACTGGCTGTAGCTGAGTCAACAACCATCACAGCACAGCATGTGCCAGGAAATCAGAATTATTAATTAATTAATTAATTAGCAATACATTTTTGTCTTGTGTAATTTGTTTAGTTCTGCATTCCTTTATTGTCCTTCTGTTAACTACACAAGACTGTCTGTATTTGTTGTTGTATGTCTCTCCTTGTCTCATCTTGTCATGCCTTGTATGTCCTTTCAATCCTTTATTCTGCCCTTCTAATAAAAAATAAAAAAATAAAATAATAATAAATGGACGCTACAAATTCTTCTGCAAACTTAAGCATGAAATATTAGATTAGATTCCTTTATTGTCATTGTATAGAATACAACGGAATTCAAAACCCAAGGCAGAGAACGGAGCTCAATTAAATATGCATTAAATATTAATATAAACGTGTCACTTTATTCATTCAAAAAATACATAATATAATATCTGTAATCCAACCAGCGATTACATTTGCCAACTCAACGTATTTGAGAAAACAGGAACACTAATGGGAGACATGGATGGATGGTAACAGGCACAGTTAGTTTGGGTTTTGTAATTGCCTCTCCAGCGTGACATTCACATACATTGTTGACCCATCCATCCACCCTGACCTCCTCTCAGAGCTGTTGCGGTGTTATAACAATGTCACGCTACAACCACCATTGCTTCTGAGAGACACTGGTCATCATTCATACAACCACAAAAACATAAAAGAGGTTATTTAGGTATTTAGGCTCTTGAACTAACCAACAATGGTGTTTTTTCTCTCTTCACTAAACAACCCTTGACAAGATGACTACCAGAGCCAACAAACTCCTTTTGTTTTTACCCATTTTTTTGTGAATGTCATTTAAATGTGTGTTTTTTTTTGCCCATTGTTTCATATTATAGCTGTAAGTGTTAAAACTTTATATTACAAATGTGTTTTCTGTGTTTTACCCTGCAAAACAGTCAAGATGAATAATGTCTGAGCACTATTCAGACAAAAACACATCATCCTTTAACACTTACATACTATTTTGACCTATTTTTGACCTCTAAAATGACACTATTTAAGCCTAAAATTGTATGACTTTTCCAAAAGTGGCCCAGACAATACAAAAATGGAAATATATATATTCCATTGTTGTATGTTTTTCTATATATATATATATATATATATTTTTTTTTTTTTTTTTTTTTTTTTTTTGTAGCTGGGTCACTGTTGAGTAGTTTAAATGGTTATAATGATCTACCATGCAAATACTCACATTTTGTTGCATCCTTCACTTACACTATTTTCTGTATAAACTAACCACTGATAAGATATCTATGGATGCAAAACACATTTGTTAAAAAAAAAGGTATAATTTGGGACTAATTATACTTAAACCGGGTCAAAATTGACCTGCATCATACTGTGAGGGGTCAGAATATGAACAGTATGTAAGGGTTAAGTGTTGAGGAATGTCACCTTTACATCAGAGTTGAAAGCTACAGTCAGATGTTGATTCTGCTCCTGTCGCAGATCCTCTAACTCAGAGGTGTCAAACTCATTTTCAGTCAAGGGCCACATACAGACCAATTTGATCTCATGTGGGCCTGATCATTAAAAAGATGGAAGGAAGGAAGGAAGGAAGGAAGGAAGGAAGGAAGGAAGGAAGGAAGGAAGGAAGGAAGGAAGGAAGGAAGGAAGGAAGGAAGGAAGGAAGGAAGGAAAAGAAGAAAGGAAGAGAAGATGGAAGGAAGAAAGGGAGGAACGACAGATTGAAGGAAGGAAGGAAGGAAGGAAGGAAGGAAGGAAGGAAGGAAGGAAGGAAGGAAGGAAGGAAGGAAGGAAGGAAGGAAGGATGAAGGAAGGAAGGGAAGAAGGACAGATGGAAGGAGGGACGGATAAAACAGGGGAAGGAAAGATGGAAGGAAGAAAGAAATGGAGTAAGGATAGATGGAAGGAAGGGAGAAAGGAAGAGAAGACAAAAAGAAAGGAAGGAAGGAAGGAAAAGAAGACAGGAAAGAAAGATGGAAGGAAGAAAGGGAGCAAGGACAGATGGAAGGAAGGAAGAAAGGAAAAGAAGACAAGAAGGAAGGAAGAAAAAGAAGAGAGGAAGGGAAGAAGGAACGAAGGAAGGACGGAATGACGGAAGGAAAGAAGTAAGGATTGAAAAGAACACAGTAAGGAAAGTGGGCCGGATTGCACTCTTGGCAGGCCGGTTCTTGCCCGCGGACCGCATGTTTGGCACCCCTGCTCTAACTCAACTGTTCAGTATTTGAGTTGTATATGGTATTCCATTCAAAAGTGAAACTATTTGTATATTTTTGTTTACACTATGTTGATGAAGATGCAGTTGAGGTGAGTGAGGTGGAAATGTGAATTACCTTTTAGAAACCTGTGCTGCATTTTAAATTCAAACCACTTCATCTCTCTGTCACCGCGCGCCCCCGCAGCCTCCCGTGCACTTAACCTCTGCAGCCGTGCTCAGCCTCTGGTGAGACACTATGCATCATGAGCCATCTTAACACTTTATTTTGGGCAGCAGGTTCCAGCTCTCTCTCATCCATCATCTTCAGCTCATTCTCTTCTCATCCATCTCTCTCTCAGCACCTCTTTCTCTGTCCTCACTGTCTCCTCATCACTTTGGCTACCATCCTTTCTCTCATCATGCTGTCTTCGCATTAAAAAAAAACAAAAAATCTAGACAGATGCTCAGGTGTCCCCTCTGTCGTAGACGCGTTGTCCGGCTCATTGTCCATCTGTCCCCTTTTCTTTTATCTATCCTTCATTCATGTGACCCTCCCTTCTTCCCTCTGTCTGCTTTTTCTACATTTACATGTTCTGCCCCTCCCACACTCTTGACATTTCTTACAATTAACAAGCAGATAGGAGGGTTTACGTTTGTCCATTATAACAATAAGACACACCATGCAGATAACCTTGACCTTCATCCCTGCATCCAATACCATTAACATATACTTCCAAACCCTGATACACAGTAAGTTTTACAATCATAAAACTATTAGTTAATATGTGAAACCAATTTCTGGCACAACATGAATTTTGATTCCTCCTTTTAACCTAGAAGGAGCCAAATGGTGATTGTGAGTTAAGGAAAGTTAAACCAGAGGTTTTTATGGGCCTTGAAGAGGTGAAATTAAACTGCTCAGATTTGTTTCAGAGCATCAGTGCCACACTAAAAATGCACAATGTTACAATAAATGGGTAAAATCTAGACATGAGTGTACTGAATGAGATTTTTTTAAATAAATGATTTTTGTGATTTTAAATGCTGAATGACCACAGCCACAATGCCTTACTTAGCTAATTGTTATCATATTGTTATTATACAGTGTTGGGGAGTAACTACTTACATAAGTAAAGTAAGTTAATTATAAATAAATATAAGTGTAATCTGTTACAGTTACTGATGAAAATGTTGATGATTACAAAGGAGGTTACATCTGAAGTCACACCTTTAAGATTTTACTCATGTTTTAATATTGAACATGTAACTGAATACATATATTGCTGTTTTTAATTCTTTGAAATCAATATTTGTTATATTTAGTAAATAAATCATGACGTGGGTTTATTAGGAGCACATGTGGACTTAAATGGAGTCACAGTACCAATTAAGTCCTCTTTATTCATCAAATATCTTTATTTTATATTATAAAATCTACATGAACTAATGAATACATTTTAAATGAGAGATAAATGTTGCTTTATAAGAAATGATCTCTCTTATAAATCATGTCAGTATCCATGAAAAACAGCTGAACTTAGATTTTGGTGCTTAATGGGAACACTTACCCTACCAGCTGGAAACATTGGTTAGAACATTAGAGAAGTCATCAAAAAGTAACAAATGTAATAAGTTACATTACTTTGATGAAGTCATTGAAATAGTTACATTACATTACTTATTACATTTTAAATAGAGAAACTAGTAATCTGTAACATTTACAAAGTAACCTTCCCAACACTGGTTATTGTATCATTATGCACTGATTGACTGATTGATTGAATCATTCATTCATTCACTGATTCATTTGAAAGCACATTGTACATTGTGACTGCATTGTCCTGGGTTTGAAGGACTTCTTGAACATGTCATTGAACCTGTCACCAACTGTGCACTACTGTATCTTATAAAACACAGTGTATACCCAGTGCTATTGTTAGATCATGTACAGACATTATTATTACATTTCTGGTAGTTTTGGTGTAGAATTCTGTTTAAACATTCATATATTGTAATTATTACATCATCATTATTGGACCTATCAGACCGCATGTAGCAGCCAACAACATAATAATGACAGATGACGTAATATGTAATCATTCTGCCCATTTTAAATGTAGTAAAGCCGATAACATAATAACTTGCCAATAACATAATAAAATTTCAGAACCAATAATGTAACTTTTTGCCAAAAATCTAATAAGTCATTACGTTATTGGCCAGCTTAAAGAACATCCTTTACAAATGTGATAACTGGAGTCGATAATGTAATAATTTACTAATATCACTTTATTGAAGTTTTATTTGTTGGATATAAAGTTTCACACTTCCATGTTATTGGCTTTTACCAAGCCAAAAATGTAATAACCAGCCAATAACATAATAAGTTGTTATGTTATTGGCATTTGGCAAAAAAAGTTATTATGTTACTGGTATGAGACATTTTATTACATGCTATCAACTTTATTACCCTAAAAACGGGCAAAATGATTCCGTTGTCAGCCATTATTACATTATTCACAGCAACAGACACCTGTAGTATAGTTTAAGTTTGTTGGCATTATAAAGTGGAATTTTTGCATTCTACACAGTGTATGAGTATCTACACTGTATAATGAGAGTGAGACTCACTGATTACATTCTGCTCCAGCCGGGATCATTTCCACTGAATTAAAGTGTGGTAAAACTGAATTATTTATCATTTATTTACTTATTTATCAGACTCTAGGAATCGCCTCCAGGGCCCCTGAAGGTCCACAGAGGCCACTTTATGACTCACTGACTTAGACCTGTTTGTTTTAGGCTACGGAGATTATATTTTGTGCTGCATTTAATATTAATATGTCATTTTAATTCAAAGGAACTAAAACTTTATGAACTGTTGATCAGCAGATCATTAATGAAGTTTTCCTGCAAGTGCTTCACAAAATCCTGCAGCGCCACACTGAAATGATTTCACTGCTCACATTAATGACTTAAAAATGATTCTTGGAGCATCTATTAGTACCACACCAGAGGAGACGGTAGGGAGGTGGAGGGAGGGGCGGGGGGAGTGTGGCAGGGTGTGTGTTTGAGAGAGGAGGGGGAGTGTCCCTGTCTGTGATATGAGCTAATGGCTGTCCGCTGGCATCTGGCTACTGTGTATACATGCAGCTCATTAAAGAGTCAGTGAGTAACCCCCAAGAGAGCCAGAGAGAGGGTGGGGTGTAGGGGGCTTTAGGACAGGGTAAGGCATCACACTATGATGACAGCAGCATCAAATTAGCTCCATTTCCTCACATTGTCTCCCATTGATTTTTGTCACACTGACTTCAGTGAACATCGGTGTTCATTGCTGTAATGATTCGGACTGTTTGTTGTTTCTCGTGTTGCTGCAGACTCACAGGACCAGACAAGTGCAAGCTGCAGTAGTCGTGGCACTTTTCCCATTGGCAAATTATTATCAATTATCTAGAATCAATTGGCAAGCTGATGGGAGAGTCTGAGCTTGTCTGGAATAGCTTCTGCTGCTCTGTGGGAAGGTTTGGCGGCATTTATTTAAAAAAACAACAACACACATTTAAATCTAAAAAGGTATTGATATTGATGTGGAATATGATAGAAATACACACTAGACTGTAAGCAGGTCAGATGTTAATTGAAAGCTTCAGCCCCCCAACTCTTCCTGCCTGCATACATCATTGAATAAGCTCTTATTGCTCCTATTGTGTGTGTATTAAAATGTTGCTGTGATTACAACCATATTAAAAAAACTAACATACAACAATTATTTACATTATTAATCACATATGTATTCATTTTTAATTGTTTAAAAAGTAATCATGAACTCTCTTATAGAATGATATCCTCAGTTGTTTCTTTTTTTTTTTTTAAGTCTGCCCAACAGTCCAAAAGCCCAGAGGAAATGAATTCACTAAGTCACAAAACCAAGAAAAGCAGAACATCCTTAAAGAGGATCTGAGAAGCTGGAACTACTAAATGAATAATACATATAAATATGTTTTTACAGTTAAAGAAGCTGAAGCCAAAATGTTAATTTTCTTTCATTTGGCAATTTTTTGTGCTATGTGCTTTGACTACCACGCATTACTTTAATTTGCATGAGAAAGTTGAAACTTAAAATTGCTGTGTATCAGACTGATTATGTTATATGATTGATTTATTCATTGATTTTAAATGATTACTGTGCCATGTACAAAGTGCCCAACCCAAACAGGCTCACAGGACACCATGAGAAAGAAAGAAAAAAGAACAGAGCAGAGACCAGATACAGGTAGTGCTAAACAAATACACCATCCAGATGTTTTTTTTCCACGCTTTAGAGTCAAAAGTAGACTACTTTCTGGATTCTGAACAGACATTTCATTAAATAAAGGTGTTCTTAACTCATCATAGAAAGGACAATAAAGAAGAAGATGTGACTCATTTCCAACTTCTCCAAGTTCACACAAATTTGCCAACTTCAAGGTTCAAGGGAAGGATTCCTGTTCTCAGCTGTGCTACTAAGAACCTGTGACTTCTTGCTCAGTTCAAATTCAAGATATCTTTATTGTCCCCGAGGGGCAATTTGTGGTGCAGCCAGCAGCGAAACTATGTTACAGTTTGCTGTAACATAGAGTTCAGAGCCATAACTGTGCTTGATTTGAATATATGGATTTCTAAAAAACTAAGAATGTAGAAAGTCCTGTCTGTCACACTGTTGCAGTGGTTGACATGTTTCATTATCATGAACACACACACTGGAGTTTATTTTGACTCAATCCCAAACACACACACACACACACACACACACACACACACACACACACACACACACACACACACACACACACGCACACACGCACACACACACACACACACACACGCCATCCTGCTGCCAGAAATATTCACTTGAACACCAAATGTGGCAAACAGGAAATTGTCCCCAACAAATGCAGCATTTCCTCCTGTTTGAGTAATATTAGATACAAAAAACTACACTGCCCAGCTATAAAAATATACATAAACTTAAAAAAAAATGAAAATGAAACTATATATTTGTGAGCCGTTCTTGCAGATTTACATCTTCAGAATGAACCAGTGGGCTTGGGACTGTGATCCACAGTCAAAAATGAATCTAGACATTGCTGATTCAGGTCTGTTCATGAGATTTGTTGACAGTAAGAAAAATATAGAGTAACACCAGCCTCATTCTTTTTTTTCCCTCATTCTTTTCCTTTATTTGGAATCACGTGTCATTAACATTACATACAGCCATCTTATTTATGTAATTACTTATTTTTACAGTGATGCTTTTTTTTTTTTTTAACAAAGCATTTATAAAATAACACAAATAGAGCAAGTACAACATGGACATGGTCTGTTTTCCATTGTAATAAAAGAAAAAACCGTAACATGAAAATAAAGAAATAAAAAACTTAAACAAAGGAAGGTTGTTCAGGGAAATATATATTTTCTATTCCTTCCAAATGTCTTCAAATTTGGATCGCTGAAGCCTCATGGAGAAAGTGATTCTTTCCATTTAAATAATATTGTACCATTTGTCTATAGATGGGACATCTGGCTTAAGCCATTTTTTTGTGATTGCTTTTCTAGCAGTTGAGTTGTTATTGAGTGTACAAGCCCGAAAAGGAGTTTGTCCCAGTTAAATATGTGTCTGTCCTAAATATAGTTCTGAATAAATCTTACGCCAGAAAATACTTACTTTGGGACAGGCCCAGGTTCATTCTTTGAAACATGTGAAAGGGCTCAGGCCTTTAAAAAGTCAAATTACTTTCTTTTTTTTAAATTCCTTTCTCCCTCTCCTCTCTCCTCTCCCCTGACCCCTCCCCCATCCCTCCACTTATACCCACTCTTCCATCCCTCTGTCGAGCTCCTCAGTGCCGCATGGCTAGTAGTGCCTCACTGAGCAGACACCCAGCCCAAACACTCAGTCCCAGCTGGGAATTTCACCATGTACAGGCTGTCTAGCTGGGACAGGATGGAGGGGCGGGAGGAGAATGCGCACAGCAAGGGGTGGAGGTTAAAACAAGCGCATCTTTTATTAATTGGGTGGAGCCTTTAAGTGATCTTTATTAATCATTCACGTCGCACGTTTCATTACCAGCCGCTGTCACTTTGGGTTTGGTTTGGAATGTCAGAGGAGGGCAGAGGGGGAATGTTAATTAACGCTCATGACTTTGCTTTGTTTGGAGTTGAACATTATTTGTCACAATAACCTACAAAGCAGCTTTGTTTCTGGGGCAAAAGTCAAACACTCAGGCCAGGTTCAGACCAATTCTGCAAAAAACCAAAAACAAATGGGGGTAGTGTTTTTACCCTGCAGTGGGTGGGTACTGCACAGACACAAGCTGCTCCATTGGCCGAAGACTCCCATGTGAAGGAAAAACCTCATTTACATGTAAAATGATAGCATTCTGCTGTGTACCGAGGACCTGTGGAGATGGAATAGAGACTCATCACCACCATGATGACCTTTCCAGAGCTACACAACCCTGCCACGAGTGTAAATCACTGTGTATTTCTGCTTAATTTTTCTACTTGTGCTATACGATTGGATACATCACACAAATGGGCCATGTAATGACACGCCTACACCTCCACAGTACCCTGCATGGTAGTGCTTCATTTGGTCTGAACATGACCTCGTTATTATTTCCATGATGGTTAGTCTTGTTGTTGACAGATGGTAGAGCACGCATTCCATTAACACTTATTACCTCTTACTGGCTGCTTTCACTCATAAGGAATGCAGAAAACTGGAGGCAAGAACACTGAATAAATTGTCTTGATTTATTCTGTGCAAAGTTGTGGTTACACCTTCCAAAACTGAACAGGTGGCTAAATACATTTACGTAACTTCAGCATCAATATTTGCAAAGTAGTTTACTTCTGGGTGTTTTTCTTAAGATTTTCTCAAAGTAAACTTTTCTTTTTTTTTGTTATCAACCAGTCATCTTGTGTGACATGCCAGGCCTTTATTTCCCTGTATGTGTTACAACCCATTTTACGGGGGAGTGACCGCTGGCGTGTCTCCATAGAAGGAAACACCTCTGAAGGACAATCTCTTGGAACTTTTACGGGGGCGAAACGACTCCCTGCCTCGGGGGGGTACGACTCTTTGCGGCCCCAAAAAATTCCTGGGTGGTGCTTGAGGTTGACTCGGTGCTGATCGGGTATAACTCAAAGCGGGATGTGACGTCAACAGAAAGTGCCAAAATAAGCGCCTATAAACATCACCTCCAGAATCCGGTGGGTCCTATCAAGGTCTTACTCTGTAATGGAGACACAACACAACGTTCCTGTAAAGTTCCCGCCTCCTGAATTTTATCTGGAACTTCCTTAATGGAAACAGGGTTAAGGGATGGCTCAGGTTCTCGGACCTCTGAACAAACAGTTGGAGTCACTATAGTGCAGCAACAAATACTGTATGTGATCCCTCTCTGAATCCCAATCATGAACACTGCTCATTCTATAATAGTGTATACTTTGAAAAACATTGTAATCACTGGTAAAATTTTGGGAAATTATGCATGCAAAACATGGTGAGGAAAACTCTCTGCAGAGTTCTCTAACAAAAAATGATGGAGAAAGCCCACCAATAATGTATGATAATGTGTTTTTTCTAACCCGACCCCTTAAATAAGTGTGCTGCAGGAGCAACCTGGTGTGCCTGGCCATGGAAATAAAATGCACTTCAAATTGGTTTATCACAGTGAGCCACAGTAGGAGGAGAGGAGGTTGAGGGGGTGTGATGATGCCAATCCAGCAGCAGTGCACTGCAATCTTGGAGCTGAGAATGAGAGTGTCTCATGCTGACTGCTGTTCTGAGCAGCTGATCACAGCAGGTCGAAAGCTTGTCGAACTTATGTAAGGTAACATTTTGTCACTTTATTTGGTGAAGGCACCCAAACCTTCTTCGTGTTTTTCACACTTTCCAGACATGTTTTTGTGGTAATGACATAAATCCCCCCAAGACTGAGTAAAGATCAATAAGTGATTCTTCCCAGCATCTGTCATTCATAACAGTTAGATATATATATGTTATATGGATGGCCTTTTCTTCACCCTGGAGACAGTCTGTAAAGCTACAGTAGCTGAAGGTGGCAGGAATCTGTTCTATCTATAGTTTCTAGTTGGAATGATGTTGTGCGCTGTCAAAGCACAGTTTCACCAGATCCACTGGACTGTTGTAAAATAAACTCTGTGCTTATATGCACATCACACTTATTGGTGATGATGAATAACTCTGCACAGTTTTTAATGCAAATAAACAGGTCTGGTCAAAGTGTCACCTGGAACTCCACATATTTATTTACTATATATACTTGAATGTGTAGCTGTGATGAGCAACATGCTACAGAGATTGTTGGATTGGATTTGATTAGATTTAGTATAGAAGTGTGTTATTTTAAAAACCTCAATCATTACTAGGATCATGTGCATATCACACCATGAAGATTAAACTAGCAACTTGTATGTAAAACAGTCAACTTAAACAGAACATGGAAAATACTGCAACACATTTTAATAAAAAAAACTTTTATTTTATGGCCCTATAGAGATACATGTATTTAACTGCAGATGGTTAGTATATAAGAACTCTCTGTCAGTGCTTCATGATGGGAAAAGCATTGTTTAAAGGGGAAGAACACACCTGCTTATAATGTATGATAATGAATTCTGTACTTAAGTGTGTCAGCGTACATTTGACTACGAACTGCACCCGTGTGTGCATTCATGTAAAGTATTGTGTTTCAGCATTATGATTCAACATTATAGATCCAAACTCTCTGTTTTCACTCTAACCATCCTCCACTCATATTTCCATTTGAACAGAATAAATATTTGACATTTCAGTTATTCTGCGGGGGACTGCACGCCACAAAGACAAATGAAGTCTAAACAAATATGACTGCAATGTTTTGAATGATTAAAAGGCACACATGAAAAAATGCAGGCATACACAAATATGGATTTGCACCAACAGTGTTTTATTCTATTTGTAACTTGAAAAGCTCTGGGCTTAAAATAAATGGCTTTTAATTTGAGGCAGGTATGAACAAAGATGGAAATGAGCCACATTATTGGTCAGTTCATTTTGTTGTAAGCATAAGAGGGAATTTGTTGGTCCAGTGTCTCTGGGGAGGTATCCTCTGAGGGGTCAAGAGGCTAACAGGATTAGCTACTAGTTAGGAAGAGTCAGTCTGCAAATGAGTAGATGGATTCAGACATTTCTGACAGCAGACGGGTGATTGATTATGGCACTAAGTATTGGTTTGCCTCTTTAATTCCTAATGAAGATGGCCTATATTGACTTCTAAATCTAGAGGGACTTTCATAATGACTTTAAAGGAACAAGGACACCCATGCTGTGTCCCATTTCAGAGGAAGACATGTGTCTGTTTGTCTAAATAAGTCATAACATATCACAAGGCTCAGAGAAATGTCAAAGTCGGACTGATTTTTGCCTGAATTCAGAGGTTGCAACCACTGTCCAGTGAATCCCTCAGTAATTTACACTATACTGTGCATGGGTCAAGTGTTTAATGGTGCATTCAAGTGACCCTTATCAATTCATCAAGTCAGAAAATGTCACGTCACCAAGTTGTATTTCACCAGTGAGTGTGAAAAAACATGAAGCGCAATGAAAAAGCTGCTGGAGGATGTAAATAATGAAAGCAATAAAGTGCAGTGCAGTTCTTGTTAGCAGCCTGGAAATAATAAATCACTGCAACAGGATTATTTTTACAAAAATATAAAACCTTATTGTACATTTAAGCAGAAGTGTGCAGATCATATAGTTACTTAATAGACAGATAGATAGACTCTATTTGTCATTCAGACTGTACACCATACTGTGCACATCACAACGACATTATGTTGCAATGGTTCAAAAATAGTGCAAAATAGTGCTGAATATAAAAAATTATAAAACAGGTGAAAAATGAAATAAAACTATGTATGAAAATGTATTACACATTTGCATAAATATAACAGCAGTAGTTTATAAACTTGTACAGTCCATGGAACAGTCCAATGTGATTGCGTGTGTGTCCGTATGTGTGTGTGTGTACGTAGGAGGGGGGATTACTGGGAATTCAACAGCCTGATGGTTACGGGGAAGAAGCTGTTGCAGAATCTGGCTGTTTTGCTACGAATGCTGCATAACATCTTTTCAGAGGCCAGCAGTTATAATCAATCGATTAATATTGACAATGGATGAAACCAATGGATTAAATTATTTGGAAGCCTCTAATCCCTTACCTCAAACTCTCTGAATATAGAAATGTGTCTGTATGCACATGAAAATTGCTGTATGTAGTGGCAAAGCCAGAATTACCACCCAACAACTTAATGGAGCATTTTACCCACATTCAGCTCTTGTTTTGGTTCTATGGCCCAACAAATTCAGCTATTTTCAGAAAGGGTTAGTATTAGGGGTAAAGGATAGGTTAGGGTTAAAACACAGCACTCTGAAGAGAGTTACAAGCGGCACGGGCACCCGGGGACTAATAGTGTTAAAAACATTTCAAATTCCTTTTAAAAAAACATCATTTATTGGTTAAAATCCCTTAAAATAAAATAAACTTTAAAAAAAAAAACGGTTTAATAAATGATCATAGATGCGGTGGAGGGAGCTATGATCTTTATAAAATGTACTATTGTGAGGCATGTTAATATGACAGTCTCTAATAAATAGAATAAATTCAATACATCAATATAAAGATAAATAATAAATAAGGAACTAGCAATAATAAATAGGAATAATAAAATTCATGAAATCCAACCATATATATATATATATATATATATATATATATATATATGTATGCAGTACCAGTCAAAAGTTTGGACACACTTTCCCATTCACATCAATGAGAAGGTGTGTCCAAACTTTTGACTGGTAGTGTATACACAGGTAAGTAAAAGTTTTATAAATCAGGTGCTTGAGTTGGGGTACTTGGGTTAGGGTTACCTCTGATAAACCCACAACCCACAAGGTCTGATAAACCCACTGCACACTACCTGCCCAGTATCAAACAACTAGTGACTAGCTAGTGAACACAGTGGAGAGCTTAGACATATTTTCTCAGGAATTGGTGGAGACCAAACCAGAGTTAAAAGGAGAATTAATATTGCTGATCACAAACATGACACCAAATAAATGCTAATGCTGTTCTGTGTCTGCTAGATGTTTAAATAAGCAACTATATGCTGGCATGATACATTTTCAAGAATTTCCAGCAGCTCCGATGGAGTTTGACACTGTAACACAGTTGTCAATCTTTCACTGATATTTGTAGCATCAAAACATGGTAGGTTTGTCTGTTTATCAGTCAGAGGCAGCTGGATTCACAAGATCCCAACATCATGACATCATACACGAATCCATCTTGTCAGGTTTGAAGACTGTCTGTGTCTGAACCACCGGTAGTTTGGACCAATAAGCCTGAACTTTTCCAAACAGCTTCCAAGCATGACTTCTCAGATGGTTGTTTGTAACAAACTATCTGGCACATCATTTCTCCAGAGTACTTCTTTCTAACCAGTGACCACCATGATTTACTGTAGAGGCAGTGAAAGCAGTATCATTGACAACAGCCTCAGGAGAACAAAATGCACTGCAGCCACATGACCTGTTGATAAACCCAAAACACTAAATGAGCTTAGAGGTCACTGTAGAAGTAGGACCAGAGACAGTCTTTGTACTGCAACCCACTACCTGACTTCAGACCAAGTCAAGCTCAAATATTAGATGTGTTTAGCTATTTGTACATTTCCCCATTGTAGGTGTAAAATGACTCTCTCATGATATTGCCAAAATGTACAGACAGAATAGGTACCCAGCCAACATGTAAATGTGGGCCCCACATGGGTTGAATATGGGCTACGTGGGTACTGATTGGGCATGGGCTTGAACTGGGCTAATTTTGCGGGTCCCACATGGTTTCAGTAACATGGGCCCCACATGGGCTTCACATGCTGACTGTATGAGCCCCATAAGGGATGTAAGTGGGCTAAGTGGGCATGGGCATAAACAGGGCAAATTGTATGGGCGTCATATTGCTTCAGTAACATGGGCCCCACATTTAAAGCCCATGTGAGCTGGTTATATGGGCCCGATTTAAGGTCCATTCTGATCCCACTTAGACCCCATATGGGCAAACATATGGGGTCTACATGGATCAGTTGGGCCCTACCTGAAACCCAATCAGAACCCACTTGAAGCAAACACAGGTGGGGCCCACATGGACATGCTAGCTGGGTAATGACCTTTTTACTCTGAATAAAGTATACAGTTGTCGTCATTTCAATACCACAATATCCACCACCCAGTTGGAGACTGAGCTATATTCATGTGACTATAAAAAGAAATAACTCCAAGGATGTAGAAGTTTGATTCAGCAACTCAGCTGTAGTTATTATACTTATATTATACTCTATATATGCTTAGCTTATGCTGAAAAACAACTATTCATTACCAGCTGCCATTACTTTTTTAAGCTGCTGAGAGTTCAAAGGAACATTTTCCTTTAGAGAAAAGAATGATACAGTACCACCCAGCCTCCAATATCATCACCTTGATGAGTCTCTGTTTCATCACACCTCAGACCTCCCTTCTCCACCTAATATCCCCACCTCTCTCTTTTTCACTCCTCTTCACAGATGATACGTTACCTCTGCTCTGTCTTTCTTTCATCCCTCCCGGAGCTCAGATATGATGCTTTCAGAAATTGTGGCTCATTTGTTAGCTGAGATACTATACTGCCATCAAGTAACCGGGTGAGAAAGTGAAGTCAGGTAGTGTAGTTGGGCATTAAATAGTTTTTCCTGACAGAAATGTGGGTTAGGGTTAGGGTTATCAGATTTTTGTCAATGTGGAAAATTCTGAAGCTGATGTGAGATCCTCATTAGAGGTGGCTGACAATTCAATATGACATATGACACATATGCATCTGCACAAACACACTCATATGTTTTGGTTTGAACCCAAACACAGTATGTGGACACCAACATGTGATAGCTGAACATGTCATTCTAAACCACGACCTCCATCTGCTGCTAACAGCTTCCACTCTAATGGGAATTGTTGTAAGTCCCAGACCACAAGTGTGTGGATGGTGTACACAAAGTGTTGGCTATAGAGTGTATTTTATGCCGAGATTCAGTCATTCCCAACATAGACTATTTTCCTCAAATAAGACATGTATCAACAGTATTGTGTTTTTGTCTTGCTAGACTGAAGGCAGTTTTACAGGAGGAAACAAAATGAAAAAACCAAAACATTTTTGTCTTCTTCCTACCGATTTAGGACTAAAACAAACATCTTAAAATTTAGATTTTTAAAATGTTTTTTTATTTTTTATTTCACAGCATGTCCACTGTAATGGACCACAGGACCATCTTAGTATGAAAAGACAGCACATTTATCATATTATGGCTGTGTAGTGATATTAATCCAAGAATACATTCAATTTGATTAAAAACATAATTATTTATCAAATTGAATGTATTGGATGTTTCACTCACTTGTTGGTTGCCAGAAATGAAAAAAAAGTATATTTTCTATTAAAACCGAACGCATTGCTAAATTTATACTATATACATTTTATGAGCCAAGGAAGGAAACAAACATGTACAGACCTTATGAATTCATGCAAAACACTAAACCCTATGTTAAATATAATTTGAGGATTACATTTACAAGGTTCTGCCTATCAACCCAAACACTGAAGTGGTACACCACTGCATGGTCATACATACATAAATCAAATAATCTTTAGTCATTATTTACACACATGCACAGATACGAAGACTTGAGCTGTGTCCAAAATCATTCCCTCATTTGCAGTATGTTTTGGGTCAATTTTAACCAAAAGAATACCTTCATAAAAAGTGTCTTTACCAGATTTTGAAGCACAGATGTGTTTAGAAAGCATCAATAGTGGATCTGACTGATCAATAAATGTGATTAAACCTTGATTCATGTTTCAGAGAGCAGAGAGAGTGTATTTTTTAGCTTTTACACCACTAAACATCTCCTATCACACAATATCATGTCCTATTTTACCTAAGACATGAAAATATAACATAGCAATAATGATGTTAATGTATTTAATGTAAAGTGAAAATGAGCAGAACTTTATGGAAGTGTGGGGTTTATTGTAGAACCATTAGAGCCATCAGTCTTCACTGCTACATCATAAAAATAAATCCGCATAACTACTATCTTATTACAACTAATAACTATTCATTTCACTAAAACACATGTCAATAGATACGGGTCAGATTTGACCAAGAACAGCCTGAATGGACAAAAATGTGTAGCACCTATACAACAGTACAACATTTTAAATATTTTCAGTTTTGTGCATTTTGGACCACTTTAGGAAAAGTCATCACATTTCAGAGTAAAAGACATTGGGGTGTTTTTACAGCTGTCAAATGTCAAAATGGGTCAAATTAGACCAAAACAGTATGGAAGGGTTCAAACAGTGCTGGTGCAGTGGGAGCTGAGCTGGTGTAGACTGACTGAGATGTTCCAGCAGTCCAGACATAATGTGATAAAGCAGAAGTGACTTTTCCCAAATCCTATGGTTGAAGGTTGAGCAGACCGGTGTGCCTGATAGATTAGTAACTCTGACACACTCCATCCATATCTGTGGGACTTTAGAAGATGTGCCCACTCTGTCAGATCATTGTTTCCCCTTTTTCTCACTATTGCCCCTCATCCTCTCTCTATCCAGATAATGGGGTTTAATGGGGCTGGTCCCCTGAGATCCATTCACTATGAGATGGGATAGTGGGAAGGGGGGGGGGGGGGGGTTTGCTCTGTGATGGGGTTGCCATGTGTTGTGTTTGTGACAGAAACTCTGTCATAATGTAATCAGCATATTTGATTGACAGGACCACATTGCAGTATTAATCAGAGTAAGGTTACACTGCAGGCCATCTGCACATGACTGAGAATGACCAAGATCTCCATCTCTGTCAATCTGAACAGGGAATCAATATGCACTCTAGTCAGTGGACAGACAGGGTGTCCTCGCTGTTAGATTAGAACATCCCCACCAAACTGAACTCTTATTTAACACAGTGGCTGTTCTCATTAGATATCTGTTTTAGTGCAAATTGTTGTCTTTGTTTTACAATAAAAACATCTCTTAATATATGTCGTTTGTTTTTTTCATCGCAAAGCCTGCTGCAAGTCTTATTTATTATTTTGTATATTTAACAAACAGCAAAAATCCCAGAAATCCAAACTCCAAGAAAAAAAGACAGGAGCACCTAGATCTTTAATGATATTAATTGAAAATAATAGCATATAAAATATTTAGTTAGTTTAGCTTTATTCATTGTCAAAGTCTCATTGAGATCAAGATAAACATAAAAGAGAGACCTAAGAACAGATACATACATATACACATATACATTCACAACACTGAATATTATTTTTAATATTCTAATGTTGCTAGGTTAATGAGTGTCTTCAGTCATTTTATATTGAGTGTTAGAGTCAGTGGGCATGAAAAGTGTTTAGTTTAATTCAGTTTAACCTGAAAGAGGTTCTGGAAGCTTGTGTGATTTTGGCTTTTCTGCCACAAAGGAAATAAATTCATGACAAGGTAAAACTGCTCCAAAGTGTCCACCTAATGTCTTTATTACAGAAACAGACCACAGACTGAAACCTTTGTCAAGCAGTGAAGAACTACTGCTGTCACTGATGGTGAGGAGCTCAAAATCACAGACTAAACAACTGTCATAATGTGCTTCCAAGAGCCAGACTTATGGATTTAATGATATTATTTCACTTTTATAATTAAAAAAGTTTCAAGGATGATAACAGTATTCTTGGATGTCTCTGCAGCTTTTTCACATCGAGCTGATCTCTTCTTATTGGATGGATTTTGAGGGGTGAGGATGTAAAAAGCACATGGACCAGAATGCAAGCTTCCCTTTGGGGACTCAGTGAACTGAACCTCCTGCAATCACTTCCAATCCAAATTTAGTGAGACATTTGAAACTCTATTTGAAAGCTTGGGGAAACATTCACCATTAAAGGAGAAAGGAGGCGTCCTTTCATTTCCGTTCCTTGATCATTCATACATGCTTATAGCTGCCAGGAGGAAACATGAGGGAACAAACTAAATGAAGGTTGATGAGTGATCATACAAAAAAAATATTACTAAAAGAGATGTTCTGTTTGTTTGCTATTTGTCCTCTTTGATGTAAAAACCATTCAACTCTGTAATGCTCAGGAGCTCACAAAGAAAACAATAATCTGTTTAAACCCACGCCCACAGCTTCTCTAATGTCATATCTATAGAACAGGGGTTGATATTCAAACATACATTATATACATGCATTTTAAACGCTACCTAATTTGCATTTTCCAGCAGTTTAACTGGATCTTTGTGGTTCACTGAACAACATGCTGCTGCTCTATGTGGTGGAATAATGCAGAAACACTTGGTTGACAGAGTGCCAAAGACAGAAAAAAAGAAACCACA
Source organism: Scomber scombrus (assembly GCF_963691925.1). NCBI lineage: Eukaryota > Metazoa > Chordata > Actinopteri > Scombriformes > Scombridae > Scomber > Scomber scombrus. The sequence continues at coordinate 2,514,487 of NC_084972.1, forward strand.
TTATATGAATTAAAAGCAAACCACATAACATTCTAAATTCTTATTAAAATATACATTAAGTGAAGCCCTGCAGACAGAATTCTGCCTCCTCTGCAGCTACAGGCGGGTCAGGAATAGTCAGATATTCATCCATAATTATAAATCAATAATTAAAACCCACAAACAGGCACTAAATATTGGACTGCCTGATGTTTACCTGATGTCGATCTCTCCAAAACCCAAAAGCACAGAAAAAAAACCCCTCCCCGCTCAGTCACTGCCTTCCAAACACAAACTCCACTTAACCTAATTTTAAAGCAATGCCAAAAATCTACTTTGGGAGAATGGAAGGCAGACAGAAAGAAAGGAGCAAAATGGATTACGTTGTTATCTTGTCAAAAATGTCTCTTTACTGTCAAGGGTGGAGAGGAGAACCTCAGGGTTAGTGGCCATTTGGAAAATGAATAAAGGGACAAGGGTATAAATCTAATCTCATAAGAACACCTGTGGTCAGTGTTGGTTGAGGGATATTCAGGCATGTGCTTCCTCCTCAGCAGTGAATGATGAGCTGTAATGTCTAAATGTTCCTTTAACTTTCAGCTCTTCATTGGACTAAAGTGGCTTCTCAAACATATGACCATATACTGTACAAGTTATAAAACTACACATACACATTTCAAATCACATATGTGAATACAACTACATACAGGCTTACAAACACATCCCTACATCACTGCAACAGGCCAACAGGCTCTTTTTATCCAGGCACAACTTGTATATTACTGTAATGTTCTTGCCCTTATTTCCTCCCACAAATTCAAAATAATGTGAATATTTCCACAAAGTAAAAAAAACTGTCCCTTCTGCCATATAACACGTATCCAGGTGCCTGCCTGCCAAAAAAGTAGTAACCGTGCGAATTTGTGGCAGATTTTCTTTTCTTTAGGTAAAACGGTAGCTACAGGAATAGTTGGTAAAAGAACAAAAAAAACCCCTAAAAACACAAAAACAGAATTACCTTTTTGAAAACGTAAATTAACAACTGAGTACTTAATCTGCGGACCTAACGCATTAGATTACTTGTTACATCAAAAAAGTAATCCAAGTATTTAGTAACGTGTCACCCCCAACACTGTACATAACATAAACAAAATGCATGATGAACATTTTTAATGAACATGAACTTAAAAATAGCAAAACATTCATGCTAAATGTACTGTATACTGTATTGTTTCTGAAAAACATTCACTGACAATGTACAATACTTTCAAGGTTAAGTTACTGCTTAAGGTTTATTCAGGTTTTCATTCCAACCAAGCAGGAGCACCAGGCTTGACCCATATCTCAGTCTTCAGACAGCTGATTGGTCAAAAAGTGTGCTCTTGATTGATTGGAACAAAAACATGCAGGCAAACGACCCTTTATGGAATAGTTTAGACATGCGTGGCTTAAGGATACTAAAATTGGAGACCTGGGATGCTATTAAGCCTGATCTTTCAGATGTTACATAGAAGTGACATAACCGAGTGACAGACATGCTTGGTTTAAGTTAGTCAGTCACGATGTCTAGATTTCTAACAGACTAAAGGCCTGATTTACTAAATGTTTGCGTGTGTAGAAACGTGTTCAAACTTGACATCACCCGCAAAAAATGTGCAAGCTGATCTACTAACGCAGCGCACTGAGGTTTACGTCTTTCAAATGTGCAAGATAGTACACACTGTTCATTTAGTACGTTTACCATAATGAATGTAATATTAGTAGTTTATCATAATGAATGTAATATGAGACGTTTCAACCCCAGTGTGCAAAATACAGGGAGGAGAAAATGTAAATATGTTATTTAGCACACGCATTGTGATTTACCAAACCTGAAGGTATTATTTCTGATGCTAACTGCGTCTATAAATAATACCTTTGAAGGACAGGTATTAACCAGCTGCACTGCGCTCAGATGACTTGTGTCACTGTAGAGAGGAGGAGACGAGGAGACGAGGAGACGGAGGCACAATGACAGAATACACACAGGACAGAGTTTTTCCACCTGTGTTAATATTTTTGGAGTGGAATATTTTAGGTTTTACTAACAGCATTGACTTCCTCACAAATACTCTCCATATGTGGGTTTTTCTTGTAATATTAGTTTTTGTTATAACTCAATATATTAGTTAACCTCTTCCACTAGAACATTATCACATTTCATTTTGCGCTTGCAGCTTTCTGCTCGTCCAAACTCTCCATAAAGACACAAAACCCTCATTTAAATACTGCTGTCTCCACCCTGTTGCACCTGTTTTCATTTACACAGTTATTCTTAGTAGATCACCCGCAAAACGCACGCAAACGGCACGCGCAATCTATTGCACCGTGCACGCAATTTAGTACCCACTATTTGGGATCTTAGTAAATCAGGCCCTTAGTTGGGAGAGATGGAGGAAGAGCTGTGCTGGGTACTGATATTATACTGAACAGAAGGAGTAGCTGACAGAGAGGTTGAGTTGTAGGTGGTGTTCCAGCATCCATTTAAAGATATCATTGAGACAGGCTGAGATCCGGAATAAGAGATCTGAGTCATCAGGTGAGAAGAACAGATAGAGTGGGGTAGTTTGTAAACGCCGGTTAGCATGTTTTAACGGTCTGTTTTGGCAAGAATGGACGAGATAAATGCATATTTTAGTGAATATGCAAATACACTCACTCTCCGAGACTGTGAGTGTTATTTTAAAAAGTTGACTCTGAGTTATGGGACGACATTCACCGACCCCTACACTCTCACTCACTGGATGGACGATTTGACAGGACTACCCACCGTGCAATGGCCAGACATTTACACTTACCTAATTGAGAAACCGAGCGTCTACACAAAAGAAAAAACTGAAGGCATATAAATCGTTAGACGCCTCTAACTACGTCTTGAATGGACACGTTCAAGATTTGCAGTATATAAATTTGAGCGATGACTTTTGTGTCGTGCGGTCTGAAGTGTTGCCCAGTCAACGACAAGGGCAGAGAAGACAAGGATATACCAGACATGGGCTGTCGTGAACAGGAGAAGCAGCTCCGTCTTGACGGCAAACTGCAAGTGCATGGCTGGGTAAGTAAGAAATGTTAACCCACATCTCATATTTTTTAAGTTTGAGAGTTAACTATGTAATCGGAGACTGCATTATTAGCTATTGCTCCCACTGCAAAAGTACGAGAGCTAAGTTACTCTGGCTACCGTTACCATGACTGCTGCTGCTACTAACTTACTGCTGCTTGCCACTACTCACGTTACTACTACTAACTCCATACTACTTTTTCTACAGTGACTTTTACTTGTACTACTAATACTGACTTTCTGCTATTGTTATTACACCTTCCTGCTGCTGCTACTACTTCTACTACTACGACTACTAACTTACTTACTGCTTTCACGAGCGTTGTTGATGATACTTTCAGTCCAATCCTTTCGTCTAATCGCGTTCAACCAAAGTCGTCTACGACTGGTAGTGGGTGGTAAGCTATGCAATAAAACTTAAAGTTTGTGTTTTTGCGGTTTTGGCACCCAAAAACACAGCAAGACGACATTTTCGCAAGTAACAGTGACAGCGTTCGCCTCAAGCTTTCCTTTGTTTTGCCTCCAGCTGACATTGTGACATCACAGTGACGTAGGCCATGAAGGGTTCTATAAGTGGTAAGAAAACCTATGTGTGCAAATAATTGGACCAAGGGAGGTAATGTATATACCAAGCAAGCACACATCCAATGCTACCCCAGTGGAAAGAAGGTCATGTTTGGATTCTTCTCCTCCACATGCCACTTTGAATGATCATTACCCTGTGATGTGAGGTAGGACCAAAACCAGAGTAGTGCTGTACCGGAGATGCCTAGTTCAGATAGGGTGGACAGGAGGATTTGGTTCATTGTGTCAGAAGCTTCGGGATGAGAAGAGATGAGCGGGCATCATTTCTCACTGACCTCAGGGTGCCTATTTTTGACAGCAGTGCAGTTTCAGTGGAATGACTGCTCTTGAAACCAGACTGGTTTGGATCAGGTAGATTCTGTTGAGAGAGGAAATATAAGACCTGGGTGAAAGTTGCAGGCTCTAGTAGCTTGGATAAAAAGGTAAGAGGCGACACTGGCTGGTAGTATTTCAACTTGAAATGGATTTTGGGTTGTTTTTTTTTTGATGTTGTTGTTTTTCTCTCCAGCTGTGAGTGAGATGCTACTTTACTATTTATTTATTCATCATGTTTCTTATCTTATTCATCTTATTGAACAGGAAGCTAGATGCAGAGTGTTTCTGCTGCAGCTCACTTGGCCTATATACTGTATGTGCTGACTACATGATAACTGATGTAACGCACACACACACACACACACACACACACACATACATACACATACTAAAGCCCCACTACCATATGCTTTTTGGGCAGATGGTGTGGCTGCTGGTGCCAGTGAAGGCATTCTTATACTTTGCTGATAGTACTCTGAGTCTGCTCAGTTTATATAGAAATATGCTGACTGGCACATTCAATCCCTTTGCCTATCTGTTATCATTCTGTCTCCCTATATGAGGCCTATGTTATGTTAACTGAAGTAATATGTGCCATTAAAAATAACAATAAAAACATCCGTTTATTTAAAGTAGAAGAAGAAACAAGCAGAAAACTTTATTCATAAATGTGTGCAGTATTACTGAGCTGTGGGTTTGTCACTTGGTTAACACTTGAAAAGCTGTTATATCTCTAAAGCACTGTATCATTTTGCACATTTGAGTCTTGTTAGGATGTGAACAAATGAACTAATAAAATAAAACATTTATAACACAAAATGACGAACATCTGGGCAAGCTGTGAAGACTTCGACAGCTTTCCACATACATTTTAACATGAGTCATTTAAATGTTTATTACGAAGTCTGAATGAATGTAAACACAGAAACTAGCTGAGCTCTCACCTCTTTATCTCCAGCATGTTGTCAGTGCCAGAACAGCTGCTAGTGCCTAAGCCATGCTCAGTGGTCCTAATGTCCTCATCCAGCGTCTGGACATCTGCTCTGGAGTGAGCAGTGTGCTGCTGGCAGAACACCCAGATGTGAAGAAGGAAGAGAAGGAAAGGAATAAAGAATGAATGAGTTGAAGAATGAAAAAGAAAGAAAGAAAGAAAGAAAGCATAAACACATATAATATTCAAGGCAGAAAGGGAACTTTGGGATACATTATATAACATACTAACTGTTGACTAGACACACTCTGTTGTCACATATTGAATCCACTTATACTTTCATTTTTAAGGCTCAGTCTGATGTTGCAGCCTCTCTTTTAGTCCTTCAATGAAAATTACATATTTGTGTGTCTTTCCGATTTCCAAAGCAGGAAAACACGGCTCTGAAGCTGACCATGCAGTGATTGGAGAAGAAAAAAAATGCTGCATTGGTTGCACACAGATCTCCATAGTAGCAATCTAACTCAAGCACAAGAGGACTTTGTAAAACAAGCACAGGAAGATTGTTCTTTTCCTCTCTTTTTACTATAACTTATCTCTCTCTTTCAGATAAGCAGACAGACACACACACACACACACACACACACACACACACACACCACTTTGTGTTGTTTACAGCACACAATTCTCTTTCTTTTGTTTGGTTACAATATGCCTGTAAAATTAGAGGACTAACACTGTGGTCAAGGTAAAATACTGCAGCATGGTACAGTCGCCTGGAAACACAATGTCTGATGTGTGATGAAGATAATAAAATGATGCATGAATGGAGCCATCATTCAGGTGTGAAATGCTAACATTATATACTGGTTACATTCACAATACATGCTCTTAATGCTCAATTCTTTATTTACAATTTAGTCAGATCTAATCTTTTTTTATGTTTTTCTTATTGGTTCTCCATTTCCAGCAGATGTTGGAACCTGACTGGGATTTGCTGCCATTGAGCCACAAGAGCATCAGTGAGGTCCAACATTGATGCTTGAGGGGTGATACGATGTGGGTCATAGTCTGTGTTTCAGTTCATCCCAAAGGTGATGGATAGGGTTGAGGTCTGGGATTTGTGTTCTTCAACTCCAAACTGGGGAAAAAAATATCCATATGGAACTGGCTTTGTGCACAGGAGTAATGTCATGTGGAAAGTTGAAGGAAACTGAAAGGGTTTAGACCCCCATACAGTTGCTGTAATAATAAATATGCAATTGAAGTTTATACTATAGTTTTATAGCTGGTGGCGGCTGTGGCTCAGGAGATAGAGCAGTCGTCCACCAATTGAAACTTGGAAGATCAGCGGTTCGATTCCTGGCTCCTCCAGTCCACAGCTTCCTCCTGATGAACAGGTTGGTACCCTGTGTGGTAGCTCCTGTCATCAGTGTATGAATATGTGTGAATGGGTGAATGTGACATGTAGTGTAAAAGTGGTTTGAGTGGTCAAAAAGACTAGAGAAGTGCTATATAAGTACAGTCTTAGTTCTAAGACTTCTGCTATTAGAGCTAAGTGTGTTTTCAAAGCTGTGTTGTTCCGTCTGTTGTTCCGTCTAACCTCTTGGTGGGATTCATTTGGGCTGATCTGAACACAGCAGTTATACTTGGACCGTAACAACCACACTGAGTCCCACACTGAGTCTCTTTAGTCTTTGGTTCATCTTAAATGGTGTGCTTTGCGTGCTTGAATATAGATGAGCAAAATCAACAGTTTCTAGCAGCTAGAGATCAAGGAATGACTTGGATTAGTGTGAAAGTATGTTGCCTTCATGATATTTTAGTAGTATGGAGCTTCTTCGGTACTCTCTGTTTGTACTTTTTACACATTTGACCAATGTTTTAGGTTGAATGTGGGTGAATCAGTCCTTTTTTAACTGTTAACCTACTGTTCATCATTTCAATTCTCACATTGCATTATCTGTCTGTAACCACGTTAAAAATATCATTCGAATGTTATTAAGATGTTTAAATATGTTTAAAAGATGACTGTGGTCAAAATAGGGTTTAAAAGCTATTTTATTAAAGATTAAAATGGTACAGTGTAATAAATAAGCTTTAAAAACACACACTTGTAAAGTTAGACATTATTATTTTATGTTGAAGAGTTCATGATCTAAATAGAAAGTGGTGTGTGTGATTAAGTGTCAAACTGGTCATTCATTGGTCAATGCATGTGTAATAGAGACTTGCGGGAAAAGAGGAAGTAGGTGTGTGGAGGAATAATGTTAGCTTGACTGACAAATGCTCTTAATGTGTCGGATAGTTGTTTACGTGTTAACTTCACAGGTGTACGTTTCCTTCTCAAGATGGAGAGACTGGTAACGCTACAGAGACCACACCATCACACCCGCCTGCTGACTGCTCTCCACCCAAAGCAGAAAGGACGTTGAAGCTTGTCTTGGAACAGCTGCTTACCTGCCACACTCTTCACAGGGGATCAACACACCGATAACAACTGCAGTTTGGAGTCTGACTCTGAACGCTATATTAAGCTACCACACTTTTATTTTACACTCTTATGAGTGAAACAGCAACATTTTTGGGCCTCTCCACTCCCAAGCTTATCATCAGGTCTGAAACAGGTTTTATTTTCATGTATGTTAATATCTGCTGGTGAGTGTAGTGAGGAAGTATGTGTCCACAGTGTGAATTTAAGTTAAAGGTACCATTTATATTATTAACATCAATAAACAGTAAAAAAAAAAAAAAAAAAAGAAAAAGGAAAAAAAGAAAAAAGGGTTAAATGTTATTTCATGTCGTGGTTCAAAAAAGTGAATAATAATCATTTTTACTGTTATAAACCAGATTCATGTTTGATTATTTCTGATAGGAGAGATAAAAAAAAGCATAAGACATAAATAATAGTGATACATTTATTTACATTTAATCAGCACAGTAAATCTCACACACCTCTGACTTTTCACAAACTGCACTTTAATGTACATGACTGCAGTGTCAGTATGTTTGGTACACTACACTATTGGTTTTATTACTTGTGTATCTTTATTATGTATTGTTCTTTATACTTTTTATTTGATGCTCTTTCTATTTTTACTATTCACTTGCTGCTGTAAGACTACATTTAATGTATCCACTGTGGGACTAATAAAAGAATATCTTATCTAATTACTAACCTGTTGACCACAGCGTATAACTTTAAAAGAGTTGAGTATTCATAACATAGCTATGCTGGTGTTAGAGGCTATTTTAAGTAAATACAAAGACTCAAGATAACTTTTAATGTTTTGCAAGTAAAAGAGAAACAGAGTAATATTACATTTAGTATCTTTTAATATAAGCTATAAGTGACATAAAGAACTCAAGGCCCTTTCTTCAATAAAACAGACAGGTGGGCTAAATGTCTATTCTGTCTGGAACCAATCATTAGTTACAGATGATATAAGTCATTAAGTAGCATCAAATCCATCAGTTCTTCAGTGATTACATATCAAGGTTTTTTTTTAATGCCACGCTGAGTCAGTCATAATAAAATAACTATATGACATTCCAGATGCATTGGAACAGAAGCTGTGGAAGTTGTTGTTGCAGTGTGACACTGTATAAAATGTATCACCTCACACTTTGTTTGTGTTCCCCCTGCTGGAAACCTGCTTCATAAACACCTTCTACAATTTAGCACATCAGTGAGTCACAGACAGCTCTGGCACTTGGTTAGGATGGTGATGAAGTGCTGAACGCTTCTCTGGGGACCAGAAGAAAATGTACTTATGAAGATATGGTTGACATACACTTATTCCCTCATGCTGAGACAGCAGGGAGCAGAGACAGCTGGGTGGAGGCAAGGGCTGTTCTTTTTACTGCTGGAAGTGATTTCTGTGATTGAATAAGAGTGAACAACGTGTTTCTGAGTGAGTCACAGTAAAGTCAGTGTGAAATGGTTCATTTGGACTTTTCACATAAGATGTTCCTTTGAGGAGTTCTGTTTACTTTTATATGGGTCGGTGACAAATAAGGATTGGAAAGATGATCAATTCAAAAATATGTTAAAAAAACTAGTCTTAAAAGCAGCATCAGGTTTCTTAAAATGTACTTTTTGTATTTGTGTTGGTTTTATGTCATTTGAAATGACATTTGCACCATTTTTTTTCCCAAAAGTAAGACTGAATGCTCCTGAAAATGTCAAATGGTGTAACCACAAAAGAATAAGATAAGATAAGATGAGATAAGATATTCCTTTATTAGTCCCATAGTGGGGAAATTTGCATTATTACATCTGCAAGTGGATTATAAAATAGAATAGCAGCAATAAGAACAAGAATAAAAAACAATAAATAATAAGTACAAAAACAATAAGAACAATAATAGTAAAAATGTATAAAAATAATTGTAACATTATTTACAAGAGTAATGTTGGTATTGAGTGGTAATATACCAGAGGTGATTATTATTGCACATAATAAAGTGAAATAAATGTATATGTATATTGTATGTATATTGCACACAATTGAAATGAGTAGTATATGAAATTATTGGACATTAAAAGTGCAGTGTGTCCAATTGTCCAGGTTGTGGCTGAGGTTTCCTGGTTGTACAGTCTGACGGCTGAAGGGATGAAGGACCTGCGATATTTAAAATAATGTAAATGTTTCCTGATCTCCATGATTCCCCAGATGAAATGTAATATAAAGAACAATTGTATTCCATTACCTTTATTTAATATAAAAGTTATAATGTAAGATCATGCCAAACTAGTTGATATGGTGTTTTATTGAGAATTTACTGTTTTTAAGCAAGTTGAATTATTTGGTACAAATATTTATGGTTACACCACTTAGACATGTTTGCCATAATCCTCTAATATATTCTCTCAAAATGGATTAAAAGCAGAAATGTTATGCTGAGTCCACAAAAATATATAAATATATTACATATATTACATTAATGAAGTACAACAAAACACACTCTACCTTATTCTCACTCCAGCTAGTCACCTGATGATCAAACATATAACACTTATTTATCACAAAAATAACATAAACACCTTTTTCTCCACAATGTTAATTAACCCACCTTTTTTGACGTCAAGGTACCGACTCCAATACGGGAGTTGCATCTATTTCCTGTTTTGCTAAAAAGGCTTCAAATAAGAGATCAAAAAGATTAAACAATGCACTGTCAAAATAAAAGCTTACAGGAAGTGGATGTTTAAGGGAAAATAAAGTTGTGTATGAAATCATATTAACAGAATAAGAGTAATTTACAACAGGTATGGTGTAGATGGTTAAGGTGAAATCATCTACAATTATTTCTGGGAGAATATATCATCCAACAAAAGTAACTGGTTGAATCAGCTATGTTAAAAAGATCTGCTTCTTTGATCATCAATAAAAACCTAAAAACTGGATTATTAGAGACGCTCAGTACAACACAGTGCGAACCATTATTTTTTTTTAGAAAGAAACATCATCACATTTAAACAGTTTTTCTTCTGCTGCGCCTGCATCTTTATAGAAACTTAACAAAACATTTAACATTCACCATTTCTCTTTAGGATTCTGGGTCGACTTCACATTCATTCAGCACTGTAATAGGTTTTTGTTTTCCCAATGCCAACATAAAGCATTGTGAATTCACCACAGCTCTGTTTTATGCCTCTGACTGGCTCCCTCTCTGCAGTAATAGCACTTGAAGCTCATGGGTATTATAAAGCTGTCAGTCATACACACTGCAAAAAAACAACCAGAATGAAGCTGAAATAATGAAAACTGAAGGCTACAGCATAAAGTGATGGTATATTTAGACTGTATGGGACTCCATTGTTTCTACCATACTGAACATGAAGGATAGTATTAAAAAGTAAAACTCATTCGATAGCCAGTCACTCCCTCCAGATGTGTGCAATATTCCTGCTGGCTGGGATTTATCCAGTTAATCTGCTGAGTCACAAGCTCACTATTCACCACTGACTTGAGGTAGATGTAAACCTCCACAACTTTAATCCAGAAGAGCCCTCAACTGCTTTTCAAACCTTTGATGGGATGAAGGAGAAAAACACTGAGACGAGAAAATCTCTGACAGTGAAGAAAAAGAGTGAGAGTGAGAGAGTTGATCTTAGAGAAACATAGGACTGAATTTGAGAGGAGATAAGAAAAATAAGAAAATAAAAAAACGTACTTAAAAAAACAGTAGCTGTTTTATATTTTTGTTCCTGTCTGGATGGATTAGTTGAGAAAAGTGGAAAGCTGTCACAGACTGGTAGAAGCCTCAAAAGACTCTAAATTCACTGTCTTTATGGTCTAATGTAGTTGGATTAATTTGCTAAATTGTTTGGGAATGTGCAACACGAAATTACAATATGAGCTCCTTTAACTGAGTCCTGCATTACTTCACATGGAGAGTAACACAATCTAAATCTAAATCTGTTCACTTTTTTTAACTGTAAGGTCATCAAAAAATCTCTTACACACCTTGTAGTCTTGTTGACAGGTGGAGTAAACACGTATTAAAAAGGAAAACCAAAACCCCTGCTCACTGTCTTCACTCATTCAATAAAGATACTTTAATAAATACAACGTTTCAGTCACTGACCTTCTTCAGGGGTCACTGTGAACTCTTTTTTCCTTTTTAACTGGAAGGTGAATGTATACACAATGCATAGAGAAAATATTATAGTGGTGAGGGGTCTCAGTAGAGACCCATTGTAAGACCCTTATATGAGTTAATTCAGCTCTGCTTTTCTTGTAATCATCATTTTCACACATGATGGTTACATGCAGTCCTTGAAATTCACCTGTCATTTCTGACAAAAGTTAAAAGAAAATGAAAGTGAAAAAAACCCTGACCACATTTTTGAAGACAGATTCTTCTGTCCCCTAAACTTTAAAGTTCATTTTGACATTTTTCTGAAAGTCACAATTGCTTGATTTAAAATGAAAATGACAACCTAGCAATGAAGTTCCTGTCATTATAATTGCAGTAGTTTCTGTCTGTGGATGGTGAATAGAGCCTGACCGATATATCAGTCAGCTGATATTAACGGCCGATATTGGCCTATTACAAACATATCAGTATCAGTTTATATGTTGTCCGATATGCACCAATATATATATTTTTTAAGTTTATAATTTTTTTATCCCCTAATATCAGTATTGGCATCACCCCAAAATACAGTCGAACGGGTTCTAATTGTGAATATGCTTTTTATATATATGTTTTATGTAGATTGAAGGCTTAGTTCTCATCTAATATCATAGAATAAACAAACTTGGGTATAAATCCGACCCAGCACTGATGTTCCACCACGACCCCTCTGTGCGTTAGCTGGATCTATGTTCAGAGGAAGAGACTGATAGCCCACCAGGGTGACAGCGCTGGATAAAAGAGACTCTCAGGTTTCTCAGCAGGCTTTTAGCCATCATTAACATCAGCTGTATTGATCTCTCTGCTCTGAGCAACAGATGGGCGCCGCCTTAGGGGAGAGCACGAGTCTGGCCTGTCTGTCATTCACCACTCTGGAGTTTGATATACTGTAAAACATGAACAATGGTGGACCGGACTAATAAATGCCAGTCTGATGGGGACAGTAGTGATCATCCTGGGATGTGAGAGTGACTTAACAAATGGCTAGAAAAGTCACCGTTTTTCGCTGAGTCAGACACACACACACACACACACACACACACACACACACACACACACACACACACTAGATAATACTGTACTGCATTGTATAGGATGGTTAAGATGAAATAAAACCTTTTGCAATTTATACTGACTCACACATTTCCAAAAGGTTTACCAATACAGGGCAGTAACGTGACATTTTAGGGACCATGCTGTTAGAAGATGGAATGTGTTCCATTAGTTTCACTCACATAAAATGCTTTGATGTTTCCTACATGTACACCATGCTCTCCAACAGCAGGCAAGGATAACAAGAAGTCAGCTTGATGCCAATAATGTTTTTTGGCATCTTGGAAGCTGTTTGTGTCAGATGGATATTTGGTGCCGATCGTTATTATAACAAAATAGAGGCTGATTGGCTACCAGCCTGGACCTTAAATGAAATACTCTTTAAATTCTCTTTAAATTAAATTCAAAAATACAGCCTTGACGTGGCACTATATAAATAAAGATTGGCTGACATAATAACTGGATTGATATTTATTATTCTGAAATCAGTTGTGAGTTTTCAGATGTCATCTTACAGTTTGCTAAATTAACAGTGAAAGTCCATGATTTTGGTCTGCTGCTTAATGTTTTAAATCAGGGTTATTCAATGAAAATTCACTGGGGCACAATTAGTGTAAATGTCCTCAAGTGAAGGTAGCTTCAGTAGCTTGAAGTAGCATTGTAGTTCCATCAGCATCTGTGTCTAGTGGCTAGATTGTAGACTGTCACATTAATACAGTACAATTCATTTATTAGTATTTACACTCTACTTGTGAGACTCGGTATGGAATTTTGGTCTCTAACCCATCAGTCGATATAACAGCTGAGTGAAATGTATTGTAGACTGAGAATGAGCCACTAATGGGTCATAAAAGATATAAAGACACACTTAGAGCCTAAACCATTTTATCTGGTGGACAGCAAAGACACTCACAGATAAGCTCAAGCTAACATTACACAGGCACAGTTTTCCTCTGCATTGTTTAACTGCCATCACTAGAGACCTTCAACAAACAGGGAGACTTTCAACAGACCTTCAACAGTTTGCCTGCTCTGTGTTAAACATTACAGAAGCATAGTGTTACATGTCTACAGAGAACTGGTTTGCAGTCTCTAACATTTCAGCTGTTTTACTACATTGAAGTGAAGAGACCATCAACCAGTGGCCCAGAAAATAACCATCATCATTTTTAAAGTTAAAGCACTTTAAAAAGCAAACAGACGTTGCACCACATTGCTTCACAAGGGCATGTATGCACATAGTTTAGCACACATTTAAAACCCAAATTAATCAGATTTAAAAAAAGAAAATAGATAGAAATCCAATCCTATATACATACTACAGTATATAATATATATATTTATTATTGGACAACAGCAGACTGAAAGCTTTATTTATTTGTGTAACACTTTATATACAGTGGTTGTGATTCATATTTTCATGTTTTATTCTTTTATTTTCTCATATATTTTTATGTTTTATTCTTGCTTATTTTAATATTTTGTTATTCTTAATGTATTTTTATTATTTGTAATGTTTTCCTTTTGTTTTAAAGCACCTTGAATCACAACCACTGTATATAAAGTGTAAAACAACATACACTTAAACTGCCAGTTTGCTGTTGTCATTCAAAAAAATATAGAATTGGATTTCTTTTTTTTTATTATTTAAACATTTTTTTTTTATATATAATTTCATCTAACCAGTCAAATTCTTCAGATGCAATCAATGAAATGGAGCTCTCTGATAGGACACGTCTGCCAGGAGGAGTTCCCTGCTCTGCTCCCTGCTAAAAATATGTAAGTGCAGGAAAGAACACCTGAGGTAAATAAAATGTGTGTACTCTGTCACACACAGTAACACCCGCCTCAAAACGTCATCTTATCATGTCCACCTGATACATTTGTCACTGCGCTATTTCATTAAGAGACATATTCAATTCATTTGCTGTTGCTGCACATCACTCTTTGTAAATCTCATTTGATAAATCTGACACACACACACACACACGCACGCACACACACACACACACACACACACACACACACACACACACACACACACACACACACAGACACGCACACACACACACACGCACGCACACACACACACACACACATGCATGCACACACACACACACACACACACACACACACACACAGACACACATATGTACATACCACAGCCAGCTCAGGGAATATGACATGTGACAGTTGGTGGATGATTTGTGGCCGCTGGTGGCTGACTTGTGTGCATGCAGAGCCCAAATGAAAATGAATAGGACGACAGGGAGCACAGAGGGCAGACAGTCGTGTTTGTGTGTGTGTGGGAGGGGGGTGGGGGGGGGGGGGGTGTAGTGGAGGGGTAAAACACAGACTGAGGTGATGGGGTGAGCTGGTGAATCTGTCTGGGGTAACCAAACACCCAGAGGAGGGGCAGTAAGTGGGACAGAATTACACTTTTCTTTTTTTTCCCATTTATTTATAGTAATGACTAACAATCAATACATGTATTGATCGTTTTTGAGCAGGTGGACAGTATAAGTAACATGCGACTGGATGAATTCGAAAATCTGGTCTCTTCAATTCAGTAATAATTAAAAATGTGAATCATGCTTTAGTTGTTAGGAGCAGATAATGTGCTTAAACTGCTAACATTGACAGTTGCAGGTATGTACAGTACATACATAGATAGTAAAAACATAATCAGAGTGGCATTATATTTCCTACTAAACAAATGAATTGAAGATGATAAGTTGTGTATGGTTGGAATTGGTGGCAATACTATAAACTCTGCCAGGGGTCCCAGTTAGTAGCGCATGTGTAGGATGTGCAGTTTGACACTGAAGGCTGTTTTCATTCATTCATCTGCTGATGTGATAAAGATATGTGTGCACCTTACATCATTAAAGTTTAAGGTGTGTACCTACATTATGAGCTTGATTTTGGACATCATAATGAATTTGGAGTCATATACAAAAAAAAAAAACATGTGTAAACAAGTATTTTTACACATCACACATAGATAATTATTCCAATTTTTTGTTGAAGTTTTCTCACAAAATTTGGTGATTACCCATCTGAGTATGCAGCCATCCATACTCACTGTGGTTGCAAGCCATGGATGATCTTAAAACACTAATATTAACATCTTAACAGAATATAATCTGGCATTTAAACATGTTAAAAGCATATTTGTTCTGAATATCTGTTATGAAAGCAGTGATTGTGCTTCTCAGTTTGCTTGTGTGTCTGTTTCTGGTTTAGCAGCACGTTCAGTTGATCACACACAAACACAACACATTATCTGCTGATTTCTTATTCAAGCAGGATTTATCTACATTGGACCTTTTTTTCAGTATTGTCTGCTTCAGCAATGTACAAGTCAACCTCATATATGTGTTATGTTATGGAGGTCTGCTGCACCAAGTGTGGTCTACCATTCATATGATGACTTGAAGGAAATGCTGACAGAAGATGAAACCCTAATGATGTCTTTATGAAAATGGACAGTTAAAAGCAACATATAGTACATGGATAAAGCAGAGATAAGCAGGATATACAGGATAAAAACTACAAGGTTTAAAAAAGTCTCAAGAAGAAATTGCAAGAAACTGAATCCAGGAGAGCAAATACACATGGTACTGTAGATGGTAAATGAAGTGTATTTATGTAGCACTTTTGCCACACATAACAACATTATTATAAGAGCTGGATACTGGATCAAAAATAGCGCCCAGTTCCATGAGAATTGCTCGGCTGGTGCATACACCAAAAAAAGTTTCTAGCTTCCTGGATTGCTTCTGTTCCTGGTCGGCCAACAGATTTCACAGTGTGATGATGTCATAGATTTTTAAATTGGTTTCCTTGGCTCAGGGAAGGTTTTACACATATAAAACCTCCATGGATCAAAAATCATAATAAAAAGAGTCATCATTGAGCTTGCTGGAAAATGCTTTTGGGGCTGCAGGGGGAATTTTTGTTTTTTGCTGCAATACTGCAAGTGACCACTGGGAAAAATAGGCGCCCTATCACGTTCTTACAATACATCCATGATTCACATACACACACACATTAATACACAGAGGCTGCAAAATGCCAACCAGCTCATCAGTAGTGATGTAACACTTTTTTATCTAAACCACTTTCCATATGTTTATAATGCTCACTCACCCATGGTGTAATGGTAATGTGGGGTCACATTCTTAAAGCTGTTTTGGAAGGTGAGATCTAAATAATCACTAAGCTAAGAGCTAAGAGACTCAAAGGTGATTGGTTCAGACTAAAAAAATGTCCACATTAAACCAATGTGTAAAAAGTAAAGTCTCTGGAACGCGGCCAGATAAATTAATGTGAAAGCTTTTCATGGCAGCCACTGAAAGGTATTTAACTCAACTGTCTGTGACGCAATAAAAAGGTGGCACAGACAGGAAGCACTGATGACACCACTGTGACTGTGAAAGCAATTCAAATATATAGGACCAGTCTTTGATATGCTTTCTAGTCCAATTTAATTTAAATCTTTATGTCCATGTGGATTATTTGATATATTTACAGCTTTTGTTTGTATGTGAGCACTGTTTAACTGTCAGTAGGTGATTCTTTTTTAAATCTATGCTCACCTATTCACAATGAAGAAATCAAATACAATGACAGACATGAAATAAATTCCAAATTGTGACGTACTGAATATATCAGTCCACAGTGTGTCCACACAGTCATTTAAAAGTAGATGATCAGCTTCTATTGAGCTTCATCAGTGTGAGTTAGTCATATCAAGTGATATCTGACATATTTACAGTCTTTTTAGCATCAGATTCCCTCTTAGTGTTTCCCTGTTGAGCTGTGGTGGAAGTATAGTAACAAAAAGACTTTGGTACTAAAAACACTGTAATGTTGAAACATAGAAGACTTGATCTGAAGTTTCATATTAGCATCAGATCAACTTTTAAATACATGTTTACACTTCCATAGTAAGTGCATTATGAAGGGATCTTCTAATGGTCAGTATGAACATGAGGAATGATTATGTGGCCCTTATAGGTTTTCCAGAGACTGGTTAATAAAGTTTTAGGTTTTCTACAGACTGTTTAGAGTAACATTGAAGACACTGACACAAAATAGCAAAACATTGACACAAAATACCCCATGTAAACATTGTACCCCCATTTTAAAACTCAACTCACCTAAACAACATGATTATTTATCAATCTGTTCCTGTGGCAGTCAGTTAAAACAAAGTATGTGCAATTACAGTAGAATGGCCACAAGAGGACGCGGGCGCTCTCGAGTGTAGCGTCTTACATGCAGTGACTGTTCTTTCGGGCACAGAAGAAGTCAGAGGTCAGAGGTTCTGACAACCAGTGTGCCGCGAAAATATTGAACCGTCACTGATGTGTTGTCTATGTATTTCTGCACAGGTATGTATTGTTGGATGACAGATATAATCAATAAGTTGTCTAAGACAGTGTTGTAATGTGAGAGAAAGGGGAAATATTAATGTATGGGGCCGGAAGTTGTGTGTTTACTTTGAATGAAAGATCAACGACCAGCGCTAATGTTAGCATGCTAGCTGTCTCAGGTGATTTCTGTACAGTGCTAAGTGCTAATGCTAAACTCTAGCAGCTCGTCTGTTGATATTATTTTGATATTATTTCTATTCAGTGTTAAAAACACAATACATGGGTCGTTGGTTAGCCAGCCAAGTAAGACCTGTAGTGTTATGTTAGGCTGTAGGTGTCACTGCTTTATTAAGAGGAAATGTGATGTCAGGTCTGTCTATGTTATGCTGTGTTTTGTTAACTTGACAGCATAATAATTTGAAGTGTGTTGAAATTCCCTCATGTGAATATAAATGTTGTTTACAGTTTCAGGTGCTATAGAAATGTTGTTTTATACAGTTTTTGTACATCAGGTGTTGTTTAATATGAGAAAGTTCAGTGACCGTGCATATGACATAGTGAAAATATTAGTTCAGTGCAAATTATATGTAAGATTTCATTATTTGAAATTTGCCAGAAGAAGTCAGAGGTTATGACAACCAGTGTGCCGCAAAAAATATTGAACCGTCACTGATGTGTTGTCTATGTATTTCTGCACAGGACCTCATATGAAGAACCACAATAAACGTGTTGCACCTGGAAGACATTGTTCTTTTAAGAAGCGTAACAGCAAGTAAAACAGCTCTGTGTTCCTTTGGGCTCCTGACTGTTTTAATACAAAGTTGAAAATTGCAAACCTTTCCTTTAAGAGTCTCCAGCTATCATTAGCATGTTAACAATGACAAAGCTAAAATAAGATAAGATATTCCTTTCCCCACGGTGGGGAAATGAACAGTATTGCAACAGTAGAGTGGATAGTAAAAAAAAAATAGAAAGAGTATCAATAAAAAGAATAAAGAACAATAAATTATAAGTACGTACACAAGTAATAAAAAAAATAGAAGTGAAAAATATAGTAAAAAAAGAAGTAACATTATGTATAAGAGTAATAATAGTAATGCAGTATGCAGATTTTAGCAGCTATATTTACCATGTTCACCATTGTGCTAGCATTTGCTAATTAGCACTAAACACATGATCATGTATCTTTTTTCATCTCAGTTAAATAGTACATGAATTCTAAACAGATAATGGAAATGTTGTTTTAAACCTCGTATTAATGTTGATGTAGAAGTCACAGTCACAGAGACAGTCTCATACACCAAAGATAAACACAACATATATACTGTATGTTGGAGAAGTATTAATTCATGAATTATTGTTATTAATTGGGAATGGCTGGTGGACAGTAGAGAGAATGTATATGAATATGATAAATCAGAAGTGGGAGTGACTTCTCTTAAGGTAAAAACACATGTTTTATTAATGTCCATGAACTAGTTAAATATTTAATGCCCAGCAGCTTTATAGGAATGTCTTTAACACAGAAGGCAGTTTGACAGTAGGAGAAGTTGAGGTATAAAAATATGAAAATGAATGATAGCTGTATTCCACGTAGCTGCTTCACATTCAGGCTTGATTTTATTCATTGTGTCTCACTCTGTCTATCTCTGGCTGACTGTCTTAGTTTGCACACTAAATCAGTTTGAGACTACTTCACTCAATCTGCACTTTCTTCCACTTCTTCTACTCCATTACAGAGCTGTTTAGTTTCAGAGCGAATCAGACCTCTGCTTTAGATGCAGGAAGTATCATTCTGACTCATTATTTACCAAGCTAAACAAGAGCGGGAATTATTGCTGATTAATTAAGCTGGTATCAGTCTCTCCTTGAGACACTGTGACTTGAGTAATTACCAATTATCCAGGACCTGATCGCTGCAGCTCTGCATGCTGTCTGTTGTTATGTTGTCATAAAATGACCCAGCCTGTCTAATTGGTGGCACTTTGTATGTCGTCTGCTCTGCTCTAATGAGCAAATATGAAATTATAAGTGTGAATCAGTGTTCATTACACACACACACAGTAATCTATTACTCAACACATCCCGCGTCATGCTGAAACTGTTCTATTGTTTAACATTGTGCTTTATGTTCATCCCCTCGACATCTTCAACAAACATTCCAGTCCTTCACAAAGAAAAACTGAACAAATATTGACTAATAAATCACATTCTGACAATTGAGTGTGGTGCATGTCTTTAAGGAAATAGAGAACAGCAATATTTCTAATAATTAATAAACTACATGTTACAAGGTGTGAAGAAACCACAACCTGATATACAATATATATCAATAAATTCAGCATATATTCCTAAATTTACGTTTATTTCTGACTATATTTAAACGAGACTGATACCACTGAGCATCTTAATTAGCTGATACATGAAATTATATTACAAGCTAATTATGATTGGATGAAATTACATTTACATAAACAATCACACTTTAATCTCATCATCAGTTTAATGTATGTAATAGAAATGAAAATGAAATTGAACTGGAAGCTTTATAATGTTTTTTCAGCCAGTCCCTGAATCTTAGATGCAGAGTTCTAAAAAAGGTTAGAAACCAGACAACAAACCTCAAGACATTTATCTGCAATTTAAGACTTTTTGTCACGTGCTAATTTAATACGACGACTGTATGACGTCATTGTGACTTCATTCGTTTATTTATTTAGTCTTTTCTTTTTTTCTCTCTTTTGGATGGTAATATTGCGTTTTTTTCCTTTTATTTGTACATGTAACATAAAAAAAAGTCAAATTAAAGTGAATCCAGTGAAAAGTTGCTGAGCTTTCATCATAATAAACAGACCATGTATATAATGTGTAGGTGTGTTATTATTCCACGCAGCTCTGCCCCCGCCCCCGTCCCCGTCCCCCCCCGTCCCCTGGGAGCGGGCAGTGAGGGAGGCAGGGAAGCAGCACCTGCTTCTCTTCCAGCAGCACAGAGCACAACAAAAGGAGACGCACTGCCGCCGCTCCATCTGACGATGAAGATGTTTCGTCAAGCTCGCTGGGACACATAGAAAATTACCGGATGTTTTCCGGGTTTGCCTTCAAAATAAAACAGCCTGCTGTTACCTCAATTGACTTGACAGTTAAGGATGCATTATGTTCAACTGTAGATCTGCCAACACATGAAGGTGAGAATAGTTTGACTGATCAACAGATTATGAGGCAGACAAACAGATATCAATGCATTTATTTATTGAGAGAAACTTACAGATACGTGACAAGAAACATTTTTAGAAATAATAGGCTATTGTCATAAAAATGCTTCACTGTTGACAGGTATAGGTTATATATTCAAAACATACTTAAAAAAGTGATGATTATAGAAGTGCCCCACTGACATCCCTCCTTAAAGCTGCATTAATCCACACTTTGATTACAAACTACCACAGCATGGTGGTTGTGATTGTGGCCAGCCAACATGTAGAAGTCTATTGGCTCTCCTTTCAGTTGAATGTCACAAACTGGCCTTTTCACCGCAAACATTTTCACTATTTTTTTGGTATTAACCATTAACGATGGTTTGTGTGCAAGGAAGCAATGCTGCTGGTGGACCATCTGACACTATACCAGAGTCATGAACTTAGTCAAACTAAATTAGATTAAACTGCCATTGATGTTATTAATTGCATTGGAGTCTTTCTTGCTTTTGATATGACACATGATTTGACTGTCTCTTTCTGCCATTCAGTCACACAGCCTTTTATCAATAACATTGAATGCATTTACGGAATCTAGTTTAAAATGAATTTTAAAATGTAAAAATATTGATTAATGTAGTTTTCTAAATGACATCCAAGACCTGCCTTCATGTCTAAAATTGAATAAGGAAAACGTTTTATTTTGCAATATTGAGACCGGAAATACTATTGTTGTAATTTCTTTGGCTTGACGCTGGTGAAAGGAGAGCAGAAGGTGATTGTAAGAAAGGAGGGATGCGAAGGAGAGGAAATTAGAGAGACGAAGAGGGAGGGGGAGAGAGAGAGGCTGACTCGTCCTTGATTGCGGTTCTACAAACATCTCACAGGAGAGAAGAGAGGACACAGAGAAGAAGAAGGAGGGAGGACAGCAACGGACCATCTTCCATCTGAAACACGGTGTTGGTTTCACCCACGTAGTGAACAGCTTCAGCCCGCTTCCTGCGCATCCTCCTCGGCCCCACATCGCTGCTGCTGCCCGGGGACAACAACGTCCTCATCTCACTGCTAGGTAGGTAAATAAAACTACTGTACACCCCCCAGCAGACCCTCTATCTTTTTAAATAGACTCCCTCCACTCTTTTTACATAGTCTAATGAACGGTGACAAACAGAACAGCAGGTGAGGGGTTTCTGGATGTTGTTGAAGCTGCTGTCGGTAGTTCTTACAGCGGGCAATGAATGAGTTCCAGCTCTTATTTAGGAACCTCATGTTTTTGACGCAATGTTATGAGTGGAACATACCTCTGACAGACACACAACCAGCGGTGAACGCGCTTTCCCTCCCATGTAAGGTGCTGAACGCTTCACCAAACTTCATTCAAAATCTGGCTATTTAAGGTCCGGTCGCATCTCAGCAAACACAGCCTGCTCACCTCACGTCGTGACTTCAGACTTTAGTTATAGCCTGTTTTCATCTTTGATTTTAATTCAGTTTTAACCAGGAAGGTCTTTCATTTCTTAAAGTGTACATATGCAACACCGTGGGTGTGTGTGAGCAGTGTTGAATGAACTGACGGTTTATTGAATGAAGTATGGTTCTGCTTTCTGAATATGTCAAACACACCGCATGGACTATTTCTACCCAGAGTTATAATGTTTTTCCACGTGTAGTCTATTATATAAGCTAATTCCCATGTTGTTAACAGTTTGGAGTAACATCCACACATGAAACACACATGATGGTTTTAAAGGCACTGTGGGATCATGTCAGGATACTGTGTTGTAGCTCAGATGTATCATTGTGGTTTATACTGAGGCTCATTTGGGGGAATTGAAGTAGTTTAAAGGGGGTCCGGGTCGTCCAAAGCAGGTCCTCCAAGATGTTTCACCTCCTGAATGCAGTACCAAATGTATCACTTATCGCATTCTGTAATTAATCAATAGTACATATCTGATCTGTATAAGTTCTGTATTATATGAGCTTCTACCATTTGAATGAACCTGCTGCTAGATATTGTTAAATTGTGCTGATATAATGTAGTTGGAAATTCATGATAATACAATTAAAATTAATTAATTACTTAAAATAATTTTTTTCCAAACAGGCAGTGAAAGTAGAAATAGCAAAAAAAAAAAATTGTTATCTAAGTGTGGAACAAGCTGCACCCGATGTAGCAAACCGTCATAGCTAATCTAAACATAACTAAGAATATGTGTTACATGAAACAGGACAAAGGGAGGAAACCTAAGGGTTAAAAACGGCTCATTCTATACTTCTCTGTGTCAGTCTCTGAACCTCTGTGTTAGGAGCATTCACCATATTCACAGCAAAATGACTGCTCTTTAAATGTGTGTATCTATACTAACTGGATAGAGAGACATTAGAGGATGACTATAGCTCAGTACTGTGTGTTACTATCCCTTCATACATGTGCAAAAAGGAATCCTTCATTCTCAGCTCTCATGTCTAAGTCAGAGGAGTTGATTTGACTTTACTCACTTTGACTCAAGTGTCCACTGAGATAACGCTGTGCTAAATATCACTGTAACCACCACCCACTCCAACTCTAACTATTGTAATAACAAGGCTCATGTTCTCAACTATTGTCACCCACTCACACAGTAGATGGGAATATACAGTGATCATAATAAACTGCACTCACATGAACACTTAGGATTAAATGGGGTCTGTTGTGAGTCTGTCACATGATGTGTCGGCATTGATGCTGTGGAGCTTGTGCACTATACATGTATACTTCCTACAGTAGTCTGCTGTACTTTACACTTTTACTTACATATACTTATAATTCAATAATTGCAAACTACTAATTCTTTCTTACACTCCTCTATCGGGTCTTACATTATGATTCATAATAGTATATTTACAGCATGTTGAGCTTATCACAAAAAATCTCTTATGTACTTTTTCAATCGTGTAAAAGTTAGTTTTATTATTTTTGAATCAGAATGGTATTCATTGTCATTTTTTAAATTAAGCTGTATTTTATTATATTTGATTTACTCACTTATTTATTGATAGCCTTACATGATGGTAATATTATAGATAGATAGATAGATACATAGATAGATAGATAGATCTCATAGTTCATAAAAACATACATAAATAAATAAGAACTTAACAAAAAACTTCTAAAAATTCTAATTGCACATTTCCAGTAATAATTACAGTTCCATGACTATCTATTGATGTTATTGTTGTAAAGTGTGATTGCTGCAGGTTAAAGGACCAGGCCACATCTGTCATGTTAGATTTATACCTGCAGTATTGAGCATCCTGTGTTCAATGTAACACGTCTTCACTTCAATTTAACATAAACAAGAAAAAAAAAGGGAATTAGAAAATTGGGCTGGGCATCTTGGGCTTAACTTACATCTGATTGGCTGACGGGGACTGCTTGTCTCGCCTGTTGTCATGCCAGCGTTCAAGGAAACATCTGGAATTCATTTCCCCAAATCATCTTCAGGCTGAAATGATGTAATGAGCCATAAGATGCGTTCAAGAAATGTGACTTTGGTCTGTAAGCACACTGTGAATAGCGACTCTGCTACTAACATCTCAGCAAGAAAGTGACAGGATCAGTCATCTGTCTGTGTAAACTAAATACTTTGAACAGGGCTCAGAACAGGATGAAAGAGAAGACATGAGACTGCAGCATCATTCCATTTGTTTTATTTATTGGGCAAAAATCTGCAGGAATCAAGTCTGTGTGCCTCACATTGTTTGGACACAACAGTTGGACTGAAGTGTCTTACAGAGGCTGAAACAGCTGTGGCTCATTAAAAAGAGGATAAAGGACAGAGGATGGGTCAGCATGTTGGACAATGATGCGTAGGCATCATACATCAGTAAGCTGCTGGAGCATCTACACAAACATTTACAGCTTCACTTCCTCCTCACTCTCAGTCAGTGTTTACCTGAGCTCAGCTGACAGTCTAACTCCTACAATCTGATTTCAATATGTGCAGTGGCGGTATGCTCATGTTTATGAAGCATGGACACACTGCATACCAAGGATAACATCAGCTACATAGGATAGTAGATTTAGTTTGTTCATCCAGGGTAATACTGGAAAATCAGTATAAATGGCTCTCATGCTATATACTGTATATTTATATTAACATAGAGTCTTTTTCATGAGTTGTTGCCTCTGCCAAATGTGCAGTTAGAAGAAAGAACCTGCAACTCTCACCTATAACAGCGGGCACTGTCATCACCTGATGGAATCTTTGAATGCAGATAGGTGAGACACTGCCAGCCAATCAGACGTAAGTTAAGTCAAGTGGGACAAGCGGACCCCGACAGCCAATCAGACATAAACTGAGTTAGATGCAGTGTGTCCTACAGAATTCTGAGAGGTGGTTGGACCTTACATGCTCATTACACGCTCTAAACTATTTTGTGCTTTAGTCATTTAATCACTGACTGTATAGGTACTGTATGAATGGTGATGACACAGCAAAAACGTCACACATAAATATTTCAAACAAACCATCAAAAAAGACTGTATTTCAGCTCTGAAACAAAGAAAGCAGAAGTGATTATTCAAGTTCAACTAGTTCATTACTAAAGAAACATATAAAATACTGTTAGATTTTGACATTTTTCACTAAATATATTTTTTCTTCATTGTTTCAAATTTGCTTGGTGTTTCTTCAAATAACTAAAATTAGCGGCAATAACGAGACTATGAGCTACCACACTCTATGTAATGAATGTGAAATGCTGAGATGGGACAAGCAGTTACCAACAGCCAATCAGACATAATTTGAGTCTGCACTTAGACCCCGCCCTCTCAGCAGTCCAAGACACAAATAGAAATAAACATTGTCCCATTTTTTTTTTTTCACTTAAAAAGCTTAATTATACATTGATCGGACTAAAAATACACTTTCAAGGAAATTGAATTCAGTTTTTGTTATCTATCTATCTATCTATCCACCTATCTATCTATCTATCTATCTATCTATCTATCTATCTATCTATCTATCTATCTATCTATCTATCTATCTATCTATCTATCTATCTATCTATCTATCTATCTATCTATCAGGTTTTAAGGTTAACATTTGTAACTTTCTGCATGTTGTTGTCAGTAAGGATTCCATGTTATATGGAAGGTTTATTTCCACATATTGAAGTGTGATAATGTATGGCTTATGCTTTGTATAGAACGCTTGTGCTTTGTATGAAAAGCATCAGTTTGTCTCTGTTCTGAATGGTCCTGCTTGACATTGACACGTGTAACCCAGCCAAGGATAAGTGGATCAACATCTCCTCATAGCAGAGTAGAAGGAGACTGGAGACAGTCTTTTTAACAATCCAGCACATATGAATACAAATGTATTAAAAGTATTGCAGAAAGCTAGTTATTAATGATATGTGGTCAATTGATAGATTTGACAGGGTCAGACTTAACCCTTTACATACTGTTCATATTCTGACTCATAATTAGTCTCTACACCAATTCACATTCATACATTCACCATCAGTCATTAATAAATGTTTGATTAATCCTTCTGTTTGATTAAAAGACATTCACTATCACTGTATTATAGTCAAGGAGAACATTTTTACAGGTCCAAATTTTAACATTTGCATATATAAAAATGTGTTTCAGCTGCACAAAAATGTAAAAAAAATGATGCATTTTATTTCCAGTTTGTATACTGTGGGTCACATTTGGAAAAGTACTTCTAAAATAAATGTCTATATGGTGTTTTTTACAGCTCTCGAATGTAAAAATGGGTCAAATTTGTTTGATGACTGTTCAGTTTCAGGAGATTTACACTACACACTGTCATACAGATAATTATTCATCCAGGTCAGACTCAAAGGAAAACTCTTGTTTTACCATTTACACTCTGTATAACTTCCTAAAAAAAACTGTCCTCTACTCCACATCTCCTTATCCTATCTCCTCTGTGTACATAATGTGAGCTGAGTGATTCACAGTGTAGATACCAGTGAACAGACAAATGAGACATCAGATATTCATTTCACAGCAGCAGACTTGTCAATGACTTGGCAGAACCTGCAGTAGCTGTTAAAAACTGAGAAAAGTGAAAGTTGGAGGATATGTTAATGTGACAAGTGATATACAGTAGAAGCACTCAAATACTACAGGATGTTGTCACTGGCTACATTTACATAGACTATTAATCTAAGTATTAATCTGACCGGTTTTTATTGTAACTAAACTGAAGTGAAACCAGTAAAATTCTGTCTGTTTTTGCAACAAACACATGTAAATAGCCTCGTCTCCTTACAGATGGAGAGCATATTTTCTTGCTGCAGGCAGAGCTTCCTCCAGGTTTGACATTTCCTATAAATCAACAAGATGGCTCTCCAGCTTTGTCTGTTGTCTCCTCTTTTCTATAAGATATAAAAGCTTCCTGTGAGGGCGTGCAGGTTCCTGTGAAGCAGCACAGACTGGGTCAAATCTTTCCCCTGAGACACATCCAGACTGTATGTAGATAGAAGATGACGCAAATGTTCCTCTGCTTGCATAGTAGACAAGCTTAACAAGTGCATTTAATGATAAGATGAGAATGTGACTGTGTAAGGTGTGTTGCATGGAACACCAATCTGGTATCAGCCTCCTCCTGCTTACTATAATCTTATCTTCAAAACCTTGTTAACTAGTTGCTGACTCAGCCTTGTTCCCACTGCACTCCAGGTGTGTTCTGTTACTGTAGGAAGAGTTGCTCTTCCTTTAATAACATGTAATAATAATAATAATAATAATAATAATTATCCCTTTCACAAGGGATGTAGCGCAAAGTTCTTTACAGGGAAAAATAAAAAATACAATACAATAAAATAACAAATAAACAAATTAAAATAAAATAATACAATTAGACATTTAGTAGAAATAAGTTAAAATGACACTAAATCAAAGTCAGATGAAATAAATATGTTTTCAGCAGTCATTTAAAAAATGTTCACAGAGCTCACATCTCATAGCTTTAGGTAGAGTATTCCATCATTTGGGAGCATACCCAGCCAGCATGTCCATGTGGACCCGTAAGGGTTAAATATGGGTCCTAAGTGGGTTTGTCCGCCGTTTCCATGGTGACTCCACCTGTGTTTGCCCATATGGGCTTCAAGTGGGTTCTGACTGGGTTTCCGTTTGGCCCCAACTGGGTGAGACCCCCCCCCTGAGTGGGATCAGAATTGACCTTAGATAGGGCCCATTTAGCCAGCTTGGGGCTGTGGACATGTGGGGATATTTAAAGAAAGCTGGACTACATGTTTTGTGCAGGCCATGTGTAGCTCTCTGGACTTGAACTGAGCCTCTTCGTTTCCTTGTGAGGTCTTTTATTGTTTAGGAGTTGTCTTCCACTTGGCTGTGGCTCAGAAGGTAGAGAAGATCGTCTGGATTCCCAGCTCCTCCAGTCCACATGTTGATTGATTGTTCATTGCTCCTGATGGCTGCACCAACAGTGTGTGAATGTTAGTCTCTTCCTGATGAGCAGGTTGGCACACTGTGTGGTAGCTCCTGTCATCAGTGTGTGAATGGGTGAATGTGACATGTAGTGTAAAAGTGCACTGAGTGGTGCTATAGAAGTACAGTCTATCTACCATTAACATTCCTGTATCTGTCACAGACTGCACACACACACAGGTGAAGCTCTTTTCTCTGTTGAGGGTGTAATCTCCCTCCAGATGATGTCACCTATAGGTTGTTGAATATGTGAGAGTCTGAATCGTGGAGATTGCAGGAGAGCAGATGGTTGCTCTGAATGTATGCTGAATGCTTATTGTACATCTGTGTTTGTAGTGCTGTGTTTCATCAATGCATGCATATATTCACATTCTGTTTTTACAGAGGAATCCTCTGCCTGCTGTCACACCAAATATGGGATCAATCAGAACTTACATTTTGGAATGACATGAGTTCAGGAGTGGTCAGGATTTGACCTGGCTTTATTGTGCACTTCCTTTATATATAGGCTCATTTCTGCACTAAAATATTATACAAGATATACAATATACAAGAATTTGGAGTATCTCAAAAGCCAAAGCGCTTTTTTGGGGGTCAGCCTTAAAATGGATTGTGCTTACAGATACATTGATGATGAAGATGTCACATGATCTGTGCAGCCAGTACACAGCCTGGGACTCAAAGACTATCTGCTCTTGGCTATGCTACTGAGATATGAATATTCTATAATAGAGATGATTCGTGCTCTGTTGGGGGAACGTCACCAAAAACTTTATTGATACAGAAAGAGCTTTACAGGCTTCAGAAAGCCCCATGACACTAATTTGCTCTACTTTAAAAACTAGAAGTAAACAATTAATCCATTTTCTTAATTTACTGTAAGACCAGAAACATTACATCATAGGTTACTCAGAGCTACTTTTAGTCTCTAGATGTTTTATGAATACGGCTCCAGAGTGGGTAAATAACAGCAGTCCATCATGCTGAGACTGAATCACATGTTTACTAATGAGTGTACAGAGGCTGGAGTTATTTTGTGGACCTATTATCTCTGGATGATGATGAGATTATATTCTTATTCATCACTTCATTATGTCCTTGTGACAGATGATGTAATGAATGGTTATGGGAAGCTGCATCCTTCTCTCATTTTTACTGCATGGGTTTTTGGGAAGCTTCTTTCTCTTCATGATGGAATATATAACACACAGCAGGCAGCAGTTCATCTGCAGAGGTGTGGCATAAAAGAACAGCAGCAAGTGTTAGGGGACACCAGCACTGCTCCCATGGCTGGATCTACCATACAGGGGCCCTTGAGCAGAAAGGGGCTCTCAATAATGGGTGCATCAACTTGTCTACTATTGCAGCTTTGAAGGCTCCTGTTAGCACTATGTTTTATTCATTCCTGAGAGTTAAAAGAAGGAATAATAATATATTAGCTGTTGACATCAATGTTTTTATACAGATCCTTTACATGTATGAGTAATGATCATGATATGTACTGACTGAGTGGCATACAACAGGTTAAAAATGATCTTGTCATTACTCTCTACTGAACAATATCAGCATCATCATTATCATCATCATCACCTTTATGTCAGACTCAGGTTCTACCTTAAAAGCACAAAGATGATACAGACATAATATATAAAAAAGATATATAAGATATATAGAACAATAAAAGCATTGCACCTGTTGGTGTATGAGTTGGTATCAGCTGATTATTAAGTAATACATTCTGAATTCTACAGTAAATAAAAGATAGAATGACCAAACAAACTACTTCCATCACAGAAGGCATGTTGTTGTTGAAGGAGGTTACTGTTAATGTCGCAATTGGCTGGAGTATAGGTAGCATCTGGGGTTGCTATAGCAACAGGCTCTTCTCTGCTAGCAGATGGGCTAGTGTTAGCTTGCCGCTCCCCACCTGCATTTTCCGCCGTGGTAGAATTTGACTGTCGAAGAGCTGAGTCATCATCTAACTCATTCTCTTTCTGCCCCTTTGTTGCCATGCCAACATTACTGTCGTGTTTTTGTTTCTTTGCTTTTCCCTTTAATCCAAAGTTGTTTCTAACTTCCCTGTGAACAAGCGTGTGAGGGTCACATAGTCCCGCAATAAAAGAGAGAGGCGAGAGTCACATAGTGCACCCTGGGTAATGTAGTTTAAGTGTCATAATGAATCGCCAAGAGACACTCTGCTATGGAGAGGACAGGAGAGGGTATTGTGAGCTTAGAGTAGTAAGTTAGAGTGCTTTCATTCTAACATGTACACATGCTGTTCCTCAACTGCTCCACAGCTCTACATGAAGGCTGCAGCTCATCCAACAGTTGAATGGAACAGACTTGATGCTTTCAGCTGGAGCCAACAGTGAAGTCTTTACTCTAACCTCTCTCACTTCTAGATGATTCATGTCCGTGTGGCCAGCTCGCTCAACAGCCCTTTGTGCTCTAATAAGGGGGTGAGAGCAGAGAGGTCAATCCCTCCATCTCACACAGATATGAGCATCTGTCACGACCGTTCAACCTCTGAACTGCTCTGAAGTGTCAGATAGATGTGTAGATACGGAGCTGTTCTCATATCTGATCCAAGACAAAGACAGGAGACCGCTTCAGTTTGAAATTCCACAGTGGAGCGTCACGTCATTCTCTGTGTTTATTGTTAAAACTTTTATAAAAACACACATTTGGTTTAAATCCTAAGACACAAGAACAGCTTTTGGTTGGGTGCCTCTGCTCAGTCTTGGCAGTGGTTTTTAAGTCACTTTCATCCTTCTATAACTTGAGATACTCAGAACTGGACTTCAGCTGTCACACAACAACAAGTTCATCTCAGAAATGAAGAACAAATGCAAGAAGATTTGCCGAATTTTTCATGGGCGCAACCCACATACTCATCTCTGCTGCTCATTCCACCAATGCATGTTCCTTACAAATGTGGCTCCATTTAAAAGGGAAATAAACAGGCTTTCCAACGGTATTGGTAAGATGTATTGCCATGAAGCACTGTTACAACAAAGAAATACTCTACCAAACACACATGTCCTGACTTTTTGTGCTATGTTTATAAATACTTGCTTCATTAGTTTTTCAGGATTAATCCCTGTATGACCAATTCAAATTTGAAGACTTGTGAGGTACAATTTGGGTTAAATAGTGAGATGCCAGTGTTTTGTGTAGCTGTTATGAATAGAATTGGGATTTGGACTGTGGATTTAGGTTGATAAGAGAATTAGACAGTCACTTATTATTCAGCTCTTGCAGGAAATCACCACCTGAAAGAGAATAAGAGGTCATTAGCTGAGGAAAAGGTTGATTTAGTCACATCATAAAATAATGTTTAAATAACCTCGCTAAAAACTCCCTCAGACAATGAGAAATGTTATATTATTATATTATTATAAAGAGCATACATTATTATAAGATATCTTTCTTTGTCTGATTACTGTTTTGATTTAATGAATATTTGATTGGTTGATAGAGCTAATCTCTTTGTGTTCTTCAAGCACACACACTCTATCTTATATGCAGTATATCTGTGACCACTGCTACATGTACTGTCTGTTTGAACTGTTGGGATACACAGCCCCAAAACACTCATTATACATAAGATGGAGTGTGTAGCTTGGTCATTGTTCAGATTCCACACAGACACATGCAACAGACACACTGGCAAATGGATGTGTCTCCTAGTTGCATGACATTTACGTAACTGAAGTGTCTGTTTCCATCCATAAAATATAGAAGAAGATTCTACTGGAACTGGTGACAAAACACCTTATAAAACAAGATACTTACAGAGAGTGGGTCAAATCAAAATAACTCAATAATAAATGTGTATAATTTACACACATCACCACCTGTACTGGAGCCTAGCTTATTCTAATCATTGTTTGACATACTTTTACTCTCAAAATGATTCCATGGAATCATTGACCTCAAGTCTGCTACATGCGCTGTTGTTGATGTTTTTCATAAAGGGTTGAGTGGAGGAGTGTGGGTGTGTTTCTTTGTGCTGTTGATCATAACTCCTGTGAAACAATCAGAACATTTTTATTGATCTGGTTCACCGGCTCCCTCTCTTTATTCACTCTCTAGCTCACTCGACCACAGCTGGTTTCAGCTCCCTGTCCCACCATGCCAGCATTGATCCGGCTCTGTGACTTTATCTCTGCAGCCGGTTCTGTACCGTTTATACCAGAACAGTAAGGCAGAGTACAGCATTTCTGCCTTGAATGGCTCACAGTCAATGATTTACTGCTGTGTTTTTCTTCTTCACCACACATGTTGGCTATTTCAGCACCAGGTGCTGTCTACCTTTATTTTCTTCATACTACACACAGGATGGCTATTTCAGCAAGGCACAGTCCTCTACACTGTAAAAATGTAATACAAAAAATCTGTTTATCAGAATAATCTGGCGGGCCAGTAATTATTGCTGGCGGGCCAGTTTTGGCCCGTGTGCCACCAGTTGCCGACCACTGCTCTACTGCATGTTCAAAAACACAACCGTAATCCCTTTAAGACTCTATTATTGTATTGGCACAAACGTTACATCTGTCAGGAATAGACTTTTTTTTCTCGAATTTCATGTCTCGATTCTTTGACCAAACATGGCAACCAGCCAAATAAACTGCTGTCATTCATTGTAGTTTAGTACTGGCAGAATAGAGGAGACTTTAAGCAGTCTGTCCTCAGCAATTCTGTGAACTTGATAAATGGCCTGCTGTTGTATTTTATTTATTTTGGAGCTGCTGATCTGCTCAGATTGTGGTGCACAGCTGGTCCAGAGAGGAGAGTGTGATCTGCTGCTGCTATCACCTGATTGGAGGAGAGTGAAAACTGTTAGTCACATGGAGTTTTCAGTAATAGATGCAGTGAGTGTGTGTATGTATTATTGAAACATTTTAATGGTATATTAACACTCTGTCATGCAGCTGTGTGTGTGTGTGTGTGTGTGTGTGTGTGTGTGTGTGTGTGTGTGTGTGTGTGTGTGTGTGTGTGTGTGTGTGTGTGTGTGTGTGTGCGTGTGTGTGTGTGTGCGTGCATCTCTTGGTCTGAGATGGCTCCGGCTGTCTGGGAAGTGTTGAGGCTGTAGAGAGAAACCGTCCAACAGCCCGAGTCCAAATTAAAAGTCAGTGAAGCGCTGTGCAGGAGAACACGCTGCAGACTGCTAATAGCAGGACAGCAGCAGCAGCACAGAGCCATCACACTGATAATGTCAGGTAAGCTGCAGCTGCACAGCCCAACAACCCACTGAGAATACAAGTGAAGCACCATCCTGCTCATTATAGACAACTGTAGGATGGAGCTAAGAATTCCCAGATAATGTGTTACAGTGCTCAGGTGTTTTGTGCTTGGAGGAGCTGGCCTGAAAACCCCACCACCACCAATACCACCAATACCACCACCACACCACTACCAATACCACCACCACCACCACCAATACCACCAATACCACCAATACCACCACCACACCACTACCAATACCACCACCACCACCACCACCACCAATACCACCAATACCACCACCACCACTACCAATACCACCACCACCAACGCCAATACCACCAAAACCCCCACCACCACCACCAATACCACCACCACCACCAATACCACCACCACCACCACCACCACCAATACCACCATCACCAATACCACCATTACCCCCTACACCAACAAACAAATGAATACAGTACCATTCATAATACAAATGTATCCCTATGTGTCAGAATCAGTGCTCACTGTTAAAAATGAACCTACTATTGGTGCCATTATGTCTGTAAAGTCTCCATTTTTTCAAACTGAGAAGCAAGCCTTAATTTGAAAGAGGCTCACATTACTTCCTGTACACATTAAAAGCCTGCCACTAGCTTTAATGATAGGCTTTTAATGTGAAATGGCTGCAGGAAGTGTTGAGTTACATTGACAGTTTAACGCCAATTTTTTTTAAAAAGAAGTGATTGGAATTGGTCAGGAAATGAAACTGAATTAGTGCTGTGAAATGTACATTATGTTTAATTTACAGTCAGTAACGAGCTTTTACTTTTGTTCATTTCAGCCATGTATACATCTATTATATGAGTACCTTTTTTTTTTTTTTTTTTTACACTGTACCATGCATAATACACACTTGGCCCTATGTATCAGATTCAGTGTCACTTCATTCACTGTCAAAAATGAACCTACCATTGACGCCATTATGTCTGTAAAGTCTCATTTATTGTCAAACTGAGAAGGAGGCCTTAATTTGAAAGAGGCTCACATTACTTCCTGTACACATTAAAAGCTCATCACTACCTAGAAGGGTATAATTCCTGGCTTTCATGATAGGCTTTTAATGTGAAATAGCTGCAGGAAATGTTGAGTTCCATTGACAGTTTAACATCAATCTAGAAAATGATTGGAATCAGTCAGGAAATGTAAACTGAATTAGTGCTTTAAACTGTACTTCATGTTTAATTTACAGTCATTTTAGGAGGCTACTGTTAATTCCAAGTTGTTGTGACACATCCTTATTAGCAACCTACCTTTACTTGTTCATTTTAGCCATGTCTACATCTATCAGATGATGATGATTTTCACTTATACCCGCTCATTTTATGCTCACTCTGTAGCTTGAGTTACTTTTGTGATCTTGTGTTCATGAATCTACTATAGTGATTATATGATTGGACATATGTGAAGTTTGGAAAGTATAAATGTTAATCATTGTAATGAACAGGGTTGAATTCAATCTACAAGGTAAAAAAAAAACATCAGTCTCTGTTTTTAAAGCGAGCGAGGCCAATCTAGAAAAAATGGAATCTATTTTTACCAGCACCACAGGAGTCCTTTAACACAACAGCTGCTCTATGAGGAGGGTTTAAATTTAATGAATACAAAAAATATAGCTATTCCTAATCAAGATGATTGGAATAGGGAGAGGTTGTTATTACAATCTACCTGCTGTGAATTTCCCTTTGTCAGCTTTAAATAAAAAGCAGCATTAAAGACATACACACAGTAGTTCTGACTAGAGTTCTGGGTACTTTTACCTAGTTGTTAATGCCCCTGTAATATTTATGATAGTGAAGCATTCAATATTTAAGTGTAAGCTGAATGTGAAGAGGATTCAAACATGAAATCTTGCTTACAATAACCTGCTGAAGCTGAGAAACCTGGATAAGGTAGAAGGGATATTCCTGACTTATGTAGGATATAAATATAGACACGTAATCCTCTGTACTTTACACAAGCTCGCCTAAATATCCTTTTATATCGTATCAGGAAAAGGAAGGTATTTACCACATTCTGTATCTTCTTGATGATTAATCTAAACCGTTTCTTGAATCTGAGAACATTTCCGATGTTTTGCGAATACAGCGAAAAGTAAGTTCTACCTGGCAGAGTTAGGAGAAACTTAGACCCAAATCTCAGGGGTGTTGAAGTTAGAAGTGACACATTCCTTATTTTTCAAAGAGTAATTCACAAAAAACATGAATCTGAGAGGAGTAGAGGAAGCTCAGAAGATCCTGCATCACTACGACCTGCTAACAGTCAGTCAGCAGCTGCAGCTTTGATCACAGTCATTTAAAAGGATCCAATCAGCTCACCAACAAGGTTACAGGGACATTTACCATTAATGAACAGATGTTCATTTATCCTCTACAGCAGTGGTCCACTAATTATTTATTTATTTAATAACGGGAGACTCACTGACAGGACACAGTGGATAGAAGAGCCACCTCTATCACAACTCTATTTTACCATATTTATGTGTCTCCGTGACTTACGGGGACTTTTGAAACTGGTCCAGTGTCGACTTTGTTTTTGACACGTAGAGAAATAAAAGGTTCTTAAACATGAAAAGAGTTGAGTTGTTGTCGAAATCAGTTAAGCCATGACAGAGTTGGGGAGAGGAGTACCAGGAGGAGTATAAAAAGCATAGTTTAATGATATATATATATATAAAAGATTTTCAAAGTTGTTGCTGAGTATTTAGCTTAACAATACCCAAGCTTCTTAATATTTTAGAGCTGGTTCCAATTCAAAGCTGGATGTTGGGGCTCATCCCTTATCATGATTATTAGCTGTGATGCAAGCCGCCAATTAAAGCTTGGTGAACCACATGAGGCCTGTGAGCCACACAGTGAGTAACACTGGTCTACAGGTTTTTTAAAGTTCTTAAAAATCATTAAATTTGTACAAAAAAATGCGCAGATACCCTGAGATTTATATAATTGCAAATGATTTTACATAGAGATTGTTTATTGTTTATTGTATATAGTATTTTATTTTATTTTATTTTATTTTGTATCACTTTCACCATTACGAGGCTACTGTTGTGTGAATTTTTAATTACTCCCTAGGGGGATCAATAAAGATACCTACCTACCTACCTAATTATAAACTATATGTGTAACAGAACCAGTCAGAGCTACAGTATACGATTCTCACTGCCGGCCAACCACAACAAAGTGACACAGCCTGAACTGCAGGCAGATACCAGTATTGGTATTTTAGAATTTCAGAAATATTAACCAATACTGGTTCTTAAACAAAAACATAATGTGGAAAAAAATAGCATTTTCCATAAGGATCCTTTACATTTGTCCTGAATAAAATATTATAATTAAAAATGATTTCTGATGGACAAACTATGTACTGTAACAGCGTTTTTTTCTAAATTAGGGAAACATATATTTGACATTTCTATACTACACTAACAACACATACACCAATATCCATATATCTATAAACTAAAAACAGCTGATAATATTGGCACATCTGATGGGTCAGTAGTACTTACAGATTTTAGGTTTAACAACATGAGCTGGGAGAGTTTAGGATAAAGCAGAATATGAGAAAAATATTCAGTTATATAAAAATGAGTCACATTTTCCACTAGAGTGGCAGAATCAGTGCAGTATAGCGTAGACTGAAGGTTATCAGGTGTTCACTGAAATCAAAGCACAGTTTTAGAGTCTCGACACGTCTCAGTTTACTACAGGCTAAACGTAATGTGAGCGTCGGCATGGAGACAATTCAGTCCTTCGGGAGATAAAATAACTTAAATCCATTTTTGATCCTTTTCAATGAAGTCATGGCAGCATGTCAGCACAAACAGTCTGTATCTATACTTTCTGATCTCTGCTGAGAATCACTGACTGATGCTGGGACCTGTGGGGGGAACATTTATTTCCAGTAAAAGTGCAGCTCAGCTCTGTGCTATCAGCACAATGTGTGCGCTGTCATGTTGAATGTCTGCATCTTTCATCAGCTGTTCACAGTACTCCTTCATTGACTCTTTTTTTATTCAGGGTACCAGCGCATCCTTAAAAAGTCTTAAAATGATTTCGTTTTTGATATTCAACGTCTAAAAATGTCTTAAAACGTCTGGAACTGTAGGAGTTAAAGCATTACATTTTATCTGAGTGTAATTTTATTTGTTCAATTCATGTTATTTATCATTATTATAATTATTTTCTCATTATTTTACATAACCAACCAATCACCTTTATTATAGTAAAAAGTAACTATAATGAAACTAATCATTAGTTACAATCCTATATAAATGACTTCAAAATGAGCTCCATTTCAACCCACTACAACACTAGTATGTCTCATAATATATTATATTATACATTATATGTCTCATAATATCTAATGTATGAGTACAACAGTCACATGTGGTAATGTTTACTATTACTGAAGTGACATTAGTATTTTTACACTAGTAAAGGATCTAAATTCTTCCTCCACCACTGTTTTAATACAAGAAATGTTTCTTGTTATGACAGAGGAGACTTTACCCAGACTAAATATATAAAGTTATCCATATACAAATGATAACATAACTTAGTGTTGTGCTTATCATTATTGAATTAGAAATAACTTTGTCATTGCATAGACTATCTTTAGCCTCTTTTTCAATTTCAATAACGCTCATAACTGTGTATACAGTAGTCTAATTTGCCATATTCCTTTGCTGCAGCAATGGTTTTATGTTTTTATTTTATGAGAGAAAGGTCTTAAAAGTCATTACATTTGTACTTAAAAAATGTGCAGATACCCTGTCATTACTTTATATCTCTTTTGTACCATGCTGACTGTCTTTAACTCCCCTGCTGCTGATCAAACTGACTCTTCCATGACATCCAGCTTAACATCAGCCAACTGAACTAGATATCATGTTCTTTGTATTCTGGCAACATAATGACATCTGCTCTGTGTAGCACTATCTTTTCACCAATCTGTGCAATTTAACTGCATTTGAGTAGAATGTAAGTAGAATTGTGTGCGATGAGCCATTGCTCAATTTTCCTCAGTGTCACATTTAACTTTAAAAAAACATTATACTACAACAGCTCAGGATAGAACTGCAATTCTTACTGAGGAGTGGTTCATTGAAGTTCTGCAACAGCCTCCAGTGTTAAACTGCTGGATACCCAAGTATAAACAGTAAAACACTGGAAGTTGGTATTAAATGTTACCAGATTCTTAGTCTTACTTACTTGGATTCATCAGATGTTGTCTGGTGTTTTTTTTTTATAGTTATTTTTAGTTTTATCATTAATAACAATACAATACAAAACAATTTCCTCAGAATTAACCCTTACATATGATTCAGGCTCAATTTTGACCCATTTTTAAATTTGAGTGCTGTAAAAACCCCTATAAACATTCATTTTAGCCAGATTTTTCCTAATGTGACCCACAGTATACAAAACTGGAAATAAAATCCTTTGTTTTGTGCAGCTGATTTTTTATATATGCAAATGTGCATTAATGTATTCATCATATTCTATAAAATGTTCTTGTGGACCATACAAAGTTTAATCAAACATTTATTAGCTAATGGGGAATTAATGAATGTGAATTGGTGTAGAGATTAATTATGAGTCAGAATATGAACAGTATGTAAAGGGTTAAGGATTAAAAAAAAAAAAAAAAAAAAAAAGACAAGACAAGGAAAAGAGACAAAAATAAAAGGGAAGAAAAAAGCATTAACAAATGAGCAGAGTCTGTAGGTTGGGGGAGGTCTACCTTGTTTTTAGACCACATTATTATTCATGCTTTTCCTTGTTTTATATGTTATGATTCAGAAATACCCAATATCTAAATGTCATTATTCTGACCAGTACTGTGACTGTGATTATTTTATAGAAGTGAAAGTGAAAGTGAAATGAAGCCTATATTGGCGCTCTGTGTAATATTAAAGTTGTTTGTACCAAGCATTAATCACACATTTATCATGTTCTGTCTATGTGCAATGCTACAAACACTGAGCTGAGCCTCTTTCCAGTTTACTGCACACAAAACTAATTACACTGACTGTGGTTGTTTGGTCATTATATTGAAATCAGTTGAAATAAAATGAGGCAGTTGTAGGTTTTTATTTTTTTCAAAGCAGGCAGTAGGAGAGTTGTTAACTTTGGTGGCCGAGGACACTGGCAACTACAGTGGACATCTCTGTATTATACAAATGCATTATACGCATTATACATGTGTTTTTTGCACTAAGCACCACTGTATTTTTGTCACATATAAGACATCAATAGTTTTGTTGGGTTAATTTGATTAGATCATTTGATACTGTGAACGATAATGTGAATGCTAACGCTATCTTGCTAACGCTATCTTGCTAACGCTATCTTGCTAACGCTAGCTTGCAACTAGCAAATTGCCATTTCCGGTAAGCGCACAACAGCCGTGTTTGATTTGAGACAACGCTAACCTGTCAAAATGTCACAGCAGTTTCCTTTTGTGTTTTGATCCAATAAGTAATTTATGTTAATAAGCTACAACTGACTAAATGTGTCTGTACTAGAAAAAATGTGTACATTTGGAAATTGTGCCCAAAAACATACACTGTATTAGCACCAGTTCACTCAGACAGAAAGCTAAAGAAGAACACAGCTAAGCTTGCGGTGTCATGTTTTACTTAATATAGAGTCTGAAACCTGAAATATATCTACTTGCTCTTTATTTCATTTTTCCCTCAGGCTCAGCTCACCTACTTTCAGACATTTCAGCATTCTTACACTCACTGTTCATGACTTAAATTAAGACACAATCTTTTAAAAGCTGCAATTCAGGCTCTTAGCATTTGCTGTTTGTGCAACCATGCACACAGAAGGACTGTCTCACCAAGCACCAAATACTGTCTGACCTAAAATCTTTAATAACTCCACTTAATGTAAATATAGCCGCCTACGCCTCGGGAGCCAGGTTCTGAGCCATTCCACACAGGCACTGGGCCGAGACTGAGGCTAAAACAGCACAGTACCAACACTTTGCTTTTATTTGACAGCCTTCACAGTGTGGAGAGTCTGGACAGAAAAACCTCCATAAAACAGAAAGATGAACTATGATGAATAATGTCTGCCAGTTCTCTGACAAGGCTTTGCTCTAAATCTCACTTTTCATACCACAGCCAGAAAATCTCAGCCTGAGATTTCAGTTGTCTGTTGGACTGTTTTTCTCACCTCATAATTCAAAGGGATGTCATTTTAAGATTATCCTTGACTCATGACCATCCATAGACTTTCTCTGTCTTGACAGACCTGCAGGGTAACCAAAGCTGGATTAGCACCCCCAGGGGCCCGATGGGCACTGAGGCTCATTCCAAGAGGCTACTTATTTTGCTCGGCTTTGGCTGTCAATTTTCTGCTAGATGATCATTTTTCCCACACACCTACCCACAGTGCATTTTGGCCTGCTTACCAATCACCACTAGCCCAGCCATCAGATTGACACATAAAACAGTCAACCATGAGACTTAATTTTCTTGGAAACAACTTTTATTTTATTCTGATTGGATAACGCTGCTGTATTATAACTCATATTCTGTATTGGACATAGTAGGTTTCCAACAGCGACCATACCTAGCCAGCATGTCCATGTGGGCCCCGTAAGGATTAAATTTGAGCTGTAAATATGGGTCCCAAGTGGGTTTGTCCGCAGTTTCAATAATGGCCCCACCTGTGTTTGCCCATATGGGCTTCAAGTGTATTCTGACTGGGTTTCAGGTGGAGCCCAACTGGGTGCGTTACACAAGACCCATATGTTTGCCCAGTATAGGGTCTAAGTGGGATCAGAATGGACCTTAAATGGGGCCAATTTAGTCAGCCCACATGGGCTTCACATGCGGGGCCCATGTTTCTGAAACCATGTGGGACTTGCAAAATGTGCCCAGTTCTAGCCCATACCCACTCAGTACTCATGTAGCCCACATTGAACCCATGTTGGGCCCACATGGACATGCTCGCTGGATTATTACAACATCAAGAGAATCTGTCAAGCCTTTAGTCATGTTTCTGTGGAGGCTGACAACCCCCCCCCCCAAAAAAAAACACACAATTGTTTTTTCTCTCATCATTGAGGGCCTCTTGCTGTTCAGGGACCCCTGGGCACTTGCCCAATTGCCCGTATGGTAGATCCGGCCATGAGGGTACCCGCCCTGAGAGTAGAGGAGAAGGGGGGTGAAACATGAGAGCTTATCAACTCTGTGAAGACACGTTGCCAGTTATCTTTTTCTCATTTCTGCACAGTTTGAGAGCAGTCACTATTTTTAGTTGAAGAATATGAATGAGTACAATTTACAAGGTAATTGATCTCTGAACAAGCAACAGAACACAACCTCAGAATGAACTGTGATAGCTGCAAATGTTGTTGGACATTCAGAGACATTCCGCTTTATCTAGATTGTTGCGCCTCAAATGTGAGGACTTGATGATTTTCTTCATACATCATAGTAAAGTGAAATTTTCTTGTTTTTGGATTAAACATATCAGCTGGTATTCTGTATGAGGGGAGACTGACTGGGAATCAGTTTCCAAAATCAGCTGCTCCTGATAGATAGGGAAAAAATACATTGGGAAGGCCATTGAGTATGTGTGGAGAACCGTGTTTTCCTGACTGCTGAGTGTGTTCTCCAGAGGAATCAGTCCAGTAAACAGTAGCTGTTAGACAGCCAGAAGTTCAAGTTTATGTCAGGGACTTCTAAATCATAGCATCTGTTAGCAGCAGCCTCTCCTGCTCCACTGCTCCATTTGTGCAGACAGAGAGAACAATAGAAGCGAGGACCGGGCAACATACTGCATTAATTAGTATCATTTGAATTTTTTATTGCACAATGTGTAAAATGACTAAATTGTTGCTCAACTACCGTGTACATAAAACCTTTGAAAAAATATGATCAACCCTGAATTTTCCAGAGGGGGAAAAAATGGATTTCAATTGTGAATCAACCCCACTGCTCTGGACTCTGCTGTTTTTGGAACATTTAGCAAATTGTCATGTTCCTCAGCAAAACCTGTGAATACACACAGTATAAAAATATTTGAGACCATAAGAAGTTAAAGTGAGCCTTCAGTGTCAGAGGTTTTTCTACATATTGTCAGTGGTAGTTTACACAGTAGTTTCTATGTAGAGGTTTTTATCTCTTTTCAAATCTCTGTGTTGTCTCGTCATGCTGTTCCCTCCATTGGTTCTGTATAGCCCAACTGATACTGGACTTCTGAGACTG
This sequence comes from Scomber scombrus, assembly GCF_963691925.1. Lineage (NCBI taxonomy): Eukaryota > Metazoa > Chordata > Actinopteri > Scombriformes > Scombridae > Scomber > Scomber scombrus. The sequence goes on from NC_084972.1 coordinate 2,557,644, forward strand.
GTATTGATATTGATATTTAGGCCCCTTTCTGCTCAAGTTCCCCCCAGCACATGCTCACATTGCCTGTATGGTAGATCCGTCCATGATCAAGTTGTTCCTTTTGTTTCTGTATAATAAGAAGTATAGAGGGTTGGGTAGGTAGAGCACAGGCAGTCCATCATGCTTGGATAAACTTCCTGATTCAGACTGTTCTGAAAAGGTCATTATATACCGCACACATTTGTGTAACCCCAGCTGTCACCTTTCCTCCCCTGTCTCTCTTCTTCTCGCTCCGTCTCTCTCTGTGCTGGTTGTGTGCAGTGTGACAGATGAGCGAGGACAGACATACCAACATTACCAAGTCTGGTTCTCCACAGGGACCCAAGTGGCGCCGATGCCTGACTCCAGAGGTCACAGTGTCTGGGTCTGGGTCCCAGGAGAGCCTGGGTGCCTCCGTATGGAAAGGGTGGATGGGGAAAGTTATCTATTTTAATGTTGGCTGGTTATTGCTGTGTGACACAGGGCCACAGAGATCAGGATCATCTCTGTCAGTTAAGTAGTTGGGCAAAATCCACTTCAGTCTTTGCCCCAGGCTGACTGCTTCAGAGCAAAACACTTTGCCATGTGTAAAGGTGTTACTGCTGATACACAGTGTTCATACACCAACAACATGACTTGCACAGCGCCGCCACTGCTGTTTAGCTTCTTTTTTTTTTTAAATGAAAAAAAAAAAAAATCCATGTCCCATTCCTCCCTGGGTCTCTGTGCTTGTTTTAGGTAGAAACTCTCCCACTCTCTACCTGCCCAGACTAATTTTGGATGGTAAGCAGGTTACTCTGGTAGCTGCAGCCTCACCATCACACACACACACACACACACACACACACACACACACACACACACACACACACACACACACACACACACACACACACACACTCTCTCTCTCTCTCTCTCTCTCTCTCTCTCTAGACTGCACACTGAGCTGTTCCTCAAACAATTTTTCAGGCAACGACTCAAAAGTTGACTCATGTTCCTGAACAGCGCTGCACCAAACCTCCAAAGCACTATCAATATCTGAATGGATATTGGTTGTTGTTTTCGGCAGTAAAACTTTTTTTTGGGCCTGGCAAGCGTTCCCATTGGCCTACAAGATGTCCAATTACAGGAGAAACACTGTCAAGTGTAGGTCTTAGGTTCTGATATTGTACAATACCAGTATAATATTAGTAGTGCTATAAAATCCTCAGTTTTTGGTGCAGCAATACGCTAGAATTGTAAATATGAACTGATACTGAGTTGGAGAAACATATACATACACAGCCACGAAGGTCTGTAGTATTTTATTCAGATGTATTGGCTGTGTAGTCATTGAATACGTGTAGTAGTGTGCAGTAAGTTTTGACATATAATAAACACCACTGCTGAGGATCCACATCATCACAGTGATTGATGGCTAAATGCCAGTTTGGCATAATTATAAGAATTTGCTTTGAGCTGAATGGGAGATTTATTTTTCTCATTGAATGGATATAATTACATCCTGGACCAAATCTGTCCTTAAGATGTTTTATTCAATCAGTATCTTTGAAGGTCACTATTGTTTTACATGAAAAGTTCCACATTCTGAATGGAAATGACTTCTGGGCTTTGCTTTGCACCTCTCCTAAATCCTGAAGGCTTTTCCAAGGTTGAGAAAGCTGAAAAGGATCATTTTCCTCTTATGTGTGAAAGTAGGACCAAATGTGTGTCACTTGAAGAATTCTGAATCAGTTTTGGGACCGTTTCAGGGAGAGAACAAACACGGTGGTCTCAGCGGAACTTCAGCGGCCAAGCTGTCCATCCATGACCATGGGTGAACCGCTGACCTTATTCCTTCTAACGGCCTCTCTGACCTGAGGTCAGCTATAAGTCAGCCTGTCTATAGTCAGGACAGGAAGTGAGAGGAGAGGGTGATGGCTACTGAGAGGCAACACTTATATCTGAGGTCAGAAGTCACACATCTGCCGTTTATAGGTTACAACACTTTAAATCTGTTAATACACACACACACACACACACACACACACACACACACACACACACACACACACACACACACACACACACACACACTGTGGCTGTGTGAAACTAGAGTAAGACTGTGAAGCAGAAAGAGGTTTGAGGCCCATTCTTGTTGCAGTGAAAGTTGCTTGGTCAAGTTCTAGTTTACTTATCAAAAGTAGGTGCTGCATGTCTTCTCTCAGATTATTTATCCTGTGAATGAATGAAAAAATTCAAAAAAGTTGCTGATTAATTTTGTTTTGATCAACTTAATTGATTAGTTGTTGTACTGAGGTCAGGTCCAGTCAACCCAGCTTTACACACTTCATGTCAACTGACTGTGATTGAGCGCATTCTGTGAGTGCTGCTGTAATACAGTAGCATGCTTCTGTGTAAGTGCTCCTAGTGTGTGTGTGTGTGTGTGTGTGTGTGTGTGTGTGTGTGTGTGTGTATGTATTACATTCCAGTAAATGGTTCTCTGTTTAACAAGGCCAGAAGTGGCTAAAGGGTCCCATAGAGCCACTATTGTTCCTTAATGATCAGACACACACGCAGAGACCCACACAGATAATAGATGTGTTTCTCTGTGTCCTGATGAAGTCAGCGACAGTGTGCATGAAGTCATCCCACACTAAGGCGCCACACACCCCCCTGAGAGTGGATGGGAAGCTAATAGCAGGTCCAGGGCGCAGTAGCCAGTCTGTAGATTTTTATCTCCGCCACCTCCCCCTCCCCCCATCAGCTGCCTGAGTACAAGGCCTTCTCCACTTTTATCTAGGTACCTAGACAGTGCCATATGTGTGGACATGATCCCTCATTTTTTACAGTAATTGTCTTTTTCCTTGCATGTGGTCAGTCAATTATTGGCTAACTTTCATAAAATGGCAGGGGGTACACAGTGTAATCTTAACCCGGCAGAGCTCATTAGCTGCTCTACTGCTTGTTTTTTGTTAGTAGATCAGAACATCATGGGGATGCATTTTGTTTTAGGCTGACCATACTGGCTACTTCTTTTTATTTACTTACTACTTTTCATACATAAATACATCTGATATTTGTATGTGTGTATATTTATATATTAAACATGAATTAAAAAAGAAAGATCAAATGCTAACTTTAAAAAAAAATATTGTCACATATTTCTTGACTCATTCGTTCATTCGACCTCGACAACTGCTCATGTCGAGAGCACACTTAAAACAGAATAAATACACGTAAGAATAACAGGCAACAAGAAAACAAACAAACATTAATTGGACACAGTGAAAAACTATTACATTCATGGTCACAGTAGTTTATAGTTATAGTCTTAAGTAGGTATAAATGTGTTGAGTTTGAATGTGTTTTGTAAAAGAATCCAAGTGTGATTGAAGTGATGTATGGTGGCATGTTGTTATTAAGTATTAATTAATTAAGTATTAATGTATAATAAACAATGTCTGTCAAGTCGTATTGTTAGAGATACCATCCAACCTTTTAGTATAAGTGAGTGATAAAATGAATATGAATCCCGAGTGGTATTATACAAATCACTGTTCCTAGTATCTCTGGATTTAGAGAAGAGCATATATTTAGCCTTGTTAGCATTAAGTACTGAGTGCATCTTGTTAATTATTGAATGCTTGTAGGATTTCAGTGGCTGAGCATGCAGTATAAGCAAAGCAGTATAGAACTGTATCATCTGCGTAAAGACGGCCGTTGCAATTTGTCATAGAGGATGTCATCTTGTTGATAAAAACTGTGAATAAAACAGGACCCAGTATTGAACCTTGTGGAACCCCCTTTGTCGGAGGTCAAATCTCAAATTGTTGTCTATGACACAGGTAGTCATGAAACCATTTAGAAGACTTAAAGTAAAACCCAGTATCATGTAGACTCTATAGTGGTGTGTTACGTGTATATGAGTGTGTTAAATGCTTTAGTTAAGTCTTTTTATTTCAGCAGATATGATATCGTTTGTAACTGAGGTAATGGCAGTCACAGTACTATGTTGGGATCTAAAACCTGGTTGGCATAGATTTAACATAGAATTACTTGAGATGAATGATTTTTAGTAAAACAGGATAGTTTGGAATTGTCCGTTAGTTTTTCATCACTATTAGACAACATATAGGCCAATAGGGATATATCTGGGATAGGCCAGTATCGGCTGGTAATATTGGCTGATTGATATATTGGTCAGGCTTTATTAAAAATCAGTTAGTTACAGTGTAATGCTGATAATAGAATATAGATAGATTAAGAGTTCAGAATGAAGAATCCTTAACATACCTAAGAAACATAGGTGTTGTTCTGAGATGTTGTTGAGGCTGTTTCTTTTATACCTGTACAGATCATGAAAGCCTTTTTATTTTTTTTTATTAACTTTTCTGCTTTGAACTTATCTTCTGGCAAGAAGTTAGATCAAACAATGAGCTTGTTTGATGCACAAGGCTGTAGTGCTGCATGAGTCAACTTCTCTTTAAGCCTATGTGACCTGCAGATACCCATGAGCCCCTTCTTTATGTAGATCCACAGGGACAGTATATGCGTCTTCAAAGGACTATAATTCCAGCCTTAGAAATTGAGAGATTTGAGTTTACCAGGTGCTTTCTTTTTCTGTTTTCTTCAAAGTTTAGTTTGCAGGAAAATGTTTACCAAAATTCTTTGAAAAAGTCTTGATGCTAGATGTGAGGGGACCAAGTAATACCAGTGTTTGTTTGGAGAGGTGTTCAAGGCATATTGTAAGGATTTCTGTCTTGCCAACGTTTAACAGTAAGGGCATCGTTACGCCTTCATAGGCATAAGCTTTCCCACCTAATTCAGCATTTGCCAAGGTAAGAGAGAAGGTAAGGTTTGAACTTCTCTCTCAAATTCTCTTTTGCATTCTTCACACAACTACTTCTGTTATGTTTTGTGTGAACAATACTATGAACGGCTTCAAGGAGAGATTAGAGGTATCTTTCCCATTTGTACCATTAATTGTGTCATACTCTGTATGATGGCGTGTTGAGATGTGTTTTGATGACACTTTTGTACAAACTAATTTTGGGAAACCCAGCCTTTCCAATGTTATATCATCATGTGAGAACGTTTGTACCTTGAGGCATTCTTCACATAATCACTGACACTGTTGAAATAAACTCATCAACTGAAAGAAAATATTTTATCTGATAAATAAGCAATCTACCACAGTGTCAAAAATACCAAACCTAGTGTTTGGAATGTATCAATCAGAATGACATGGTTGATCATGTTAAAGGCCAGACTAAGGTCAAGCAGCACTGCGGTATTCTGTAGCACTCTCTCACTTCAGCACCCATCAATAACACACCTGCCCAAAGCTGGCTTAGTGCCATGTAACCAAAACCAAACCGAGACAGGAGAGACTGAACAAAAATCAAACCTCATATATGAAACAACTTCCGTCAGTATATGCACGAAAGGTTCACATCTCAATAGGAGTGATGCTTGCCCTCATCAGATAAATCTTACTGACAAAGAAAGATATAAACTTCTCAGAAATGGCAGAAAAATGCACTTGACACAACAAGGTCAATAAAGTCCAGAAGACAAAGTGATTGATGGAACACATCAGTATGCCACTTAGCTATCTGTCATTGTCGTATCAGCCACAATCGTACCAATAACTTCCCCATAATGCAACAGTTTTAAGGTATAACACTGTATATGTATAGAAAAAAAAAACATTTAAAAAAGAGTGGGAAAGTGTGGAGCGGCTAGATTGAAAGGAGAAGTCATTGTCACACCTGTACTGTATCACATTGTAGTAGCCTAAAGCTGAAGGAAGCAGGAATAGCTGATGGTACTGCAGCTCCCCTTCTCCTGGTGGCTTTAATACCATAATAATATTATCCTGTAGTATTATATCTGTAAACCAACAGCAGCGGTTTAAAAGTGTGGTATTGTCACGACTGACACCACACTAGCTCTGATCCTACAGCCATGCTGTGTAATACTAGTTACTTGGACAAGTCTCTCTAGGATTAAGTGCTTATGATCTATATTAGTGTTGAAGAACTGTGAAGAATGTTAAATAATTTTAAAATGACCAGACCACCACTTACTTCTACCTCTAAAATAATTCTTCTGTCGGCTACTTTCACCTTATTTTACTTTCAAGTTTTCTTTACCATCGACAGAGGAACTCATGAGACAATGCTTCACACTTATTTATTGCAGAATGTTGTTCATTAATAGGCTTCCTCGATGGTGAACTCATACAAATTAAGACAAAAGAAAAGCAAATATTGCAGCTCCATCCATGTCGTCTGGCTCACCTGTATTATCAGATCGGATTCAAAATATTCCCAAACAGGGGTTAACATTTTTTTTTTTTTACAAGTCTTATACATTGCCTATAAAACCTTTTCTCAGAGTTGCTTGGAGTGTTCTTTTGTCTTCATGGTGTAATTGGAGCCAGGAATACTGATTAACCAGTGACTGGACCTTCCAGACACAGGTGTCTTTATACTACAATCACTTGACATTCACTGTACTCAGGTGATCTCCATTTCACTAGTTATGAGACTACTAGTACCAATTGGCTGGACCTCTGTTGAGTTAGGTCAGTCATTTTAGATTTATAAAAGCAATAAAAGGGGAAAACATCCAAGGGGGTGAATACTTTTTATAGGGACTGTGTATCCACTGATATCGCCTCAGGTTGTCTGTATGATGACTATGGCTGGGTATCATTAAAAAAAATGATGATACCAGTATCAATCCAAGTAACCTTAAACTGATACTGATACCATCTGAGTACTTCATTTGATACCCATCATGTGAATCGAAGCCACCACTATTCCACATCTAAATAATTTGATATTTACACAAAAACATTTAACTAATAACTCAAATTCACCACGACTTCACCACCACAGACGGGTTGTAGCTGCTGTGGCAGTGGACCAATCACATGTCGCATTAAATCAAAAAACGCTCGTGTTGATTGGCTGTGAGCAAGTCCATACAAATAGTCATATTTTCTAGCTCTGGGTGTAAAAAGGATCAGTTGCAGGTATCGTTTGACGTGAGACGTTTCCATACTACTTGGTATCAATTTATTTCGGTCGATACCTTAAAGGTATTGAGTACCGATACCCAACCCTAATGATGACTGACTGACCTCTGGTAGAGGAATATAATATCACATTAATAGAATGTCTCTGTGTCAGATTAATAGAAAAAAGAGTACATGCTTTTTACGGTATCGAAAATCATATTGCTGGGAATTCTAAATATCACTGCATATATGTCAATACAGTGATACTGCCCAAGCCTAGTAGAAACCCTCTTGTTATCTGGTCCTGACACATCATATGAATATTTAATTCACTTGAGCAAATGCTCCATGTCCCAAGCAGTGTCTCAGCTGATACGTATGAAACCTCCTATGAAACAGAAAGGATCCTGGTTTGTTTTTCTGAGCACAAATCAAAGAAAACAATAAAGTAAATCTCACTGTGGTCTCCTGGCAGTAAGTTTGTGTTGTCGCTGAAGCTAAAGGATACAAAGAGTTTTAAGAGAAGTGCATCAGAGGTCCAGAGGGCTGCAGCCACAGAACAAACCCATAAGTAAATAAAGATAGAGATTAAATCTGAAGCAAGACTTTTAAAAAATACACACACTGGCAGATCTCACAAAGGCTCACTGAGCACTTTGACATTTAGATTCTTGAAACAGGCACATGAGTCCCAGCTAGTTTTTACAGATGGAGAATTTTTGTATCCCCACAAAGACAGAAACCATCAGCATGGGTCAGACTCACTGTTAAACTCACTTTGTCTGAATGCAGAAGAATTTCTTTTGTCATCTTTTTTTAAAAGGTCATTTTTCTTTTCTGTTCTTCTAAAAGGCCACTAAACACTATGCTGCTTGACATGCCTTTTTACTATTCCTTAATACACACATGCATCCCTACACACACTCCACAGCACATGCAGAAGGTCAGTATGGCTCAGACGAACAGAAGCAAGCATCTTGCTGACCATCTGCGCATGAGAGATGGAGGGATGGAGAGATGGAGGGATGAGGACCTCTGGCTGCTCAGCTATTTCATGCATGGCTGCTAGACAAAGGAGAGCAGGACAGCTGGTCCACCATCTACCTATACAGTATACTACTGCTTCCACTCTCTTTAAGAGAGCCATGCACTACTTATACCAGTGTCCATACAGGAGATGATAGCATGACAAATAATTCATTTTAACCCTTTACATACTGTTCATATTCTGACTCATACTGACATTCATAAATCATAATATATACTACATGTTTGATTAATCACTATGTTTGATTAATTAATTAACTTCTGTACATACCAGGAAAAGAATTATAAAACATCATTTTGTCATTAATTAACTTATAAAACAGCACGAATGAAGTAGAAATGTGTATCAGCTGAACACACATTTTAAAACCTTTATTTCATTTCCATTTTCATATACTGTGGGTCACATTAGGAAAAGTCTGGCTAAAGGAAATGTGTATGTGTTATTTTTAAAGCTTTCAAATTCAAATTTGACCCTGAACAGTATGTAAGGGTAAAATGAAATGAAAGTTAATGTGCCCGTATCATCTTTAGTCTGAAAATGACTACATTTACACAAACCTTGTGTAAACCAATGTTGACCTTTCCATTCTCTGTGATCATTTAATTGAAGCTCAGCACAAAGGGACAACAGGGGAAAGAGAAGATGGTAAAAACAAAGCTCTCCTCCAAATCCTCAGTAGATCAGTCTGACTGCAGGCTGTTCTGTAATGTGGAGTCTGGGCCAGGCACCAACTGCCATGTGGCCAATATCACACAGCTACGTTCATACAGGGGAGTATTCTAATGAATGAGCTCTGCAGAGTGAACTGATAACCATGATTATCTTCTGACTACAGTGAATGGACTGCAGGTGTATGGGAGTAAGGTAATGGCTGTTAGAGCATTGTTAATGTGATACCTTTATCACCTTTCAGTAATGTTGGTGGAGTGTGAGGAGACACTGATTTTGGATGATGTGTTTTTCCACATTCTGTCTCCCATTTCAAATGATAATTTAAACTTTATCCTCCAGTGCTGTGCCCAACTCTATATTCACAGAGTATGCACTTCAGCCTTGGCCACAGTTGTTATGGTGATGAAGACAGTCAGAGGATCAAGCCTGAACAGTAATGAATTCAGAATGCTTCGTTGAGGCATTTTGGAGCAAAACACAGTCACTGAATTCATCCACAATTGACCCAAACTTTAAAAAAAGGACTAATTTAAGCAGCAGATTGTGTTTTCAGTCATAATCTTAAACTTCCGCCAGCCGTTAGCTGTGCACATGACACAATTCAAGCTCAGTGATTGGATGTGTTTTTATAGAAATGCACCTTGGGAATGGTTTTTAACTTCTAAATCAATTGTTTTATGTACAAAGTCTTGTAACTTTGACATTTGATCAAAGAACCGATTATATTTTCTGCCTGGTCCTTCCACCAGCCCAGAACAGCACGTTACCCCTCTCCCCTCTCTGTTCATTTCCCCCCACTGTCTCCACCAAATTTAAGGCCCTGACACTCATCTATAAAACAGCAACTAAAACAGCTCCCACCTACCTGATCTCCATCATTCAGGTGTACACTCCCTCCTCAATACACTCTTCAATGAAAGGTTCCTGGTTCAACCACCACAACAGGTCCTAAGTCACCAGCTAGACTCTTCTCTTCTGTAGTTTCCTGGTGGTGGAACAAGCTACCAAATCTCTGTTCAGAGTGTCTAAGTCTAAAGAGCCAGCTCTTCAACAAGCACCTCCACACTGCCTGCTGGCACCTACTGTACGTCCTATCAGACTCAAACTTAGCTGTATGGCAGTTGCTCGACTTGTTCTAGATTCCTGCTTGTGTTGTATCAACTCTCAGATGTCTATCACTTTGGATAAAAGTGTCTGCTATGAATGAAATTGGAAATTGTGAATATGTTGTTGTGATGATTTAAGTGGGGGAGTTTTAATTTGGTGAGTGGATCAGTTTGCTGATCCAGGTTGTGGAGGTGCTCCAGCAGTAATATAACACTGTCTGTGGGAAAATGAATGATTTTTACTTCCAGAGCCAGGAGTGCCCACTTTGCATTTATGCTAAATAATCACTTCTAGTCTGTTCTTTTTTCATTTTGGTAGGATTACAACTTTAAAAGCAATCATACACATCTGTCCAGTGATGAGGTGCTCATATCAAAGAGTCACATCTAATGCTGAGGTGTAATGAAACTTCTTTCTTTCTTTCCTTTATTCTTTCTTTCTTTTTTCTCTTTCTTTCTTTCTTTCATTTTTTTCTATCTATCTATCTATCTATCTATCTATCTATCTATCTATCTATCTATCTATCTATCTATCTATCTATCTATCTATCTATCTATCTATCTATCTATCTATCTATCTATCTATCTATCTATCTTCCCTGATTTCTTTATTTCTTTCTTTCTTTCTTTCTTTCTTTCTTTCGTTCTTTCTTTCTTTCTTTCTTTCTTTCTTTCTTTCTTTCTTTCTTTCTTTCTTCCTTTCAGTCACACTGTCATGCCAGTCTCTGATCTTGATGTTAAACTCAGAACAACAAAATGATTATTCTCCCAGTTTCACTTTTCAGCTAGTTGTTTATTTTCAGAAGTTTACAAGCACATCATATCTGTGTATGTGTGTAATGGGATAATGACAACATGATTGCCACATTTCCACTGGGAGGCATCACATCACTGTGACACAGGTGATAACAGAGAGAAAAACATAACACAGCGACATGATGCCCACTTTACACATTTACCTGTGAAATGATAGTCCTGGGCTCAGCTAACTGAGCGTGGTAATGATGCCTTTTACACAGTGGGATAGAAAGAGGTTGAAAGAATTCAAGTGTGTGTATGTATGTGTGTGTGTGTGTGTGTGTGTGTGTGTGTGTTTGTGTGTGTGTATAACTGCACTAGCATTCCAGTCACAACAGCGATCTGATCTTACTCATGAAGTTATATCAAAGCATTATCCGCTTCTCTCTTTCAGCATCTCTATCACTGAATCACTGAATCAACAGAGATATACTCTGCCTCTGTGTGTGTGTTCATGTATATTCTATCAGGGAGGTGTCAGCGCCTCGTCTGTTGACTGTAACCGTCCTACCAGCTGGTGCTGAAGCTGAGGCCACAGGCAGCAGTTTATCCAACGTGAATCTCACTTGTCTTCGATGAAAGTTTGTAAAACAACCCACTGTAAAAAATAGTAATTATGAGTATAGTGAGGGAGGGGTCATGCTAGTAACCCCTCTATGTCAAAGAGCCATCATTTCAGACCCGCCCAAAAAATCCTGAACACGGAAATCATGAAATACAGTTAAACACTGTAACTCCATGAGTCAATACTACATAGTTCACAGTCTTTTCACATTTCCAGCAATTAATATTTAACATGTATAATGTGTTTAAAAAGAAACCTCCTTTACATGGACTCTATGGAAGTTTGTAACTTCAGCTCATTGAATAATTAAATGAATGAATAGATTAATACATAAATAAATCACTTGGTTTTAAAAGATAAGTAAGTGCTTAGTGTAAGTTTCACTCTGTCACATGTTCATTCATCTTATCTCAGCTAATTATGTGGACCAATCACGTTTATTCTGATCTATCGTATTTCTTGTGGGTGGTCTCTAAAGGTTGACCTTTAACCCTGTTCACCCCTCTCTCCAACATCTACCCTCTCTTTACCTCCTTTTAAATGATATTGTGTGTGTGTGTGTGTGTGTGTGTGTGTGTGTGTGTGTGTGTGTGTGTGTGTGTGTGTGTGTGTGTGTGTGTGTGTGTTGTCCAGATGTCCACACAGTCCTAGAAGCAGCATGGCCTCGGGCGGTCGCCCTCATTTATGGTGCATGAAGGTGAGAGAGGTGCATTGTGGTTAAGGGCAGATAAAGGGTTTATAGTGAAAATGAAGAACAGTTTGAACCTTTTCTGTCGCTGCCATCAGACTCTCTTCAGCGGCTTCAACTCCAGAGTAGAACATAGAGAGGTTCAGATGACAGAAACAGGCTTTGAAGCAATACAATGTGTTTGTGGGAGTTTCCACAGCTGTGTGATTACACAAAAAAATCCTCTTGACTACACTTAGCATTCAGTCCCATTATACAGAACGATGCAGAGGCAAGTGTATTACAGTTTATTTACATTCAATTCATAATTTCATTGTTTGGTCAGCTCAGCTTATCTCCAAACTGAATGTTGAAATTTGGAACATTTTGCAAAAGTTCAAAATGATTCCCATTGCTCACTCAGCATAATAAAACAGTCAATGCCACTGAATTATTATTGGTTTCTATTATATCACTGTGTGGTAGAACAGTATTGTTAATGAAATGTTGTTACAGTCAAATCAGTATCAATCAATATCATCTTTAAACAACACCAGGATGTTATTATCTATTAAAATTGATATGATGAACATGTCAGTAAACTGTGTCATAATAATAATGATAACTTTATTTAGTATAGCACATTTCACAAAGTGCTTCACAGAATACAAAAAAAGACCACAAAAACATACAAACATCAATCAATGAGACAGAAGTAAGAAAAAAATTTGAACTTGAAGACTAAAAACTAACCAAGACTATGAACACCAAGACAGAATATTTATTACCCAAAAATCATGTCACACAAGGGGCACACATCCCCCTGGACACAAGACAGTGGAGTCTTTAACCACAAATGATCAACTGATGACCACCAGAAACCCTTAATGTAGTTAACATGAGCATTCCTCAGGACACACTGGCCTATAGGATCAAAGCTTGTGCTCATACATCCACTCAAAACTTGTATCTTACTTAGCATGGACCAAGGCAAGGAAGTAGTATTAAACTTCTTAACAATAGCAAAGAACACATTCCACAGGATAGCAAAGTTAATCCTACATTAAAATGATCAACTCAACCCTTGTTGCTTCTTTACTTTTACCACTACCACAAAGATAGATGATACAGCTAAATGTAGCATGAGCATCCCAATGCACACTAGACTAATTGATATGATGTTGTGTTTGTTTTGTGTTAAGGTTGCTACCAGAAGGTTTACCTATTTTGTATTTTGAGTTAACTGACACCAGACAACTTAATAAAACTTGGAAGTTTTGCACTAAATAAATCAAATGTGCAAGTTTTATACAATAAAACAATATAAGCAGCACATGTAAAGAAGTTTGAATTGTGATAATTAGTCACTTTAAGATGTTTGAACCTTGCTAATGAAGGAATATACAACCATTCTTGTATTTGGACACATTTCTCTCCACATTAAAAGCATGTTTCACTAACCTGAAACTGTGAAGCAGGGTCTAAATGAAGACCTGAGGGTAGATGTTTCCTATAGGGAGAGCTGCTCATTCTCACACTGTTATCTCAGCCTGTCTTTCTGACTCCTATTAGATACAGACAGAACAAAACAGATAGGTGGGCACCAGGAGAACAGATCAGGCTCAGTCTGAGCCAGGCTTGCACCAACTCTCCCCTAGAGACACCCACAGAGCTTCAGTCTGCTATCAGAAGTCTGCTCCGAGCCAAAAGAGATGACAGTTTGACAGGAATACAAGAGGGAAATGGTTCTGCTTTTGATACATCTTCAAGTTTTTATATATATATATATATATATATATTTTTTTTTGACATTTTTCTCACATTGAATATATTTTCAATTTTTTCCCACCGTGCTTTTTAGCCAGTTGACGTATTCAGACTCTGCTCTACATCTCGTTTAGCTGGAGCATGTCCTCTCTTGCACCAGTGTCTTTGTCTTTCCACTCTTCCTCTTCCTCTCACTGCATTCCTCTAATGTTAGTTTCTGGCTTTGTCTCCACATCTTTGAATTCCATTCATAGTGCAAACCTTGAGCCTCACATTCCATCTTCTTTGTTAAAAAAAATAAAGGAAAGAAAAAAAAGTCACTTATTGTATTGTGGTGTGACCAGAATGACAAATGTAACAATAAGACAGTGTACAGAGCCTGGAATATTCAGGAAAGATACAACAGTGTATTTAAAATGGATAATTGACAATAATACATGTCAAAGATGATTAAGAGCGCAGCTGTCAGTGTTTTAAGAATTTGATTTGTCATTTAGTTATGATGGATTGTAAACTCAGTATTGTTTCTTATACTGTATACACAAGGTGCCATCTCGTGGTGTTAAAGCTGGAATTTAACACTAGATAACTGGGATATTTTTTAGTTACTTTTACCAAGAAATTGTCAAAAATACAGAAACTTCCAGCAGCTGACAGAGGCTACTACATTCTCCCCTCCAAAATAAAAGTTTCTTGCCCTCGCAAATGTCCTTTTGAGTATAATAGAGCCATTTCCACTGCAGGAACTTGCCGCGTGTCTCCATAGCAGGAACCTCCCTGAAGGACAATCTCCTGGAACTTTTACTGGGCAAAATGAGTCCCTGCCTCTGGGTATGTACTGCAAGTGGCCCCGAAAAACTGCTGGGGTGTGGCTAGAGGTTGACTCGGGGTCGATTGGGTATAGTCAAAGTGGGATGTGACGTCAACAGAAAAGCACCAAAATAAGCAGCATTTTTAAAATCCAGCACAAGAACCCGACAATGGAAACTGTTGCAGAATGATTAGGTCACCTCCAGAGTCTGGTGTGTCCTATCAAGGTCCTACTCTGCAATGAAGACGCAACGGCTGAGATTACAGAGTGAGAGGATGTTTCAACGTTACAGTCTTTTAGTGCCAAAGTCCCTCTTTATGTTACTATACTTCCACCACAGCTCAACAGGGTAACACTAAGAGGGAATTTGATGCTAAAAAGACTGTAAATGTGTCAGATATCACTTGATATGACTAACTCACACTGATGAAGACTCATATAAGCTTCACATCTACTTTAAAAATGCTGACAGACTTGAAAAATTGTGAACTTGTCCTTTCATAAATCTAAACGGCATCCTGTAATAGATATTGAAAGCAGTCTCAGCTCAATTCAGTATGCAGGCCTGCAGTGTGGATGTTAGTTTTTCAGCACTTGAGTGAGCAGCATGAGTGTCACACTTTTACTAGAGCACAATATCTAATGTGCTTCCTGCCTGTGATAAGCGCCGAGCTGAATGTACTCTGCCTTTACTCTGATGAAACAGACAGTGAGGGGTCATGTGGAGTTACGTGATACACCGCTCTCTTCTTCCTACTCCATTAAACTCTAAACCGATTTCATGGCCTTTCTCTGTCTGTCTGCCTCCCTCTATTTTATTTCCTCTCCCTGCCGCCTCTTTGCTCTTTGCCAGTCCGCCCTCTTTCTTCTCGAGCGCTCTTTCTCTTCTATTCTCCATTATTATTTATTTATTTCCTCCTGATTTTTGTTTTGGATTCTCTTATTCCTGTGTCATCTTATTCTGTTTAATTCGTCCAATACTTTAACCAGAGTGCAGACTGACAATATGTGGGTCAGTCAGGGGTTTTTGTGTCCATGTGGTTTAGTTAAATTTAAAGGGGGTTAAAATGTGAAAATAAATGTATGAATAACTTACACACATTTTTTGTGTGGACTCAGCATAAAAAGTAATAAAAGTGGTGTAACCATAAAAACTTTGTACCAAATAATTCAACTTGCTTAAAAACACTAAATTCTCAATAAAACATCATATCAACTAGTTTGGCATGATCTTACACTTAAATACTGCTTTTAAAAATATTTTTTTACATATTTTTGTATTGCTCATCTTACCAACACTTATTTGTCACTGTCCCGTGTGTGTGTGTGTGTGTGTGTGTGTGTGTGTTTGTGTGAAGAGAGAAGTCAGTCAGGCCTTGAGGTGCATGGAGAATTGTAATCTTCCTTTTATATTGAGTGAGGAATTATGGGGTTTGGCTGTGAGGAGAGGATGGAGATGACAGATGATACACACAGATAAAGAAAGGACCCTCTGGTGTCTTTTGGTTAGTAAAAAAAGAAAGAGGACTTAAAAATCTCTGCTTTTTCTAAAAGAACTTGGACATTATGAGTCCATTTAAGATCAATCAGAAGTTCATTCTTGATATAGAGATAGCCGTTTGACAAAAACCTCAAACTCCACTTACTGCTTTTTTTTTTCAACCTCATTTTACCCTCATCTTTGCTAAGATGTCAGTGAAACATGAGTTAGGTCACATGATGACGACATATGTGAGATGTGGCTGAAAAAAGCTAGTAAGTGGACCTTGAGGTGCGGTATATCGTATAATGGAAGTTAGATTTAGTTCAAGTGTTGTATTTAACAGGCAATTTCAGACTTGTTCATTTTACTTTTGTTTTGTCTTTTTTAATTTATTTTAACCTTGTTTTTGTACTTTAATCGTTTAATCATTTTTTTCCTCTTATTCTCCCTTATTTCATTTATTTATTCATTTATTTATTTTACTTTAATTACATTTTTAAAAACCTTGTCATTCTTATTTTCTCTTTCATGCATTGGTCTTAATTTTTTTTCTTTTTCTTTATAATTTCTTCTTTCTTTTTGTTCTCTTATCGTTTTTATTCCTTTTTTGAAGGTTGTCACTTGTTGTGGTTTATTATTATATATATGATATATCATATATATATATATGATATATTATATGCTTTTCAATCAACTGTAAAGCACTGAACTACATTAACCTGTATGAAAGCTGCTATAACTTTCAGGTTTGATTTGATCCACTCACATCAAAAATCACACCACACTTTATATGATATACCTGCTTCTTGATGTGAAGAGAAATCACACAAAGTTCTGTCTGATTGTTGACTTCCTAAATAGTGAGACTCATCAGTGCCCAGACAGTCTGAAAGAGTTTGTTCAGGAAGTATTGATTCTAATTGTTTATACTTGTTTTTTATAACTGAATAGGAGACAGAATAGGATGAATAATACTTGATGGCAGAGAGGGAACACAGTAGAGTCCATAGTGATGTTATCTCCAGCAGATTATTCTTTTGTCCTCTGCTGCCTGTTTCCTCTGCTGCCTTAAACCAGGAAATACACAATTGCATTTATTCTTGATTGGTCTACTCTGTTTATTTTATATTAAATGGCAGTGAAATAATGGTTTGTGCTATTGAAACACTACAGAGGCATTATCCACCAAAGAGCGCTTGTGTTTAAACTCTTCAGTGTTCTCAGAGAACTGCTCATCTCACAGAACTGCATGTATTTGCTTTTATTGTAGCAGCTACAATTCTTTCTAGGAGGCTATTAGAAACACAGCTGTTAAAACATTGTTTTATGTTAAAAAGTGACTCTGGTTAACCTTCTTTGAATTAGAGTGGATTTTGTCCTTGTCTGTGCCTGTTTGGTATTGCAGTGAATCACTGTGAACAAATGACAGGCACAGTAAGTGCTTTGTTAGCAGTCATTAAGAGTGGCTGTGCAATTTTGAGGTCAGAGGCTTGAAATAAAAATTAAGCCTTTGGTCTCCCAATTAATTCAGCTAATTTCATTGATTTTGTTGCTGAAACATGTTAATTTGACAAGAGAGAGAAATAGAGAGAAACCTCATTTCCTAAGCTAGATTCCTCTTCTTCTGGAGAATGCTGATTTCTCTGGCATGTAACTGGTTTTCTAATTGTCTTTTTACATGTGCACACAAGCATAACAAAGACTGCAGACAGTGAAAGCACAGCTAGATGAAGGGAGAGATCATTAGATGGAATAACTCATACCCATATTTAAAACATTGCCATCCAAAGTTTGACTTAAGAAGCCCGTAGAAGTCCCAATAAGTTGGTTTCCACTGGAGAACATTCGGGTGTTTGTTGCCTGTCCTTCTGTCAGTCTGCTGCCACAATGCTCATGTGTTCAGAATCAATGAAGACCATCAGTCTCACCTCAAAAATCATTTTCTCGGAGGATGATGGTGCTCTACATCAGGGGTGTCAAACATACGGCGTGCGGGCCAGAACTGACCCACCAAAGGGTAAAAAAAGAGTTTACTGGATAACTTTGCAAAGTCTTAAAACTGCAGGAAAGTAATTCCAATTTCTTAATAACCTTAGAAACCTTTAAAAAAAAATCTAATCTCCAAAAAGAGTTCTGTCATGATGCACACCCAAGTAATGGCCTCCATGCACTGTATACAGGGAGTTTTGTAATGAGTGAACCTTGAAAATTGTTAGTTGCATGTAATAGAAACATGTCCAAGTGAATGGGTTCTGAACAAACTCATTCCCAGCTGAGTTTGATAAATATTTGGTTGCTTTCAAACCTTAAAATCTAGTTTCAAGCACATATTCTCTTTTTGGTGCATTGAGAAATGATTCTGCCCTGTCCACTGTGTTTAAAAGTACTCTATTAAAATAGCATTTTAAAGAGAGATTGAAGTGTAATTGCTCTGTAATGAATATACAGGACTCCCACCCATACTTGGATGTCCAAAATTTTGGACTCGTCTTACACCTTGAACCTACAAGAAATGAAATGTTCTGAAAATGTTAAATGTCCTGATAATGGTTCTATGGTTTAGAAAACTCTGAAAGATAAAGTTGTCAGTGTCTCTAGTGGACAATCAATATAAACTATCTCATCTTTCACTCTAATGCTACCTGGACTACATACGAATTAGCTACTTCCCCATAAAGTTTAAGGAAATAGAGGGTTGAGGAATGAAAGTCGAACATGAAAAGGAATGATCTATTAATGTACGTAAACTTCTGATATGTTGAACTTGTCATTCTCTGTGTTCTTCTTCTTGATCACTAAAGTTATGATGGTCATCTCAAATGAAATGTAACATTGCAAATAATGATGTGTGTTGGTATGATCAGAGATGGAACGGTAGTATTTTGATCTGAAAGTGGACATCGTCAATATGTTATGCTGATAAAACGTTACTGTAATATTAACAGTGAGAAGATCATATATTTTAGTGATGGATGAGATGTAGTTTTTAGCCATGCTAGCTGGCAATGCTTTTAAGGCGGTCTGTTTTTCTTGGTCAGTTGGTTAACCTCTTTAGACTGAGGTATCTCAACAACTATTAAATGGATTGCTATTAAATTAAGTACAGACATTTATCTCCCCTAGAAGAGGGATACTGAGTGGTGATCTACTGATTTTCAGGTTGTTTGTGGTTCAGAATGAAATATCTTTTTAATCTAATAGTGTTGTCAACCTATTAGATGGATTACCATGACATTTACAGTTATTCAAAGATACATTCCTACATGATGAATATGGTAAACATTAAAGCTTCTAATCATCATCATGCCAGCATAATCACTGTAGGGTATGTTAGCATGTTGATGTTTGCAATTAGTTCACATACATCCTCGCAGAGCTGTGAGCACGACTGTAAGTCTTAATGAGTGTGCAGTTCATGAAGATATGAATAATTAATAACTGCATTGCATGTCTCTATGGAGCTAGGTGTTTTTCATGAAAATCATTTAATTCTTTTTTTTCTGCGCAGGCACAGATTGGACGATTGGATCATCTTCCTGTGAGATACAGTCAAAACGTTTTGATCCCATCTACAGCTGATCTCTATGTGAGCACCAGATGATGGAGCTCTTATTGTGTCTGCTGGTGCTCAGCTCGGTGACTCTGAAGGAGGCTTTTGGCAAGTTCCATTTGAACACACGCACACATGCGCACGCCCACACACACACACACACACACACACACACACACACACACAGAGAGAGAACATACTTATAACCATTTTAACAACCAGCCTGGTCATGTTCATAGTTATTTTATATTAAAGGCCATCTGAAGAAATATTTTGCAATAATATATATATATTCAGAATCACATCCCCATCAGAGCCAGTAATACACTTCTACAGACCATCTTCAGGTATATGAAAACATACCTGAAAAGGTCTTTTACTGAAACACAGCATGTATTAAAGGATCTTAAATGAGGCAAGTGAAGAGTGCGAGTGACCCTTCTTATTAAGAACAGGGCATTTGCAATTTTTAGTTTTTTTTTTCAATAGGCTTGCAAAACGTCGCCATTAAAGATCCAATTATTAGTGTTTTTCTTACTCAAAACCTGATCACCATGTTTGGAATCCAGTGTCTTTTGCACAGGCTAGCTAATGTTAACATTATGTATGGAATTAGTCAAACAGTCTTTATAGACAAGCATGTAAAACTACCAATCACGCTCATGTCATTACTGACGGTGCCATCTGTGCCCTACCATGTGTTCATATTTCCACTAGGTGGCGACAAAGCAACAGAAAAACAGCAGGAGCAGGGTCAATTTAAAACACATTGGAGTAAAGTACAATGAAGCAGGCTAATGTAGTAGGCTATAACAAGCAAAAAAGGTGACTCTTCAAAATGAGGAAAAAATGATATGTGTCAATCCATCAAGTCTTTCTAAAGATTAAATGTTGTAAAGCAACAATAGTAATCACACTCAAAATTCCATTCCATTATAAATACAGTGTGTAGAGTCAGACAGCAGCTGTCACTGCATGTGTCAGCTTCTGTGTGTTCACATGTTTTGCAGACAGCACACAAATGTGGACATCAATGCCATTGTTGTTATTCCTCAGCCTTTTATTATTTGATGGATTCAAGTGTGCTTTGGGTTTCACCTGTCTGAAGATCTGTAGCTGTTGTCCCAACACATCAAATGCAACAGTGTGACAGAGAGGTCTGCTCTGCAAATCTGGTGTTGGACTCCACTTTATACATTGATACAGAGCTGTAATTAGGCCTACTAGTTGATCAGGGAATTATGTTAGTTTGCCGATATAATTTTGCAGAGATAATTCATTTCTATGTTTTATATAGAATTAATTTTGAATGCATGGCTGCTCAAGTGTCTTTTGTGTGACTGTATTTTACATTTCACATATTTAGAGGAAGATAATTGGATTCATGATGGACAATTGGAATTAATGACAGTAGCATACATTATAAAGGCCACATTCAATTATAATGGCAGATGGCAATATAGGAATACAAACAACATTATTCCTCCCAGAGGGGAAATTCAGGTGTTCAGCAGCAGATTGGGATTGGGTACATGGATTAGTGAGGAATAAATCACAAACATTAAGACAAAGCAAGAATTAAACAAAGTGACTGTAAAAGCACAACACATGAAAACACAGATAAGAAGACAGGCTTGGGAGGCTCCTCAATACACACGCGCGCGCACACACACACACACACACACACACACACACTACACACACACATGAATACATAAATCCATGTCCCCTTGTTTTCAATCAATGCACATATGGTTGCCTCTACCCTGAAAAAACTCTTATTTGAACAAATTGTACTGCCAGAGAGTCATTTTGGAGGGGGGAGACAAATAGACGAAGAAAATCCACCTGGCAGCGTTTAATAAACGGTGGCAGACATACAGTATACAATACCACTTGGCGTGTGACACTTACAGTAAATGACACAAAACAAGGCAATTAATTCCCCATTTGGTGTTTGATATGGGCAGATTGTGTGTTGTTAGTGGTGTTATTAACTAGAAAGAACCACACCAACATGTAACTGATGCTGTTAAATGTTTGGTAGCTCGTTCAACGTGCTAAGGTGCAGAACAAGATGAGTTCATGTTTATAAGTCACATAAGAAGGAGACTAATGTGTGTTGTTGTTTAGAGTCTATGGCTTGTGTTGTGTAGCAGGATGCTATCAGGCTGCTCTGTTGATGATAGAACACCAAATTACTGCTTAATGCAAGATTTCATTTGTTGTATTAAAACAACCTAGTAGACTACAGCTACTTTGATAACGGGAGAGTACTGTAGCAAAACTGGGGGGAGACACATCATGAAAAATTATATATATATATATATATATATATATATATATATTGTATTATATTATATATATATATATATCAGATAAGATAAGATTCACTTAACATAAACAACATACATGACAGAAACAGTGACCAAAAAACAGTAAACACAATAACATAAGTATTCAATGAGGTAGGTGAGTTGCAGATTGCTCATAGTTGAATATTTCTTCTCAGGTTTTGGTATGTTGTCAAAGAAAACACACAAGTGGTTCACAGAGCAGATATTTCAGTGTCAATTGGACTTAAAAACGTTGAGTAAGTCTATATTCTGAATGATGTCACTGCTAACAAAACACTGTTCAGTTACAGTTGTGTCTCAGGTACTTTCTGGTCCAGCTGTTAATGAAATACACTCAGTGACCTGCCCACCCTGAGGCTGGTGAAAGGACACATTTTATAACATTGAATAATTACACAATATTACCAATACATTTGAAAATTACTTTGGCGTAACTTTTTTGTGCAAAAAGGTATCATTTTTTGATTTAATAAGGATTTATTAGTAGAGCCCGGCTATTATATCGGTCAGCCGATAGTATCTACCGATACTGGCCTATCTAAGATATATTGGTATTGGCACATATGTTGCCCGAAATGTGCCGATATTTTTTTTTAAAGGTTATATGTGGTTTTTTTTATGTAGTTAGTTTTAGTTATTTATAATTATTGAATTATCAGTTAAGATTACTTTCTCAAGTTTATTGTCAAATGGTTAAAAATCATGGCCTTCATTACATATCTTTATCACAAGTGTTTTTAAGGAATCATTGCAAAAAATGTGTTTATGTATATATTCCTTATATATAACATTATTATTACATCTTGTGATGTATCGGTATCAGAATCTTTCTAGTCCTTAATATAAGTATTGGCATCGGCCCCAAAAAAACAGTATGAGTCGGGCTTTACTTGGTAGAATTCATAATTACTAATTAATTAGCCAGACAGTAGTTCAAATTAAAGATACGCTTCCTGATTTATTTGTAGCACTCCCTGAATGCTCAGATGTCCTCTCTGAGTTCACTGATAATGTGAGACTCAACATAATTCACAAAACTATTGTGTCACTAGGTAAAAATAGAGATTTAGTTAGGCTTCTGTGTGTATGTGTGTGTGTGTGTGTGTGTGTGTGTGTGTGTGTGTGTGTGTGTGTGTGTGTGTGTGTGAGAGAGAGAGAAAGAGAGAGAGAGAGAGAGAGAGAGAGAGAGAGAGAGAGAGAGAGAGAGAGAGAGACAAAAACAGAGGGTTACATTTATGGGTGCGGCTCATCTGGGGGGGATTCGGAGCCTGATTAAAATTTCATGATTGTTGTTTTAGATGGCGAGTGGAGAATTCAATTTTCTCGAAGAACACCAACCCCCCCCCCCCCCATCAGTCCTTGCGCTTTGAAAGAATGCACCACTGTGATGAATGATAGATAGCGATGGAGGTGTAGCTTATGCTGGAATTAACAAGCCCTATACCAGCTTGATGAAATGTGCAGTCACGCGTGCTCGGCCCCCCCCCCTGGACCCACTCCTCTCGCTCCACACACCACACTGGAAAAAAAGGCTGTTCATTATGAGCTGTGGTGAGCTGAATAACACATGTGCACGCTCACATGCACACAGACAACAGATGTGAAAGGTCTTCACCTGTCTATAAGCGTCTGGTACAGTACGTGGATGCAGTGAAGCCACATAAACCTCAACATCAATGCTGCAAAATGTTACTTATAGATTTTGTTTCATGTTTTTTTTTATTTTTTATATTTGATTTCAATTTAAGAAAGTTAAAAGTCATTTTGTTAATAACTGTTAGTGCCGACATTGGCAAGCTATACTATTAAGGTGACAGAGTGTACAGCTAAAAAGTGAAGGTAGAGTCACTGTTGCATCAAATATTATAGTGTGTGTGTGTGTATGTGTGTGTGTGTGTGTGTGTGTATTCTTTTTGCCCTGTGGCAGTAAGCCAGATGAAATATTTGAGGGAAAAGGAAGAAAGTTTCTTTTACATTGTGGCTGTCTGTTAAAATCAATACACATTATACCTAACACTGTGCAGTCTGAGCCTCTACAAGCCTATATATTTTACTTCAGTAGAATCATGTAGAAGCAGACTTCACTTACCTCCATGGTGGAAGGAGAAGGGAAAAAGTCTAAAAAAGTCACAGCTCCAGCATCACTTGTAGTATAGAACAACTTTATTAATGGACCAACAGCTAGCTGCCTTCATCAGGCATCAATGAGAACCTTTCAACCAATGAGTTTTTATAGAGATTTTTAAATATCTTTACTATTGTACTGTACTATTTTTTACCCCTCCCATATTTATATACATATATATACTGTATGTGTGTATGAGGGTACTTTTATGTATGTGTACTAGAGCCTGTTCCATACTGGATTTTTGGGACTGATGCCAATACCAATAATAGGGAGTAAAAACAAACTGATATTGATATATATTTTATAACACCACCTCCATTACATATCTTTATCACAAGCATTTGAAAACTATATTTGAGGGATTATTACATATATATATATATATATATATATGTGTGTTCATGTATGTACAGGATGTATACATAAAGCCACATTTTTTGTGCCATGATATTTTATAGTTTAACAAACTTTAACTAACAAAACTGAATTTTAAAAAAGCAGAACAAAAACAAACAACATATGCATATGTTACAGTATGTGACCCTTTATATATTAAACTTGAATTTTAAAAAGTATAATATTGGCACATATCGTACAACATATTCAGTACCGATATATCTGTCATATGGTCAGTATTGGTTCATAATATTGGCCGACCAATACATCGGTCAGGCTCTAATATGCATATATATATATATGCTGCATACATATATAATATGCATATATATATATATGTGTGTGTACGTGTATTTATGTATTCATGGCATATCAAATAGACACAGTTCAGATTGTAAGCTGTATTTTCTGGTTTATGGATCAAATATGGAGTCACCCGTGTCTCCTGCCTCCCTGCCTTACTGGGATAATGATTAACCTGAAGTCACATGACAATATACCCAACACACCTTAGTAGATACCCCATTGGCTGACACATATCTGAATGCAAATAATTGGTTATTTTTTGTATATTTTTTTACCCTTATAGATGTTGTCTGCTTGTTAAATACTGTTTGTAATGTGTTTTATGATGACTCTGATGAAGGTCACCTATATAGCTAGTAGTAAAGTAACTATAGCTGCCAAATAAAAGTAGTGGATGACAATATCTCCCATTGAAATGTAGTGAAATATGAACAGAATAATATAGAAATGACCTCAACATTATAATTCAATTCATTTGTTTATCCTCCTCTGCAAGAGTTACTGTGAGTTTCTGATATTTACATAGAAACACACTGTTTCACCTTCTTTTACTTGCCATGTTTTGGACAGACATGTATTAAGATGAAGAGATACGAAGAAGTGTAATTACCACTTCAAATTCTTAAGCCTTAAATCCAGAATGTGTAGACCCTTGTTGCAAGTCATGTTTTGAGCGGATGGGGACTTTAAGAATGTAATTAGCTCTGTTTGAATGCTAGATTGTGTTGTTTGCTCTGAGACAGATTGGGAAATAAATGTAGGAATACTTAAACAGATAGTCAGTGTTTTCCTCTGTGCTGAAGGGAGTAGTGGGAGGAATTTCACAGTTTAATGACAAAAGACTCCCAGCAGTTGACAGCAGGAACCTGGCTGTACTGACTACATGACCTCACAACTGTGTACAGTAGAAACAGTTTGTAGAGCAGTGTGAGGAGCCAGTGTGAGGGCTGCAACCATTAGTCCATTCATTGAGTTGTCAAACTATTAAATGAATTTGCCAACTATTTTGATAATTGATTCATTATCTTGAGTCATTTTATAAGCAAAAAAAACGTCCAATCTCTCTGATACCGGCTTCTCAAATAAGTTCTTGTTTCTTTTGTTCTTTATGATAGACTGATTATCTTTGGATAGTAGGATTATTGTTTGAAGACGTCATCTTTAGCTTTGGGAAACAATGATCACTGTTTTTTCACAATGTCCTAACATTAGAGGACCAAACAACTAATAGTTCAATTGTTCAGTTCAGTTCAGTTCAGTTCAGAACTTGATTGTTCCTCAAAGGGGGAATTTGATTTGCAGTGACAGTACAACTAACAGCTAACACAACAATAAATAAATAAATAAACAGGGACATAGAACATCATGGCAGCATACAGCACAACCAAACTTGATGGTAAATGGTAAATGGACTGTACTTATATAGCGCCTTTCTAGTCTTTACGACCACTCAAAGCGCTTTACACTACATTTCATTCACCTATTCACACACATATTCATACACTGATGACAGGAGCTACCACACAGGGTACCAACCTGCTCATCAGGAGGAAACTAACCATTCATTCGCATTCATACACCGTTGGCACAGCAACAGGAGCAATTTGGGGTTACGTGTCTTGCCCAAGGACACATCGACATGTGGACTGGAGGAGCCGGGAATCGAACCGCCAATCTTCCAATTGGAGGACGACCGCTCTACCTCCTGATAAAAAAAAACAATCATGATCAGAGTTAAAAGTAGAAGTATCAAAAGAGTATAAAAGAGTGAACTCTGTCATCCATTAAAAGGTCACGGTCACAGTCATTTACACAATTGTTTAAAGATGTCTCACAAAAGCAAACTATATTTGAAGGATAATAATAAAATGTCATCACGAGTTGTGCAAGTTAACTGCATTGAAACAAAGGAACATTTGTACCTGTGTGTTAGTGCCGTAGGTGCTTATATCTCCATCCAGAGATTAGAGGGAGGGAATTCCTCCAAAAGTGGTCAAAGCTGGACAGAGATCAGTGTGAGAGCTGCAGCAGGCCAACTATCTGACTGGGCCTTAACCATTTTGGACAGACGATTTTAGTTTTTTTGTTTACATCTATACAAAACTTTATTCATACAATTGAGAAAATAATCAGCAGATTGAATCACTGATTGAAATGACTAATTGTTAGTTGCGTCCCTACTGTAGTGATGGATGGAACCTCAAATGTAGAGAACAGATTTATTACACGTTTAAACAGCAAAACAATTTCATCTAATTTCAGTTGTTGTATCATTCTAGAATATTTCAGTCATATATCAGTCATCATGCACCTTACTTTACACAATCCAAGTGCTCCACTTTTCCAACTTTAGATCAAACAAGGAAAAACTTGCGTTCTGTGTTAGTTATTAATCATGCATTTCTTTCAATTTACTGCTGGTGCGGTGTTCACGCTGAGCTGAAATATTGTATAACGATCAGATCTCCACTGTGTCTGTAGTCAGTTTTCCTCCCACAGATAATCACACTCTTTGCAACTGGTTTCAAAGAGAGACTGTAGCAGCCGTCTCTCCTGCCCACACTCTCCTCCATTAAACCTGCATTTAAATCCTTGTTATCACAGGCTAACCAACGCAGGGTCACAATGCTTTACCGGGCTAAAGGGGGCTTGTAGCTTTTAGCATTTGGAATCAAATTTGCATATGTTAATGGAGTTCATCTGAGATACTTCGTCCAAAATTCCTGACAACTCAAGTGTTGTAGAGATATCTATTTATGATTTGATTATATTCTAATATAAGGGACATCATGCAGTTATGACAGCAGAATATGGAGTGCCTTGTGTGTGTATTATATGGTTTACCTTCCTTTTAGTACAAGATATGTTTTTTTATTTTTTTATAGCTACACTTTCTATTCTATTCTATTATATCCTTTATTCAAAGGGTATTTAATGGCTCAACTCTGTCATTTCATATTTGTTGGTTGTGAACGTACATTAAAATCAAATGATGTATGAATAAAGTTTTGTACAGATATACACAAGAGAGAACCTGCTCCCAAAATCTAAAGCCATTAAGAGAAAAATAGAGTTTAAACAAGGAAAAGAAAACAGTGAGAAGTGTTCATATAGAGTATGTACATATAGAATCATCCAGGACTCAAATGGATGTGAAGAACTTTTGGTACAGGCTTGGTGTGTGATTAGTGTGTTGTTCAAATTGTTGTGTTCAGGTGGAGATGTGTGTGTGTCGGGCCATGACAGCGGACCTGTGTTTGAAGAACAGCCAAGCAGTTTAATTTACCCAGAAGGCCTGACTGAAGGGAAGGTGACCCTCAACTGTCAGGCCAGGGCCAGTCCAGCTGCTTCCTACAGGTGGGTAACACTCACACACACACACACACACACACACACACACACACACACACACACACACACACTCACACACACACACACACACAAACACGCATGCACATGTGCACGCACGCACGTGCACACACGCGCACACACACACACACACACACAAACACAGCTGGCTGATGAAAGTGTGTGATTTATTTTTTGAGAGCAAAACAAAAAATGTCATCAATTTGTAAAAGTGGAAAGTCTAGCACAGAGTTAGTCTAACATTGCTGACCAGTTGGTAAATACCAGCAGAAACACACAAGTTACATCATACCTACATACTTTGTGACACTGCACTTCTACAAATGAAGGATCATTAGAAAGAATGTACTGTACTACTCTAATGATAAACATGTAACCCTTACTGTTCATATTCTACACCCTCACAGTATGATCCAGCTCAGTTTTGACCTTGTCTAAGAAGCACCTCATAAAAAATATCTATAACAGATGTAGAACCACAGATGTGTTTAGAAAGCATCAATAGTTGATCTGACTGATCAATAAATGTGATTAAACCTTGATTCATGTTTCAGAGAGCAGAGAGAGTGTATTTTTTATCTTTTACACCACTAAACATCTCCTATCACACAATATCATGTCCTATTTTACCTAAGACATGAAAATATAACATAGTAATAATGATGTTAATGTATTTTATGTAAAGTGAAAATGAGCAGAACTTTATGGAAGTGTGGGGTTTATTGTATAACCATTAGAGCCATCAGTCTTCACTGCTACATCATAAAAAGAAATCCTTATTAAAACTATGAACTATTCATTTCACTAAAACACATGTCAATAGATACGGAGATAATTTGACCCAGAACAGCCTGAATGGACAAACATGTGTAGCACCTATACAAAAGTATAACATTTTAAAATATTATTTAAATTTCTTTTTTTACAGCTGTCAAATGTCAAAATGGGTCAAATTTGACCCAAACAGTATGTAAGGGTTAAAAAAAAAAAAAAGTAATTTCTCTATTTATCTTTCCTGGTGGTTTGTTTATGACTTTTTGACAACTTTGTTGTGGAATTTTTCATTTTCCACTTCATGTGAAGAGTGTACAGTAAATGACATTACCTGACTTTCCAGGTTAAGGGGTGTTACCTAAACACAGAGACCCAGAAGCTTTTGAACTGATCCTGTCAGCCTGTTATAACATATTCATGATCATATTTATGGTAAAGAAGTTTGGGAGGAAGGAAATACTAATATTGTCTTATTTACATGTGATCATGCAAGTGGCATAAATCACCTGCAGCCTACAGCAGTGTCAGTGTTGTGATATCTTTTTGTTTGTTTTACAGCTTTTTTTTTTATTTTACATATTATTTTGAAGCTGATGTTCTCATCATTTTGCATCGCTCTCTTTTCTTTGCAGATGGCTTGTGAATGGCACAGAGGTCCCACTGGGTTTGGACACCCGTTACACTCTGGTGGCAGGCAACCTGGTGATCAGCAGCCCTGAGTCTAACAGAGACGCCGGCTCCTATCAGTGTCTGGCCATCAACCGCTGTGGAACCATCATCAGCAGAGCAGCTAACCTCAAATTTGGCTGTGAGTGAGAAAAAGGCCTCAATTTTTGAAGACGTTAGAGCCGCCTGAGTGGCATTAGACAGTCGATGTCACTTTAGAAGATTTACTTCACACTTATTGAGTGTGTATTCTCTCTGCTTCTGTTACATTCTGTGTGTGAGAGTAATCTTTTTCTCTTTTTCTTGCATTTCCTTCTCTTTTGCCTCTTTCTTCAGTCCTGAATGATTTCCCTTCAGACGACAGGAGTCCTCAGACAGCATATGAAGGCATAGGAACTTTCCTGGCATGCCAGGCGCCTCCACATTACCCAGGTATCCCCTCTTCTTCAGAGTTCCTTCACATCCTGGAAAACCTGGAACATTTGAGATTTTTTTAAGAATACAAGAGAAACTTCTAAATATCTTAGAAAAAGATGTGCAGATGGAAATTGTTTTCTTTTACTTAGAAAGAAATCTCTTAAAGGGACAGGTTCACAGGTTTTCAACCGTGTGTTAAATCAGCAGTCAGGTGACCATATGAACAGTAGAGAGGTTTTCCTCTCTGTAATCATTCCTCCTGTTCATACTGACTATTAAAAGATCTCCTTCATATGAGCTTTCAGTGGAAGTGACACAATCCACAGTGTGTCCACATAGTCATTTAAAAGTAGATGATCAGTTTATATTGAGCTTCATCAGTGTGAGTTAGTCATATCAAGTGATATCTGACACATTTACAGTCTTTTTAGCATCAGATTCCCTCTTAGTGTTTCCCTGTTGAGATGTGGTGGAAGTATAGTAATAAAAAGACTTTGATACTAAAAACAATGTAACGTTGAAACATAGAAGATGAAGATTTGAAGCTTCATATTAGCTTCAGATCAACTTTTAAATATATGTTTACACAGAAGGAGGACTGTGGATTTAGTCCTCTATCACTTCCATTGTATGAGCATTATGAAGAGATCTTCTAATGGTCAGTATGAACAGGAGGAATCATTACAGCAAGAAAAACTGGTTTCAATGTTCATTTGGGCTCCTGGCTGTTGTTTTAAGACACTTGAAAATGATGAAGCTGTCCTTTAACACCATCAACAGCCAGCAGCTAAAAGAACAAGCTCACAGTGGAGAGCGGTTCAGAGTGAGTTGAATGTGTAGAGTTCTAAAGTTTAAGAAGATTAACTGGAACAATTTCATATTAAAGGGACTCTGCCGACTAGAAAGTTTAATGCTCTATCAGAATGGTATACATATAACCAACTAGATTACTTCTTAACTTGATCTACACTTTACCCTCTGCAGCTCTGTCCTACCGCTGGATTGTCAATGAGTTCCCCGAATTCATCAAGAAGGACAACAGCCGTATGTTCGTGTCCCAGATGACAGGAAACCTGTATGTGGCCAGAGCAGAGCCAAACGACACGGGGAAGTACTACTGCTTTGCCACCATCAACTTAGACATCAGCTCCAAGAGCACCTTCAGCAAGCCCAACCAGCTCACTGTGTTACCTGAGGGTATGAACGCTTTATTCTAAATATGAACAAAAACACAGAACTGAGTTTGCAGTGAGTGTAGGCATGAAGTGATAAGTGAAGTGAAAGTAGTATAGAACATACTGAGTATGACTGTATGTTATCTAGCCAACACACTTTGACATCTGAGTTCAATTTTTAAAGATATTCCTTTTGCTTTACATAAAAAATACAATATATATATTAAGAGCAGTGTTAGGGAGTTACTAGTTCCATGTGACAGCATTATGTAAGTTAATTATAAAATAAATATAAGTGTAATCTGTTACAGTTACTGATGAAAATGTTGATGATTACAAAGGAGGTTACATCTGAAGTCACACCTTTAAGATTTTACTCATTTTTTAATATTGAACATGTAACTGAATACATATATTGCTGTTTTTCATTCTTTGAAATCAATATATGTTATATTTAGTAAATAAATCATGACGTGGGTTTATTAGGAGCACACATGGACTTAAATGGAGTCACAGTACTATTATTTTATATTATAAAATCTAGATGAACTAATGAATACATTTTAAATGAGAGATAAATGTTGTTTTATAAGAAATGATCTCTCTTATAAATCATGTCAGTATCCATGAAAAACAGCTGAACTTAGATTTTGGTGCTTAATGGGAACACTTACCCTACCAGCTGGAAACATTGGTTAGAACATTAGAGAAGTCATTAAAAAGTAACAAATGTAATAAGTTACATTACTTTGTTTCAGTCTTTGAAATAGTTACATTACATAGAGTAACTAGTAATCTGTAACATTTACAAAGTAACCTTCCCAACCCTGTACATACGGTACTCAGCTCTGTGAATATTAACCTGGTCAGTAAATCTAAAAAAAGAAGGTTCAGCTCTGTGTTACTGTACTAAAAATAGCTTTTAATAGATATGCTGGCAAATGAGCAATTCAATTGTATACATAATAACAAACAGACTAGTTACAAGCTTTTAAAAATATATTTTTAAGTACATTTTGACCTTTTTTTCTTTAATATATGTTTCTTCTTAACCAGCCAACCAACACTGCAGACACCATCTCCATTAAATTTACCAGAAGGCCAGACGTTGCATTATGATACCAAAGCCCTTTATATAAAGAGTGAGACTACAGTTTGAGACTACAGTATGTTTATTACACCTCATAACATGAACATGCTGGATTGAACAAACAACATACCACATACAGCTGTTCTCAGAGGAAAGAGGACAGATTATCCTCAATAGATGAATTCTAATGGTAAAAGGACTGTACTTCTAGACTTCTGACCACTCAAAGCTCTTTTACACTACATGTCTCATTCACACACATTCATACATTGATGATGAGGGGCTACCACACCTGCTTATAAGGGAGAAACGGACATTCACACACCATTGGCACAACCATAAGGAGCAATTTGGGGTTAAGTATCTTGCCCATGGACACACGGATCTTCCGATTGGTGGCCGACCTGCTCTACCTCCTGAGCCACATTTAGCATACAAGCTGAAATATTAGTACACTTTAAACTTTGGAGAACATTAATATCCAGAGTGGATTTAATGGAAATGTGGCCCCTGCAGATATATTTTATCTTGGTAGCTCTGCACGAGTGATAAGGTTATAGCCAGTATTTTCTAATCTCGCTCATTGCTGCTGATATATTGAACCAAACGAGCAGCTGATATCACTAGCTGAGCACATTTCTCATATATCGTATAAGCTTAAGCTAATATCACCTGCTTGACATGGAGATATGCAGGACAGTGCCAACACGGGGCTCCCACTTAGACTACATGAGATAAACAATCTGAGTGAAATTGAATTTTTTTTTTTTTTTTCTGCAGCCAAACCCAGGAAGTCGGCTCCAAATATCAAAGTGCGCTTCCCAGCAGACACCTACGCCCTGGCAGGACACACCACCCAGTTAGAGTGCTTCGCCTATGGAAAGTAGGTTTCCAGATTCACATGTAGGCTTCTATATGTTCTTCTTACTCTGGTGCCACTTCCTTCACTTTACGTTTACCTTCCATCCACCCTGTCTCTTCTTTTCTTCTCACAGTCCTGTCCCCAAACTGCGATGGAGAAAGGTGGACGGGCTGATGCCATCCAAGGCGGGCCCCAGCGTCGACGGCCCCACCCTCATCATACCAGACCTCTCCTTCGATGACGAGGGGGTTTATGAATGTGAAGCCTACAACTCAGAGGGCAGCGATACGTACCAGGGACGCATCAATGTGCAAGGTGATAGCTGATTCATTGAGTGTCTCTTTATTGTGCAGAAAAGCACATATTCTTCTTTTTTACATCTTTTTTTTTCTTTCTTGTTCCTGCTCTCCAGCTCAGCCGGACTGGTTGCAGGTGATGAGCGACTCAGAGGTGGAGATCAGCTCGGAGCTGCGGTGGAGCTGCGTGGCTGCTGGTAAACCACGACCATCTGTACGCTGGCTACGCAACGGACAGCCACTCACTACACAGGTAACACAGAGTTCAGTTATTGTACTCTATACACCTCAACACAAATGTTACACTTTTTCCACTGTGAATTTGATGTAATATCATAATATCATATTAATCATAACACCTGCCAAACAGTAGTGTTGATGTCCTTCAGCACAGAGGAAATATTTTCACCCAGAGAAAGTCAAGTCCAATTAGAACAATGGTCTCCAGCCCTGCCCCTAACCCTGGGGAGCTAGCATGTTTTAGGTAGCTCCCCACTCTGACACACCTGGTTCTAATAATGAACTCGTAGACAAGCTTCAGCTGCTTGATAACGAGTTCATTATTAGAATCAGGTGTGTTGGTGACCACTGAATTAGAGAATACATTACCCCGAAATGGTCAAATTTTCTACCATTTCTCATTAAAGTAGAGTGGATATACCTACACAAAGGAAGTCAGTTTCTTCTCAGCTTCTCATTCAAGTAGAGGGAGTATTGTAGTAGTGTTTCTGATGCTGATGTGAAATGTTTTTATCCTTACGAAATACTAATTCGTGGCCACGAAATAAGTATAACGTACGCACAAAATACTAATTCGTGGCCACGAAATAGGTAGGAACTTGCGCACGAAATACTAATTAATAACATTAATATTAATATCATTCCTGGGTGCTCGGTGCACTCTCAATGCCTCCTGTATTTCTGGTTACAGCTGCACATTGTAGAGCTCTGAAACTTTAAACTTGATGCAGCTGATTTAAACATTAAGCTCAAGCTCTGACACTGTCCTATGAAATCACTTTAGTCTTTGGCAAATCAAAGTGGAATGATTTTTATTGATCAGATATTATCTGTGGTAATAAAGGATTGCGCAATTTTCTAATAAGGGTTCTATTAGCTGTAATATAGCAGTGTAAACCGGACTTCAGCAAATCAGGACCAAGCGTAAAACATCATTAAAGTGATAACATAATGGTTTAAAGGAATTATAGCACATTTCATCAGACTGATCAATAATATAGTGAACTTTTAATCTTCTGTGATTTTATTGAAGGACAAATGTCCAGAGAACACTACAGACACATTCAGTAGTTCAGTCAGAACAACAACAACCTGCAAATCAATACAAACTACATTCTGATCACTGATAGGCTATAGGTTCCCTTGGCAACGTGATACATACAGTGAGCGCTTCTGTAACTGCATCATTAAACGCTGCGGTTCATATAACCTATGTATTCCCTCAGCTGAGAGTCTGACACACATGATGCTACTTTCAAAGGAGATGATCAGGGAAAAAGGCTTTTTAAGATCATTTCAAGCTGAAACTGTGAACAGAATTTGGTTCGGACGTAGGCTATTGCAGGTTCTAGAGAAGGTGCGCTCGATTTGCTTACCCAGCTCTCCAGGAATGATATTAATATTATTAATTAGTTTTGTGCGCACGTTATAGCTATATTGTGGCCACAATTTTTATTTATTTATTTATTTTTTACCATGACACCAGAGGGGCTCCGTAAAGAACAAATTACAAAGAAAAAATGTAAAGTTTTAGATAAAATAAGAATGACAAAATTTCAAAACAAAAAATAGAAATAAAAAATAGAAATAAAGTAAAATGAATAAGTACATATATTGGAAGTATTTAACTGTAGATTGTATAGATTTGTATAGATTACCACTTGTTAAAATAGGAGGAGCACTCTTGTCTTGTGTATGGGTTTTTTTGTTTTTTTTAATAGGTTGATGATTATTTATTAATTATTATTTTTCTATATATATACATTGGTAATTTTTTAGGTGTATACAAAATGTGTATATATGTATACTATTTACATACTATACATACTATTTACTACAAAAATGAGAGAAAAAGTTTATTAAAAGTTAGAGTAAAACATTCTACCTTTGCATGAACATTGTGGGATGAAGGTAGCGATGATGATGGAATAAAACGGATGGATTGAGATCACCTGAGTGATTAACTGGTAATATTTTAACGTGTGTGTTTGTCTTGCTTTGTTAATGTGAGTTTAGTTTGGTTTACATGCTGCTGAGAAACATCTCAAAATTGACTCAGGAACAAAACAAATCTTTTTTTTTTTTGTGCATACTGCACAATTATGAATCCATAATAACATATTGAGTTGACTTTAAAAGTGTGAATCACTACACACTTATTGACTTCCTTCCTTTCAGAGGTCATTACATTGTCTGCACTGCCTGTAAATGAAACTTTCCATCACAAGTTCCTCATCTATAGATCATCTGATGATATTACCACTGTATGAATCATTCTTATTGAGGCCGTTCATCTATCTGCTCAGCATGAAAACCCACACTGAAGAGAGAATAGCAACATATGTCAGACTCTCAGGATAATGACATGAATGACATTTATAAAACTTGGTGTTTCACTTTTAGCAAACTTAATAAAAAACGAATTTGTCAATGTACCACATGAACACACACTGAGGGTGTCACACACTTGAAGGGGCTCTTCTATACCATCAGCCATCAGACTGTACAGCACCACAGCTCCCAGTACCTCCCACTCCCACTAATAAGACTGAGGCTGTCCTTACTGTTTAATACCAGGAACATTGCACACTTGTATATAGTATGAGGAATTTATGTATATTGTAGATTTATAGCATTACAGATTATTCTGCAGTGTTTTATTTTTTATCACTTCACCATTACAAGGCTACTGTTGTGTCAATGTTGAATATCCTCCTAGGCGGATCAATAAATTGACCGTACCTTACTTTACCTTACGGCACATGTATAAAACATACATGTCTCTTTTCACTTCCTTTCCACCCTTTTTACACACTCTCTCTCTCTCCTCCCACATCCTGTCTCTCTGACCTCTCCAGGACCGAGTGGAGGTGACTGGAGGTCGTCTTAGGATCAGTAACCTGGCCTTGGAGGATTCTGGGATGTACCAGTGTGTGGCTGAGAACAAGCATGGCACAGTTTATTCTACTTCTGAGCTCCGAGTCCAAGGTAGGAGGAGAGTTCCTATTGACTACTGGTACCTTTGATTAGATACCTGCCTCTAATAAATCAGCAGTTATGAAAATGTGTTATCTGTGTCGTTGAGGCAGATGAGTATTATCTGGGAAACATCACATTTATTCAGTGTACATGAAGCTAAAATAAATACTGAATTATGCTAAATGTTGGCAGAATGAGTTATAAATGATCTTTTAGAGGGAGTAGATTCATCAGTTCTTCTGATACATTTGGCGTCATGTTTTCAAAAGCAGAACTCAATACAATCACATATATAAAAAACATTTTCTTTAGAAGTCATACAAAGTCATATATTATTTATTTACATGAATGATTTATATGTTATTTATAATATTTCAACTTTTTAGATACATTTATGGCCACTGTGCACATTTTTTGTGGAATTTGAGTTGAATTTATTTTTTAAAAAATCAAAAAATACTATTACATTCTTCACATTTAATGTAAACTTATCTTCCTCTTTTATATAGTGTGATTGTTAATGTTTTTTTCAGCACAAACAAAAAGTGTAAAAAACTAAAGAATAAACTCTATCTGATCTCTGAAATCTTTATTATGGATTAATACACATTATCTGTGACTGATGACGTATTCATGATTGACTTTTTGTGCACAACTTTTGTATAAAGACTAATTATAAAGGGATCCTGTGAAAGGTCT
Organism: Scomber scombrus; assembly: GCF_963691925.1. Taxonomy (NCBI): domain Eukaryota; kingdom Metazoa; phylum Chordata; class Actinopteri; order Scombriformes; family Scombridae; genus Scomber; species Scomber scombrus. Next base: position 2,594,895 of record NC_084972.1, read on the forward strand.
GAATATGAACAATACGTGAGGGTCAAATTGAAAAATATATCTACAGAGTGGAAAGGCTGGGAGAAACTGAATTCCAGCTACAGAGTGTGTATTTTCAGAGCCACAGGCCTTCAGAGCAGGGGGCTTTTCTTATCGAACTGTTGGAGTTTTTGGAATAATGAGCTCTCAGACCAGTTTTCTGCCCTCTGCTGCTGTTGTTGTTGTTCTGACTCCATCCCACCATCCTGCCTCCTGTCCTTCCAGTTGAGGCTCCAGACTTCAGGCTGAATCCTGTACGGAAGCTGATCCCAGCAGCCAGAGGGGGGCAGGTGATGATCGAGTGTCGCCCTCGAGCCGCCCCAAAGCCCAGCCTGTTCTGGAGTCGTGGGACGGAGCTGCTCACCAACAGCAGCAGGTATTTAACATTAGTCACCTTACATGATTATTAACTGCAGCACAGTGGAGATGCTTTGAATTAAAAACAGCATCATAGTACAGTAACAGAGAATTATGGCTAGTTAGCTTTTAGCAGTTACAGATTGTTATATAGTGTATCACTTTAGCCTGAAGCCATGTACATGTTAATTATTCTCTATCAGGGATTTGCTAGAGATCACAGACACACCACAGGACACAATGCTATACTGCATTGTAGTGATCTTGCTCAACAGGGGAGTTTTTCTTTGCTGCTGTCACCAATAGATTGCTCATGGGGAAATGTTGGGTCTCTTTGAATTCAATTACAGAGTTCAGCTTTATTTATATAGCACATTTCATACACAGGGACAACTCAATATGCTTTACATAAAAACAAAATATCAGGAGATGATTAAACAGTAAAAATTGGAAACTTTAAAAAATACAATTAAAAAAAAAAGAAAACCCAATTATAATAAAAAGAAAACAAAGAAGAGAAAAATAGAAAGAAATGAAGAAAACAAAAAGCTAGACTGAAGTAGAGCATACAATATGAGAGTGCAGCATAAAATAATGATCAGCTTAAAATGATTAAAATAACAAACAGTGCAAATGAAAGATTAAAATGTAAAGTGCTTTAAAAGAGCTCAATCATAAGCACATGAAAATAGAAATATTTTTAACCTGGATTTAACAAATATTCACATTTGGGGCTGATTTCAGTTCTGTTTGTAGTTTTTTCCAGTCCACCATGTTTAGTTTGAATGAAAATTGAATAAATGAAAATTGAACCGAACAATGTAACTAGAAAAAAAAGGAAATAAAACTAAACTTGACCTCATATAATAAGAATATACTTCTTTTGCATCAATCTTGAGTCCTTTAATACAGTATCTGTCAGTATGATCCATAATGCTATACATCATATTTACTGTAGATTTTCTATAATATAGCTGCACAATGTACACATGGCCTAAAGTAAGTCCACATTCAAATGATTAAACAATTCATTTATTTAGAGAGCAGAATAGATCTGTATGTAGATTATTTGATGGTTCTAAATGATTATTATGTTGTAAATGCTATATCAAATATGCATATAGTTGTAATGATAGCAAGTGTGTATTTTTAGCTTTAGTGTTTTGTATAATCCACCATTAAAAATAACTGATTCCTCTCAACAGTTTCACACAAAGAATGTAAAATCATTAATATTCCACTTCTGTGATACACAAGATCAGTGTATGTGCTGCAAGGATGATAAAAAGCAGAGTTACATGAAATACATTTCTCTATAATTGATTCTCTCTCATCACCAACGTTGGGTCTTGTGGCCTTTCAGTGAGAAGTTTACACGTTTTTTTATGCTCTGTGCCTCTCACAGTCCAAACACATACACAGTAGGCGAACCTGCTCACTCTAAGAGCTGAGTTATCCTTGAAAAAAAAGAGTTTGATAGCTTTTTCTAACCAGCCAAAGTCCAAGTGAAAGTGAGATGCTGGATGTCATAAATAGGGGGAGAAGTGATAATTGTTTAAATATGGATATCATGATTTTGAGTCTTGTCTTGTCAATCATTCACATTGTTGTACACTGACAAAAAAATGACAAAAATAGTTATGTAAATAATGACCAAAGAGAAAAAAACTTTGAACCCTGCTTACTTTCTCACCTCGGCACAGCTGGCCAATTACTGCATGAAGTGGGCGTGAATGGTAGATGTCGGATTTCCGACATGGTAGAGGAAAGGTGTTGGAGGGTGTGGGGGGGGGGGTATCCAGCATTCAACCGTCTGACAAGCACTTCTGATGAACCATACTGGCAGCTTAATGCTCATGGGAGTGAATGTGAGTGAATGGTTGTCAGATAAAAAAGTAATGTGAAGAGTGGGAAAGCCTCCACAGGTTAACAGGGATATTCTCTCATCAACTATTTCATCACTTCATACAGTTCACACCATTTCTCTTTCATACAAATGAGAATAAGAAGTTGCAGCATAACTATATTGTTATACTGTATTTGTACACAGTGAATAAAAGGGCAATGCTTCTTATTCTGACTTGAGACCATTATGTTAAGGTCAGCTATGATTACACATTAAACTGTCACCGATGCCTATAATGTTCTTACTAGTGTACACTTGACAAATCTCCTGATAGGTCAGTCACTGCATGGAACTCACCCAGCTCCAGGCTAACGTTAAAAATCATAACTTTCCACTTTTGCGTTACTTTTGAGTGAGGTAACAACAGAGTCGTCAGCATCCACAACTGAAAAGGTAAGGCCTCAGTTTCTGCACAACCATAGTGAAACCGAGACGCAGCTCATTAAAAAAGAGCAACTTTTACCTCGTGTCAGCTGTGCGGAGATCAAACGCAACCCCTGGCAGTGCCGCGTATGTTTTGGAGAATTTATTTCTGTTGATTTCATCAGATTCTGTCCCAGATGCACGAAGAGTCTGTAAGCCACCGGAGTGTTTGTGTGTTTGTCAGATTGATTTTCAGATGAAAAACATCAAAGTTTAGGATAAACACACTGGAGAGAGAGAAAGAAAACATACAATATTTAATAAGAGTGAAGGTCATGCATTCAAAAGGTTTCTCAGCCCTTTGTTGATCTAATCTTAACGTCAATCCACATGTGAGTTCCCTTATTGCGAGGTATAGGCGTCAGCAGACACGTCATCCTTTCTACTCGCCCACTTCTTTAGTTGATGTCATCAGTCTGTGTGATTGACAGCGTCTGATTGATGCCATCCTCCTTTCACCCTAACACATCAGTCATTAGGTGCTGAAGCAGCAGAGTGAGTGTTAAAGCTGTTAGTCATTTCAAGCTACAAAACCACAGAGCGAAAGAGAGCAGCTGTGTAAGTAATACTTATTGTTACATGTCAAAGTTATGAATGAGTATGACATTTGCAGGAATTAACACTGTTTAATGACATTTGGGGGCGTAGCTTAACTCCAGCTTAATTCAACTCTTTTTTTTTTTTTTAACTCAGCATCCACTAGGTAAAGGAAATTCTGTTTTTATCCCTAGCTGTTCTAATCATTTAGCCACCAGATTTTTGCTGAGATGAAGGAACAGAAATTATCGAGAGTCCAACAGCGAAAGGGAGTAGACAGGTTTAAAATGAACGCCTGTTTGGACCAATTATCTAAGCCAATTATTTGTCAGTGAAGCTGAAAGTGACATACAGAGCTGCACTCTAATTTCCGGTAGAAAGGTAGAAAACTTGAGTAAACTAAAGGTGGGTGATAATGTAAAGAGAAACCAACATGCAGAATGTTGCATTATTATACTGCATCCTCAAAAAGCTAGCCATCAGCCATCAGACTGTACAACACCACAGCTCCCTGTACCTCCCACTCCCACTAATGTATTGTGTATTTATATTTATTGTTTATTGTATATAGTATTTAGAGATTGTTTTATTGTATATTTTATTATATTTTATTTATCACTTAAGAATACTGTTGTGTCGATTTTGAATTTCCCCTTAGATAGAAAATAGTTTCATGTAGTTAAAGCAGCAAAGTGAGTAAATCAGTCTGCATTGATCTGTAAATTATGCAACTAACGATTATTTTGATAATCGATTAATCGGTCGATTATTTTTTCGATTAATCAATGAATCGGATAAAAAAATATTTTTTTAATTTCCACCCCTTCATTCAAAAACAAAACATTATTTCAAATTGACGATGCAAAAAAGTGCTCAAACAACATGTTGCTGCTTGGATGTCCCTGAGTTGTTTTTAAGTAATATTAAATTATAAATAATAATTTAAACTAAACAACTAAATGTTAATGTCTGATACCTTTAACAAAATAACATTGTGTGCTACACAAAAAGAGGTATTTTCTGTTGTTCAATCGACCTGAGCTGTTGGAACAATAAATAAAAGAAAAATGAAAATTATAAAACTGTTAACAGGATTTGTTTCAACATTCAGTGGCGGTTCAGTTATATTATTTATCGCAAACTATAACAAATCGGTAATAAAAAACCTATGTCACACAAATAGAGCACACTTATAAATCAAAATTATACTCCAATAGTGTCAACCAAGAATAAAGTCTAAACCAGTTCATCTTGGTGGTGTACAGACTGGTTTTATATTATTCTTAATGATTTCACACACAACCCAAAAAAAATACAACAATTTGTCTGTGAAACTATATATTTACAGCATAAATTGTGGTTTATTTTTGTAGTTACCAGTTTTACTTTTTCCATCATTAGGCTTCCATACAAACTATGTGCACTAGATCCCCCTGCTGCTCTCCTCATCTACTACTGCTGACTGTGAGATCTCAACAGGTAGAAGCTGATAGTTCACTAACTATAACCAGGGAGCACACTGCAACAAGGTTAATGATCCACACAGTGACATTATATTATTGATATGACGCGCAAAAGCGATAGAAAACCGATCGTTTTTTGTGCACGTGCATTGATTTTATTTTGGACCAACTCCAAGGCCCAGGGAGATTCCATGGGTATAGTTTGATGCACAAGAAATGCATAAATAATGGTTTGCGTGTCAGGAAATATAATTATATAATTAAAGAATCTAAATTATGTCCATCACCCACACAGAACTTGTCAGCACACTGTTGAAATAATTTCTGAGGTCTGGGTAATTGTAGTAGCCAATGGGCAACTTCAAAATACACGCACATGTGTGAGCTTGAGGCCTGCGCTCGAAATCAGTTGTGTCAATGAATTCAATTTGGATGCGACTCCCCAACAGATTGGATCCTGTGCAAAACCTCAAGAAGTTCTGCAGAGTTGGGTGATCAGCCTCAGTAATGTACCGCTTCAGATAGCGAGCAACACCATGTTGTGCTACAGTCATCTCTTTTGGGAACTGAAGTAAATCCTTCACAGTCTTAGAGGTTGGGTTTTTCTCCAGTAACAGTTGGTGCAATCTCTCAATAGGGAGGTTGTGTGCTAAGGTATGAAGGATGGGACGCCAGAATTCAATGATGTACATGGAGGATTGAATTATAGATTTGTGACCCAATTGGGATAGTAATGGGACTAGATTGTCTTTATTTGGAATCTAATGGCATTCATGCACATCAAGGATGTCAAGCACTGCATCCATTTCAACAGAATCAAATTTCTCTAAAGCACTGAGAAGAACCTGTCTCTCCTGATCTGACAGATACTGTAGGAACACATCTTTGCAGCTACTGGGTGCTGTTCCATACAGTGCCTCCTCCAGGAATGGTGCTGCTAGCTGCACTGGAAGGTATCCAGCACATTTCCAACCCAAAACCAGGACTCTTGCCACAGCCTGCCATTCTTCAATTTGAAAATCATCCCTTATGAAAGGCACTTTAGCAGCATGCCCCATGGTGTATTTTTCATAGAACTCCATCCAGAATTCAGTGATGCAATCTCTGAGCAATCCTTTCCCTTCTCCTTCTTCAAGCTGACCATTGGATAATCTCATTTTAATGTATATCTCTGACCCTAATCGGTCAGGATCTTTGTATGCCTTGATGAGATCCCTAAGACAGTGCCCTCTCCGTATGATTAATGTGACATCAGACGCACGGTCACTGTCAGAATCCAATTCAGGAGAAAACTCTTGTCCACTAAAGGCATGCTGAGGTGAGGCTGTGGTGAGGTCCACAAGCGGTGTTGGAAGAGAAGATGTTTCCACAATTTCTTCACTTCCAGAAACCTCTGCAAGGAGAGAAGGGGAGGGTCCAGGGTGGACAATTGGAGAGGGTTCAGGGTCACTGACAGGCTGTGCTGATGGAGATGAATTAACCATCGGTAAGACAACAGACACTGTGACTGGGGAGGCCTCATTACCTGCCAGTGTGAGCTGTCCTTCCCAAACCACCATATTATCCATGACATCGGTTGTGGGAAAGTCGATGGTGACAGCAAAGTCATTTCCTGGTTGTGGTATTGTTGTCTCAAGATAACTTTCTGCAACATGTTCTGGAGTTGAGTTAGGAGAGGTTTGATGTGTGGCTTCTTTCTCTGTCTCAGATACCTCTTCATCCCTTAACTTAGTGCAGAGATATAGTCGTAATAAACGCATTCGACTACGACTGTACAGTTCCTCAATAGTGCTTGAACTGTTTACCTCAATCTGTGAAGACTGCATTTTAGTGTCATAGCTTGAGAGTTTTTTGTTCTTTGACTCTCCATCTGGGAAAAATGTGTCTTGAGCTAAACTCAATATTTCCCCCACTGTCATGTTTTTGTCAAAAGACGAATGTCTGGTTCCCCCACCATTAATGGCCTTCACCTGCTTGTATTGTTTTTTGTTGAAATCAAAATCCGTCCAGCCTAACTCTACCCTCCTCTCTTTTCTTGCTGCATTTCGGTTCCCAAGCCAGGTTGAATTTCTTGGAGGACTTGCACCTGGTGTAGCTCCCGACAGTCGCTGACGCAGTCGAGTCAATATGTGGTCTCTTCTTGAACTACTGCCAGTTGAACTACTGGCAGTGTGGGATTGCCTACAAAAAGCCACTGTAGCTATCCGGTCTCCCGATTTTGGAATGTACTTTGCCAAGTCACTGTCACTCATCAGTGGTTTCACGGATTGATCAATCTTTGAGAAATAAGATAACATGGAGGAAATAAGTTATTGGTAAACAAATAACAGTAGTGAATACAAAATGTATTTTTGAGTATCAACACGGTCTGTACTGGATTTAAACACACTAATGATTAATGCCCCCCAACCTTTTTACATTAAACATGCTAAGACATTAGCATGACATTGTACATTAAGCTATATAGTTCAGTTATTTTATTTAAGTATACATAACAATAATGATAGCAACAGTATTGGACACAGACTGATGGAAAAAAAGTTCACTCAAACTTTTCACAGTGAGGCCATCTCTGGAAATATTTCCAATATATGACTGACATTCAAATACAGTAGTAGCTTATGCCCTTTTTATTAATTGTTTATATAGGGAGTATTTTTATTCCCAACATGTCTACCTGTAAAACATCAAATAATAGCTTTTATTTTCCTAAATCATCTAACTGACCCTGCTTTTATTTGGGCATTTATATGAGACAGGCCTTTAATTCCTTTCACAAAGACGGGAAATATTATGAAATTAAACATTTAGGCTAACACTGAATATTTGTCTACCCATATAAGAATTAGGCTATCCAAATACATTTAGAATAATTTGTCTAATTTAGCTACTACTGCGTTACAACCTTGCTCACACACAGGGATAACGATCCAAAGAGCATAGCCTACTGGTAGTGTGAAAGTATGACGGCAGGAAGTTAGTCTATTTTGCACCCTTAATTTGCAATCAGAAATCATAAATTATGTAGAACCAAAAAGGCCTATGTTTTTCCTCCGACGAGATCTCATCTTCGTTTGGAATTAAACTTGTGTTTAGAGGAAGACCTGACCTGGAGCATCAACACCACTGCTATTATTAAGAAGGCACAGCAGAGATTGTACTTCCAGAGAGTACTCAGGAATAACCAACTCTCACAAAAACTGCTTGTGTCCTTTTATTGTTGCTCCATTGAGAGCATTTTGACCAACTGCATGTGTGTGTGGTTCTCCAGCTGCACAGCTGCAGAGAGGATAGCGCTCCAGAGGGTCATCACCCTTGCCTTATTCTCAGGGACTCATCTCACCCAGGACACTCGCTGTTTGAGCTGCTGCCCTCAGGCAAACGCTACAGGACATTGAGAGTACGCACAAATAGATTACACAACAGCTTTTACGCTAAAGCCATAAATGCACTAAACTGCATTAAATAATGGCAATTATTTATTTATTTCTTGTTTCTGCACTTTAAAGACGGCATCTCAATTTCGTTGTGCTTTGTACAATGACAATAAAGACTTTCTATTCTATTCTATTCTATTCTATTCTATTACCTTAATAGACTTTGCAACTGATTGGGGAATCATTCTTTGCTAATGAACTTTTTTCACAAAGAGAAATTACTTCCAGCATTAGCCTCTGTCCCCAAGGCTATTGTGAGGTTTTTTTTTTTTATAAGATCAAATAATTGCTTAAATAATGGTGTGAGGAAGAAAGTGTTTTTTTCCTGTTCTACTTGATTAGGGGCCTTTTGTTTGGACTCGTCAGTGTCGGGTGACCACGATGTGCCCATGGTGTTGCGCAGGGCGAATTGTCACAGGCGTGATAGTGCTTTGTGCATGGCTTGGTAAAGTGTTCCGACACAAAAAACATTGTGTTTGGACAACCTTTGAGTTAAGTTTGGTAGGGCATAGGCTGACCTATGTTTGCCGGATTTAGCCAAGGCTTCGCAGTTTTGCATATTTTCAGTAGTAGCCAATTTATAGCCTGCGGGGTGCTGACCATAACCTAAGCCGAAAGCAAGGCGATTGCGAACCAGGGGTAACTGCAGGCGCATATCCCTTCATCCGTATTTGTTTTGTTTAAATAAAGTAGACTGAACATGTTTATATTGCCGACCTATTCATGTTCCAGTTTTTTTCGATTACATCTTCGCTGATGCCCCTGTCCTTGAGGAAGTCCCTCAGGCTAGCTGTCTGCTCCATCGGTGGCAGTGGCCCTACATCGAGGGGTTAGACAGAAAGGGTCACCTATCACTGTCTAATAAAATCACATGTAAGCTATAACATTGCGAGTTAACTTGTACAAGCACAACATTAACTTACCGGATATAAAAAAGTGTTCGTCCAGCACTGTCCAGCAAGTAGATAGTAGAAAGTGAATGGATCTGATCTGTTGTGTGTCTGGCGTGGGAAGCACTGAAACCGACAGTTCACAATTAACTAAAGCGAGCACTCGATTAAGGAAAACGAGAGCTCGTTTAACCAAATCGTGTGCACAATTTGATAAATAAATGTACACACGTTTTATTAACTCGTGTGTACGATTTATTAAATCGTGTTCATGATTTAATAACTCGTGAGCACGTAATATTAACTCCTGCACACAATTTAATTAAACGTGCACACGAGTTAATAAAACGTGCACACGAGTTAATAACGTGCACACAAATTAATAAAACGTGCACACGAATTAATCAAACGTTAGCACGAGTTCATTAAACGTGCGCTCTATTCCGTCAACATTAAAACGATATTGCATGATCCTTTACAGGCTCCATAGTGAACTGCTCCTACACTTTAGAAGATTTCGGGCGGACCGTTTTCTCCGCTTCTGCCGATACTGGCTCTGCTCAGCTGCGTCTGAACTGCTCCACGACTTGGCGAGTAATGCAGTAATCGCGACTGTAAATGAATGAGTGGGTTAGGGTTTTATATGAAAAGCTCTGATATCTGAAGTGCCACACCATACTGCAGTGCTATTACACACGATCATTGAAATATTCGAGTTATTTTTTAATAATGATTTAGACATGGTGCTTTAATTGTGGCTTCATTCTGGTCACTCACATGTTCTCTTTGTGCATTCTGTTGTAAGGCTGAGTCATCACATCCTGAACTCAACTATTACATTATGAGTAAAATCACATCATAACTAATGATATGACATGACATGACTTATAGTTTTACAAAATAATTCCAACTCAAGATCCACTTACTAGCTTTCTCCATGATTCAGCTGTTTCACACAGTCTTCATCGTCTGTCTTTGTTGTAAAGTTAAGCGTCGTAGTTTATTCTTGAAAGTGCTGCGGATTCATAGCAGAGTTGAGTTTGCATGTCATCAAATCCATCTGATGAATCCTGTGTGATATAGCTGAAAGCTCCAGATTCACCTGAAAAGTGGACCTTGGGTTGGGATTATTTATGAGTATAATAATGATGTGTGAGCAGTGTGCCTGTGGCTGAAATGAGCACACCAGCTGGGAATATGTGGGTGGGAGAGTGAATGTGTTACATTCACCTTCCGGCGTTAGTGTGTGGAGCTGGATGAATGTAAAGCAGGATGCAGCTGCATTGAACCATTGAGGGTTCAAACACACAGACGCACATGGACGCACCTGTACATACAACACAATCCAAGACAGAAGAGCTACAGCAGATATTGTCTTTGTGACATACATGTTGTTTGTTTGTCATGAATCTGTCAAAGCTGATTATATTTAAAGTCATAGTTTGTGATGTTCTATCTGACTGTATTACCTGAGAGTTATTTCCATTAATTTGTCCAACCCCTGCATGCACTGAGCTGGTGGCAGTAGTGTAGTCAGTCAGCTGCAGCCTCTTTTGACCCTCTGGATGTTTGGTGTTTTCTCAGGGTGACAGTAACTCCAGATGGAATCTTGTGGATCCACAACATCAGCAGAGCAGATGAAGGGAAATACACCTGCTTCGCTGAGAACTATCTGGGCAAAGCCAACAGCACCGGACACCTGTCTGTTAGAGGTACACACACACACACTAACACACATGTACCAAATGTGTGGGGATAAAATGAATGTTAGTAATAAAAAGTTCAGTGAAGGCCTCCGCTCTTATCTGCTGTGGAAGTAGAGACACAGCTTTACAAAAGATGGCCGTCAGCACACCCACACTTCCTCTGTAGAAAATCCATTTTGTCTGGCTCTAACATGGAGGTAAGTCAAAAATCGAAATCTAGACTTCAAGAACATAAGAGTGATGTCACAGATGTTATGTCCATACACTGTGGAACCTCAGCTTAATCCTGCTTTTGAACTTAAATTGATGTGCATAAAATCACCAGCAATTGCAAACATATTATATCACAAACAATAGTGGGGTCTAAAAGACTGACATTCAAACATTTGCTGTGTATGTGTATATATATATATATATATATATATATATATATATATATATATATATATATATAAAATACAGTTTAATAACCTTTATTTATTAATGCCGCCACTCATATCGCTGTATTAAAATGTCAAAAATACTGTATGTTTGAGGTCGTTTTGTTCACTACAAATCATCAGAAATGTGTGTTTATGTGGGTTGATGTATTACTGTCAGATTATGGGTCAGTTTCAAATAAGAGTTGGCAAGATGAGCAATTCATAAATAACAATAGTTTTAAAAGCAGCATCAGGTTTGTTAAAATGTACATTTTCTGTTTTTGTTGATTGTATGTCATTTGAAATGACATTTGCACCATTTTGTACCAATGGTGTAACCACAAAAGAATAACATACAGTGAATAGTTTTAAATGAAATGATCTTCTAATTCCTAATATCAGATCTTCGTATCTGTTGTTACACTAATAAAAAACAACTGTCACCTTCATTTAAAATGGAAAATGTAATTTCTCTTCATTTTAAAAGCCTTTCCTCTTTCTTATTGTATTTACCAAGCCAAGAAAATCCCCACCTCTGCTACTAGCTTTGATTTCAACTATTCATGTGTCCCAACCACACAGATGCCACCAAGATCACTTTGGCTCCTTCCAACGCTGACATCAACCAGGGTGAGAATGTAACGCTGCAGTGTCATGCCTCCCACGACCCTACCATGGACCTGACCTTCACCTGGGCCCTCAACGGGGTCCTGCTGGACCTGGAGGAGCCTGCAGGGCCGTACCACCGGGTGCAGGGGGTGAGTCCTACGATGCATGGTGGATACTTTGTGAAAGGTGTTGTTAGGATGTAAAATAGAGCTTTGGTAGTTTTGTGGGGCAGTAAAAGGGAATGAGGGAAATCATTGATGGCTGAAGCTGGAATTCACTCTCATTAGTTCCATCCAGACTTCAGAACATCAAACAACAAATAAGACAGCAGTCTACCTCAGCTTTGTGTTGCTCGAGTTTATGATTCTCAAAATAAAGTCTGCAAAAAGTTTTCAGTTGTTTTGATCAAAGATTTTTCTATTTGACTTTACTGCGGAGAATAAACACTGAGAGGATCTTTGCAATTTAATGTTTCCCATGGCCTTTTACTCTTTCCAACAAAGAAAAAAAGTATTTCTCTTCACTCTGAAAGCAGTTTAGTTTTCCCTGGAGGTAGTTTGTCTTTTAAAGCTAAGAGATCAAATCACTGTTCATAATGCTGTGACACAGGGATAAGACTGATAATAGTCTATAGTTGGCTAGATTCCTTGAAAAGACCAACTATGTTTCTGTCTGTCTCTCAATACTCTCTGACTTCTCAATGACGGGTCACAGATATATACTTTAGTTTCTTAAAACAGAGAGGCCCTGTAATTTTTTTTTAAGCAAACATTACTCAAACAGGAGGAAGTGTTGGGGACTATTTTCAGCTATAGATTGATCTACTTAGCCAATACTCTAATGAGTATATCTGGCAGCAGGAGTGTGTGTGTGTGTGTGTGTGTGTGTGTGTGTGTGTGTGTGTGTGTGTGTGTGTGTGTGTGTGTGTGTGTGTGTGTGTGTGTGTGTGTGTGTGTGTGTGTGTGTGTGTGTATGTTCATGGTAATGAAGGAACATGTCACCCAGTGTGGCTCATTGATTAGTTTTTTTTAGTTTTTAGTTGAAAGTGTTAGTTGGCAGAGCAGAATAGGGCTTTGGATACACACACAATACTTGTTACTAGTATGGCATTTGATGGAATATCACTTCTCCTCAAAGGCGCTGCTTTCATCTAAGTTCAGTCTGACGCTGGTTTCAAACGGTTTCATTTGGTTCAGTAATAAACAAGGCCAATCTCAGCACTGTTTGAGGTTATTGGATCATGTTTCTAACATACTGTATATAAAAGCTGAGCTGGTACTTTCAATGAGGGGAGCTCAGTAGCTGCTGATTTGTTCTATGACATTGATAATTCAGATCAGCAGGAGTATCTGATGTTAAATATGTGTGCTATCATGTACTGAACAGCTGTAGTTTTCTCTTCAACTAATAAAAATGTGGCGTAGAGTCTAGTAGAGTATGTCCCAGGATCTTCTACCAGTTGGACACGCTCAGAAAACCTCTGGAGGGAGGTGTCCAAGAGGCATCCTGACCAGGTGCCCAAACCACCTCAGCTGGCTCCTTTTGATGGGAAGGACTCCCAAACCTATCTCTAATGCTGAGCCCAGACACCGCTTGTATCTGCGATTTCTTTCTTTCGATCACTGCTCAAAGCTTGTGACTATAGGTGAGGGCTGGAATGTAGACTGACTGGAAAACTGAGAGCTTTGCCTTCTGGCTCAGCTCTTACCTCAATGGTCTGGTACAACAACCGGATAACTGCTGATGCTGAGCCAATCCGCCTGTCCTACTGTCGCTCTTACTTAATATACTTAATCCCCTTCACTTGGGGCAGCAACTCACTCCTAACCCAGAGGGAGCAGTGAACCTTTTTACAGCAGAGCATGATGATGACCTCAGATTTAGAGGTGCTGGCTCTCATCCCAGCCGCTTCACATTCAGTTACAAACCATCCCAGTGCCTGCTGGAGATGATTGTTGAAACCAGCAGAACCACATTATCAGCAAAAAAGCAGAGAAGCAATCCTGAGGTTCCCACGAGTCTGACTTACTGTAGAGAATGCAAACGCAGCTGTCACAGCGGTTGTATGAGGACCAAATGGATCGCAGCAGCGGTGTGGTACCCCATAGTTCCACAGCACCACCCACAATATGCTCTGACGGACATGGTTGCAACTCCACAAAGCATGCGTTGACTGGATATGTGAGTTACCTTGACCCCTCAGGTGCAAGGGTGAAGAGCTGCTCCACTGTCCCAGGGCGAGGACAGAATCCACATTGTTCCTCCTGAATCCGAGGTTCGACAATTGGCCGGAGCCTCCTGTCCAGTACCCTGGTGGTGCAAGCTTGTTGGAGCACACCCCTCCGGTCCCCTTTTTTAAAAAATGGGAACCACCATCCCAGTCTGCAAGTCCATAGGCACTGTCCCTGATCTCCATGCAATTTTGGAGAAGCATGTAAGCTATGACAGCCCAACAATGTCCAGAGCCTTCAGCATCTCAAGTCGAATGTCATCCATACATAGTACCTTGCCACTGAGGAGCTGTTTGACTACCTCAGAGACCTCTCCCAGATATATGAGTGAGGCTTTCCCCGAGTCATCCTGCTCTACTTCCTACATAAAGGGAATGTCGTTGGGTTTAGGAGATCCTCAGAGTGTTCCTTCCAACGCCCAACAACATCCCCTGTAAAGGTCAGTAGTTCTCCACCCCTGCTGACAACATCCGGGCTAAACCCTGATTCCCCTTCCTGGGTCACCTGACGGTTTGCCAGAACTTCTTTGAGGCCGACTGAAAGTCTTTCTCCATGGCCTCCATGACCTCCTGCCACACCCCAGTGTTTTGTTGCTTCAGCAATCATCTGAGCTGCTGGCCTTTTGGCCCAGGAGAGCCCTGGAGCTACAAAACAAAATGCACCTTATAACTACACTATATCCATCCATCCATCCATTTTCTGCCACTTATCCGGGCCTGGGACGTGGTGGCATTAGGCTAAGCAATGGAACCCAAAAATCCTTCTCCCCAGCAACGCTCATCAGCTTCTCCTGGCGTTACCAGGCCAGAAGAGATATGTAATCCCCCCTCCCACACCTGTGTTTTTGCTTCAGCGATCACCTGAGCTGCTGGCTTTTTGGCTCTTCGGTACCTATCTGCTGTTTCAGGAGACCTCTGGAGCTAAATGCAAAATGCATCATACAATTACAATATAAGCAAGATTTTTTTTTTTTTTTTTAATATAATTACTTCATTTCAGGGCTGCGTGTTAAATATTTCATGGTACCCGAGCACAGGGCCAGAGAAAAATAAGCTGCTAAATGAGATTAATTATCCATTTCATGTTCCTGCTCCTTTATGTCTGAAAGTTAAATGAAAGTTGATGTGATAAGACACTGCTATTAGCTGTTTGTGGGTCTAGCTGAAAAATGAGTTTCTGTAAGCTTGTTACTGTCAGCACTATAAAGTCCTGCTGCAGCTTTTGATGCTTTTGAGCAGTGTATTTATGTTAATCCATTTTATGATGATATTACCATACTATGGAAAACAGGGAGCATCTTCCTTGTAATGCTAGTTTGTCTGTCTCTTTATACTCCTGATTTGCAGTGTTTGTTTAACTCATTTGCTTTGTTTTACTCTCCTCCTTCTCTTGTCACATTGTCTTATTCTTCTTTATTACTCTGTGTGTGGCCCTGCAGAAAGAAACCATTGGTGATCTGTTGATTGTGACTGCTCAGCTGAGTCAGGCGGGGATGTACACCTGCACAGCTCAGACTGTGGTGGACAGCGCCTCAGCTTCAGCCAAACTGGTGGTTCGAGGTAAGATCATGCATCAGAGCTGTTTCAGTAGAGACACAAAAACAAACACAGCAAAGAAATGAATGCTTATGCAATCGTACAATTTACAGGGAGAAAGATTATAATCAGAAGTTAATGCTAAAGCATAGGGGATGGGATAGTGTGGAACACGTTCACTAATATCATAATAAAATTTACCCGGGGGAAACAAAAGTCAAAGCTAGATTTAGCAGTTATTAGGGGAAAAGAATTCAAAAATAGAAATGATGTGCCAAAAATGTAATGATTCTGTGTTGTTGTGTCCAGGCCCCCCAGGACCTCCTGGAGGTTTACTGGTGAAGAACGTTGCTGAGACCTCAGTGGAACTCAGGTGGAGTCGTGGCTACGATAATCACAGTCCCATCGGCAGATATGTCATCATGGGCCGATCTTCACTCTCATCAGAGTGGAAGAAGATGAGGACAGGTTTGTGTGTGTGTGTGTGTGTGTGTGTGTGTGTGTGTGTGTGTGTGTGTGTGTGTGTGTGTGTGTGTGTGTGTGTGTGTGTGTGTGTGTGTGTGTGTGTGTGTGTGTGTGTGTGTGTGTGAATGTGTGTATATATGAAGACTTTGCCAGACTAGATAAGTACGTTTAAAACTTTGCTGAGTTTTGGAAATGAGTTATGCTCATTTTGTCATTATTTTTGCTATTTTTGAGAATAAAATGAAGAAATGAGTAAAAAAAAAGGTAGATTGATATTGATGATTCACATATCTTTATATTTGAAATTACAAACTCATTAACTGTGCAATATGCTGTATACTGTATATGCACCTCAAATGTGCCGGCATGTGCAAATAACACTGTAACTACTGCTCTTATTCCTATATTTATTACTGCCATCTATATTTATTACTGCCATCTATATTTATTACTGCCATTTCATTTATTTATTTATGTATTTGTTCCATAGTGTCTGCTATGTGCCTCATTATCTGTTGTGTTACGTATATTGTTTGTCGCTGTTATTATGTATTATCAGCCACTGGGGACACACAATCCCTTTGTACTGCTGTCCAATGACAATAAGGACATTGCATTGAATTTGCATGTAAATAAACACATCTCTCTCTTCATTGTACACCAGACCCGGTGAACATCGAGGGGAATGCAGAGTTGGCTCGTGTGATGGGACTCATGCCCTGGATGGATTATGAATTCAAGGTCATTGCTAGCAACATCCTGGGCAGCGGAGAGCCCAGCGTGCCTTCACACACCATCCGCACACAGCAAGCAGGTGAGGAGCCACAGGTTGTATCTGGTACAAACAGTCTTATGAAAGTGGTCAATGGCGGTCTTAATAGCTCAGTAGCTGTAGATGAGGAGTGGCTGCAGGTGCTTCCAGTTACCATGAACACAAGAGTTGATTTGTTTCACTGATGGTTTATAGTTAGTTAAACTAAAAAGTATTACAGGTTTGATTCGGAAATACATCGATCACTCATGAAAATGGCCATTTTGAGAACAATGCAGATATATTGGATGTGTTTTGTGTTTTAGATTTTTGCCATAACTCTGAGTTTGTCATGATCTTATGCCTACATACTGTATGTCATAAAATATACTGAACAAGAGGAAATCCACATGCAGCACAGGGAGAGGTTAAATAAACAGATAAAGAATAAGTAAATATGTTAATAAGAACAATAAGTGAATAAATAAGAAAATAAGGAGCGCCCTGTAGCTGAGTGGTTACAGTGCATGCTGTACACCTGCAATGTCCCTGATTGGATGCTGCCACTGACTGTCTAATAACAAGGGAAAACCCCCAAAAAATATGTGCTATTATATAGTATGTAGTATAGTATAGTAGTGTGTTATGATATTTTATACTGTTTATATGTGTAGTATATATAATAAACACACACTGCACAGTATTAATATAATATTATGAAGTATATATATATGAGAAAAATCTAAGAGAATGCTATTTTATAATATAACTATATATACTATGATATAATAATAGCATTATCATAATATAATAAGTTTGCAAAGTGATTTAAAAAGACATATAATGCAATGCAAGTATAATAGTATTATAGTTAGGTTTATGGGTTTATTAAAAAAAAAACACGTGTGAGGTAGAAACCCACTATGGGCTTATCTTAAAACCTCACCTATATAATAAGAGATAAAACACAATATCAAAAATGAACATAAATATCATTCATCTAAATAATATTACGTACAAAAATTGTGAAATATTGTAAACCAAAACAGCAAAAATTATAAGTTAAATACAAAACAAAACAAAGAAATAAAATACATTCACAAAACATTGCAAAAATGTGGATTATGTTTTAGAATCTTTTGTCATCAGAGCAAGGTTAATACTTATTAATACTACTTCTCCCATAGTAAGAATAAGTTTGACATATTACAATGAGCAAGACAAATACCAGTCTCCAGGTTAATGTCCACATACAATCATCTTTTAAATGTAATTACATCCACTCTGTTACTACATGTCACTCAGTCTAATGTACTCCATAAATACACATTAAGCTAGACACAAAACATTGTTTATTATCTCCATTATCTCCCCCAACAGTGATGTATGGTTTGTTTTATCTTGAATGTGTATATTTGGCCCTCAGCTCCCACAGTGGCTCCTAGTGGACTTGGAGGAGGAGGAGGAGACCGCAATGAGCTCATTGTAACCTGGACGGTGAGTGAATGTCTGAGTGTGTGATCCCTTTGTGGACACATACAGGACATACAGGTCATTTTAATGTCTGTTGCTTTATCAAGTTTTGTTCTTGACTTCACTTCCTTATGGGTTTCTGATTGGTTTTGGATCATGGTAGTACCTCTTCTGTCATTCACATCTGTAACATTACAAAGTTATTAATGACTGTTAGATGACTTGAAACCCCTATGTGTAGAACTATAACATAATCATACAGTCTGTTGCTCAGTCTATTACTTTGGTCTATCTGAAATAATGTGATAACTATTGGATGGTTTGCCATGATATTTGGTACATAGTCCTCAGAGGATGAATTGTCAAACTGTGATTCCATGACCTTTCTTGTATTTCCACCATCAGGTCAACATTTCAGTTTGTCCAATATTTTGGTTTATGACCAAAAACCTGCAAAACTGACATTCCTGCCAATCACTGCTGCAAATGATATTGCATTTAGCCAGGGTTGGGAAGGTTACTTTAGAAATGTAATAGGTTACAGATTACTAGTAACTCTATTTAAAATGTAATAAGTAATGTCACTATTTTAATTATTTAATCAAAGTAATATAACTCATTACATTTGATGACTTTTTGATGACTTCTCTAATGTTCTAACCAATGTTTCCAGCTGTTAGGGTAAATGTTCCCATTAAGCACCAAAATCTAAGTTCAGCTGTTTTTCATGAATACTGACATGATTTATAAGAGAGATCATTTCTTATAAAGCAACATTTATCTCTCATTTAAAATGTATTCATTAGTTCATGTAGATTTTATAATATAAAATATAGTTATTTGAGTCACCATTTAGGCCCATGTGTGCTCCTAATAAACCCACGTCATGATTTATTTACTAAATATAAAAAATATTGATTTCAAAGAATGAAAAACAGCAATATATGTATTCAGTTACATGTTCAATATTAAAACATGAGTAAAATCTTAAAGGTGTGACTTCAGATTTCTGCTTTTATTCAAAGCTGTTACATGTAACTAGTTACTCCCCAACACTGCATTTAGCTCAAAGCACCACTGTGCTTGGCTGGGCTGTCTGTAGACCCTCCATCACTAGACATTCAGACATTTTAAAATCCTACACATAAGAGCTTTGAACTATGTCTGTAGGATTGTGAGAAATGTTCAAAGGCTCAAAAAGTCTGTTAGTGAGACCTCAGGCATTTTCTGATGTTCCAGTGGGACAGCTCTGAACCTTCACACACACTGACTAATTATGTCATGTGAGTCAGTGAAAACTTTTGGGTTGATGTTTGTAGAGGCTCACATCTTCATTTTCTATCTGAACCTTCCAGCCCATGGCCAGAGAGTACCAGAATGGTGACGGTTTTGGCTACATCCTGGCATTTAGGAAGAAAGACACATCGTCATGGACAGTGGTGCACATTCCCCACGTGGAGTCATCCCGGTATGTGTACTACAACGACAGCCTGACGCCATACAGCCCATTTGAGGTGAAGATCAAAGCTTATAACCGCAGAGGAGAAGGTCCATATAGCCAGATTGCTTTGGTCTACTCTGCAGAAGAGGGTGAGTTAATGTCTGTCACTACACTCAAGTCCCAACTGCATCTCCACCTCTTAGACCTACTTTGCATTGCAATATAACGTATTATTGTTATTCTGAAACTGTTTAGTTGCTGCAGTGGAAACTATTACTGATACAGTAGGATCAGAAAGGAAAACAACCTTTCTGTTTCTTGCAGGGAGTCAGGACTCCTGCTGACAGCTGCTTTATGCTCATTTAAACATTAAAGCCATGTTAAGGCTTTTAAATATAGAACTGTGGAGCAATTTGCATGTATTAATCATTTTTTCATTGTCAACAAGTGAACTGGTTGTAATGTAACTTAAAAAATGAGACCTTTCCACCAGAACTTCAGTATATTCAGAACTCAGCATCCAGGATCTTCATACACGGCCCACATCTCCCCCATCCTCTTCCAGATGCTCTGGTTACCGGTCCTGTCCTGGATAAAATTCAAAATCATACTCCTCACCTTCAAAGCCCTCCATAACCCGGCTCCCCTCTATCTCAGTGAACTCATCACTCCCCACTTTCACTCTCAGTCTCTCAGGTCCTCCAACTGTAACCTCCTCACCGTCCCACGCACCAAACTGTCCACCTTGGGAGGCCGGTCTTCAGTGCCACGGCCCCCCAAGCTCTGGAATTCTCTCCCTCAATCTCTCCTTGACTGCCTTTCCTTTTCTACATTCAAATCCGACTCAAGAACGTTTGTTATCCATGAATACATTTTGTTCAGGTTCTGTAGTTAAAGCGTCTTTGGGTCTGTGAAAGGCGCTATATAAATAAAACGTATTATTTTCTCAATCATCTGTAACAGCCTGTGTGCTGATTTCTATGAGAAGGACCCAGGCTGGTTTTTCCATAAAAATCCAGATGTTGTGACCTTTTTGAACGCTCCCATGTGCTTTGCCTCTCTCCCACTAATATCAACAAATGACCAGCATCAAAAACAGTGCGTTCCAACTTGAAACACAGTGGAGCTAATGCCTCTATCAACCACAACACATTTCACAGCAAAACCCCCGTAATGACCCACTCCCAAGTACATACACAGCTACATTACAAACATTATTTCCACAGCAGAAAACAAGCTCCAGAGCAAAACCATAACACAGCTCATCCTTTGCATTTTCTGTTGGAAGTCCAAAAGTGGTAATAAGCACACATTTCACAACTAAACAGTAGTGTGTCCTGGCCATGGCACGTTGCTCCCCAACCACAGCTCACTGAGCCTACCAGTGTTAAGTAAAAAAAAAAAAAAAAAAAATAGAAAGAAAGAAGAAAAAAGTTTTGGTTTGGGTCAGGTTTGGGTGCTTGATCAACACATATTTTTGCGAGTTGGACTGTATTGATAGGCTTTCACTGGCAAGCAGCTCATACTTGCACTGATGAGCATCAGCATCGAGTGTCTCAACTCAATGTTTGGTTCATCCCACAGTGCCAGTTCTGCTACCAAAAGAGGACCACTAGGTGGCTCACACTACCTCACTCATAATGTCTCTGAAGACAGATATATGTATTCATGTCAACACCAGTTAAAAGGACTCCATGTTACTCATACTTTACATCTCTGTCAGTAAAAATGCACAATGTACATCATAAAGTACGTTGCATATTTGGATCTCTTGACCTCTAACTGATTCCTCACAGAGCCAACAGTGGGACCATCAAACATCAATGCCACAGCGCTGACCGCCTTTGACATCCAGGTATCCTGGGAGCCCGTCCATCAGCTCAGTGCCAACGGCATCCTCAGAGGATACGAGGTGAGGAACTGCATAAATACACATCTTGATATTATTCCAACAGAACAGACTGTAACTGACAAACTGTCAAAACTCAGCTGTCATTACGCTGCAAGAAAAAAGTGAAGAGATACAGTGAAATTTAAGAGCTGTGGAGACTGATGAAGTAATGTATAGATCAATCTGATTTACAAATATGGCTATTATAGGCCATGTAATTTTATATTCAGTGTAAATATAGTTCAGCTAAATAGTATGTAGAAACTGTATGTTCTCCCTCAACAGCATCTTTCTTAACTCCAAACCCGGATAAGCAAGATAAAGTTTACTCTTAATTATCAGGGACATTTGTTGGAATGCAGATGTATTTAATCTTATCAGCTTTAGCTGGATATATATCTTCTTTTTAATCTGCAGCTACAACTTTGTTGTTGAGTTGTTACAGAAAAACAATCTTATTTATTCCTCTGACCTGCCATAGAACCTCTAATCATATTGGCTGTTCTTAGAAATGAAATCTGCTCACTTTATTAACTTATTGACTAAGGTATTACTTTACTATTAGTACCATGATATGACTGATATCAGCATTCTAATGCTGGTAAAGTTGATGTGATAGTTTCATTTTTACTTAATGATGAATGTGTCCAAAGAGAAAAATATAAATAAATGTAGTTAATTTGCTGCTGTGAGTGTGAGAAGTTTGATGAATGTGGAGTTAGTTTGTGGAGTATTTGGACAGGGGTTTTGGTTGTAAATGTACATGATGCATGTCCTCAGATCCGGTACTGGCGGCAGCATGAACGAGAAGCAGCGGCAGACCGAGTGCGAACAGCAGGCCTGGAAACAACAGCGAGGGTGTCTGGACTTCGACCCAGCACGCGATACCACGTCGCTGTCCTGGCATACAACAGCGCCGGCACCGGGCCACCATCTCCACGCGCCACCGTCACCACCAGGAAACCACGTACGGCTGTAGCACACACACACACACACACACACACACACTCACACACACACATACACGTGCACACAGAACGCTTCAGACTAAACCTGTGAGGGTCAGATTCTTGAACACAGAACAGGTTTTGAGGATCATTGTTTCTTATTGCTTGTTTTCCAAAACATTTGAGATTGTGACTTGACTCATTTTAAAAAACAAGGCATGTCAAACAAACTGTGAACAAACTCTGGTGCGTTGCCAATTTGATTCATTTCATTCAAACAATAGTACCCTTGTGGGTCTCAGTCTGCTTCCAAATGACCTCCTTTTTTGTTTTTTGACAAAAGTGATCTATATAGTTATACAGGGCCATTAGGTAACCATAGAAACACATTATTACATACTGTACAAGGTCCAGTTTCAGTTTAAGCTAATGATGCTTTAAATCAGTTATTTCTTTTAGATAAGATAAGTAAGCATATTTTGCAATAAAATGCTACCTGTTGTCAGTCACTTATTTGGTAGTAATAAATCAGTGTGAACAAGAAACAGACCAGAACTTGATTTTGAGGTTGGTATTTGCATGTGAGGGGTGCAGCACTTCATTTAAACGGAGTGTCTATTTGCACCCCTGGTACAAACAGCCTCGGCCACACAGTGGAACTATTTGCACCCTAGACGTATAACAACGTGAAAACATGGCGGACATTCATCTTCCACGCCAACAGAAAAAGGCGAATTTAGTAAGGTTTCATCTGGAATGTTTGTTCTAAAGACATTTCTGGCGGGAAAGTTGTATTATATTTTCATAATCTCTCCTCAGTGAATGCATACAAGCGTCAGTTTGTCAGTAAGAAATTATTTGTTGCCAATATCTATCTTCCGTATTAGCAAAAATATTGGGCTGTCACATTACTTTGTAGGAACAAAGCGGTGGCGTAACGGGCATCGTGTCCGTCATTAGTTCAGGAGACTCTGGTTCGAGCAGCAGTTATTTATTTATAATGTTTTCAGCGGAAAAAACTCTGCTACATTTTCACTTGTTAAGTAAATGCATCCAACCCGAAAATATCTGAATTTACAACCTTCAGGTTGTTATATGATGGAAATCAAATGTTGACAGATCTATGGTTGCCATGGATACCAAATACATTTTCAGACCTCTGAAGTCTCAGGCCGTGAGACACGCATTTCAAGCTGCTCTCACGCTACACGCCACACCTGACATTTCTCACGCCGGGAAGTGATAGATCTCACCGGATAGAAATGGTTATATGATATACAGAAGAGAACAGCGACGTATATTTATCCTGCTATCCCGGTGGGATACGGGAATCTTCCGCATATCTCCAGACGCTCCCTTCCGACAGCATGCACTCCTGTACTGGTACCAAGACGGGTGCAAATAGAACCCTTTGCTATATATACCAGGGTACAAATAGCATCCACTTCTAATTGTACTGGGTGCAAATAGCATTCATTGATATTTGCACCAGGGGTGCAAATAGCCTTTGCCTAATTTAAATCACTTAAATCTTGAAACATAATTCCTCTTACAAGGTTTAAACATTTAAATCCGATCAAGATTCTGTCCTCAGTTGCTCTCTAAACTTGCTCTGCACTTACAGCATAAATCTCACTCTCAACTTGCAGTAATTTTGTCATTATTTAACTTCCGTATCCACAGACACAGACACATCTCCTCGGGCATGTCCCGTCTTCATGATGCTATAAGTAACATAACAAGGTTAAATGACTATGTGGTCGCCTTCTCCACCCCTCCTCCTGGCTCACAGAGTATTCCTCTCAGCTGTAGCAGACAGTGGGTCCTCTCAGTACTCAGGAAATAGAATATATACTTAGCACTTCCTGGGCCTGTGGGCTGTAAACGTATTCACCACAAGGATTAGACATGAGCTCTGTTTCAGTGCAGCATTCACTGCTCTGCCTGTAGCCACAAGAGCATGTAAATATATACCTGTCAAAATATAACCCTCTTATGTTACAAAGATAGTTTTATAATAAGTTGATCATTTGAGTCTGGATATTGGAGTTTGCACACCATGTAATTAAACACCTTCTTATAATAAGATTCAAGTTTTGATGCAATGTGTTAAAAATGTAAGTTTGAAGTAATAAAACACATAATCTCTATCATCCTCTAATGTAGGGACTTAAATCTTACCTCTTTCTTCCATTTCTGTCATCTCATTGTCTTTTTTTAGGTGAGCTACTCTTATACCCATATCGTCATTAATCTTAGTCCAAATCATTTCCTGTTATATTCTTGATTATAAATTTTTAAAATCACATTTTAAACACGTCTGTGTTTCTATTTCAGCTCCCAATCGGCCTCCAGGCAATGTGTCTTGGAAGACTGATGGCTCAGTGGTAATGGTGAGGTGGGACCATGTGAAGGCCATGCACAATGAGTCAGCTATACTGGGCTACAAAGTGAGTGCTGTCCAGTTTAAGCTGCGTGTTTTTGTACACATGCTGTCCTGCATTAAAGGCACCATTCTCTAACGCTTCTTTAGTCAAGGTAGTAGTTTACAAGACTGACTTTAAGGCTCTAAAAACTAAATCTGACTACAGCTGTGGAGGTTTTTGTGGAATCTGCTCAAACCACACACACACAGTCCGGATGAAGCAGATGATCAGATTTTGACTGCTTATTCTTGACCCTTACATACTGTTCAGGGTCAAATTTGACCCATTTTTACATTAGCAGAGCTGTTAAACAACAATATCAATATTTTTTTACTTTTAACCTGACCTATGATGACTTCTCCTAATGTGATCCAGAATAAACAAAAATGGAGTTTAACCCATATTTATTCAAAAATTTAAAAAAAATACTGTTACATTCTTCACATTTACACGTTTTTAGTGTAAAAACTAAAGAATAAACTCTCTCTGCTCTGAATGCTTCATTAATAAGGATTCATCTTGCTGTTTGTCTGTGATTGATGAGGTGATTAATGAGGTATTCGTGCACGGACCCTGTATTAGAGGAAGTGATCTCAATTAATACAAATGAATTCCGGAGCAATTTGTTTTTAGTGCATCAAAATCCATTCCCACAGAGTAATAATTAGGGCAGAGAGTGATATTTGGGCAGAGAGTAGCTTCTTTAAGATTTTCTTCATATATTTACATTCTCTGCTCCAGCCCCAGACACAACTGACCAATGAGAAGAGAGGAAGTTCTCACCTGGATTTTAATGATGCATTTTATTTTGTTTGAATTTTTTTCTGTGTGATAAGAAACTGAACCAAAGGACCAAATGCATCAAGTTCACAAATTCATCCTCAGATTCAGATCAGGGCAAACACCATTTCATTTTCAGAGGACATAAGTATCAGAAATGAAGACTTAAGGTGTGACTTCTAAAGTCTTGAGCGCTGTGAGACTTGACTTGGTGGAGATTTTACTGCAATTTAATGCAAAGATATGAATCTATGCACTGAAAGCAGTGACATTCAAGTGTCACAGTTTGACCTGCTAAAATTAAGGAACAATAAAGGGAAAAAAGACAATGCAAGGCCTGCCTGGCACTACCAGAGCACACATGTTGCGAGGTCAGGTCAGATTGTGATCATTCTAATCTCCCTTGTGTATGAGATATGATAAGCAATAAAAGGCTGTATAACAAAATCAAAGATCAGGTTTATAAGCTTCGTACCAGTTCAGGGATGAGGACATTTTGATTATCAAAAGATAACTATGGTGGCAATGGTTCTTTGATTTCAAAATAAAGACAAACTATGACAATGCAGAAGTTACAATGAGTAAATAACATGACATGCATTATACATTCTGTGTAGGATGTTCTTGTGTTGATGTGTTTGATCTTAATCAATTAATCAATATTTTTTTAATAATATAGTGCCAAATCACAACTAAAGTTTTCTCAGTTTTGATGTTGAGATTTGAATTGAACTATCAACCTTGTTGATGGCAGGTTCTGTACAAGCATGAGGGTCAGACAGCGTTGAAGGTTCTGGACAAGGGGAAGAGTTCAGTGAGCCTGCCGCTGCCAAAAGACAACGGTTATGTCGTGTTGGAGATTCGGTCCTGGGGCGAGGGAGGAGACGGGCCGGCACACGAGATTATTGTTTCCCGGGACTCAGGTGAGAAACTGAGAAACAGCACAACAGAGAAATGTCTATAAGTAAGAGAGATGTTGCAGAGTGCTATGAAGTAGTTAGTAATGGCAGAAAAGGTCATTTCTGACTAATTTTAAGGTTTGAGGTATTATATCAACATTAAAATAACTTATTTTGTTAGGAAGTATCTTGCACAGCGGCCACTACCTCCAGTTACCCCACCACTGCAGGTATCAGTCTCTTTAAGTATACCACCTCCTATATTTGCCATTCTTTGGTTTTACGGCTACCAGGCAGTAACAGTGGTAGAAGCAGGTTCCAGTTTGGCACCAATGTCATTGACAGCAGATTACTGGCCATGTAGCTAATGACAATACTGTAGGTTCTCTAAACCTACGTTCATTTTTTTTAATATAATGCAAACGTATTATTTTGTAAAAAATACACAGTCATAAGATACTAAAGAATAAGATAAACATGTATTATGATGATCATATAGTCAAACAACCACTTATGGACTGCACTGCCAAAAAAATCTGCTACATAGGATTGGTAAAGGTAGAGTCAGTGATTTTAATCCAATACACATTTTGTCAAATTCAGTTAATATCTCCTGTGGTGGTATCCATACACAGCAGTGGTTCTGTAAATGATAAATAAAGTGGTTCAAGCCAAGTTACACAACACTATTCCAGCAAATGATCAATAGGAGGCGTGAGTGCTCGCATATTGAGGCTTGGTAAAGAGAGAGAGAGAGAGAGAGAGAGAGAGAGAGAGAGAGAGGCTGTGGCCAATTCACATAGAAAGTGTTCATGGAACAGACATACTTCCATTTTATTAAATATAACAATCCACACTGCCTTGTCAATGCACGTCCATGAATTTGTGGGTGAGAGCTTCAGAAGGAGCACAAAGGGAGGAGTGTATTTGTTCAAATATCAACCATCTTTCTCCAGAGTGATAGACTCTACCTTTAATTTCAAATCAACAAATAATAGTGTTGAACAAATGGACTAAGACCAACAAGACAATGTAGTACAGGTTCCAATATTGGCCAGAAAGTTATCTTTTAGAAAAAAGTCTGAACACCTTGATTTAAAATAAGTCAAGATCATTTTATTTTCAGTTTAATTTTTTTGATCAACTAATAGGTTTAAAGTCATTATCATATTTAATGCATCAACTTTAGATATCTCCTCACTGTAACACACCTGATTCTAATTATTAACTCATTTTCAAGCCCTTGCCAAGCTTTGGCTGCCTGATAACAAATTAATTATTAAAATCAGATGTGTTACAGTAAGGAGTCTGATCCAGTTTGTACTTGAGAACATAGCTGATAGGTACGTGGTTGTTTACATGATGTAACAGAAGTGCATAGTTACACAATGCAACATGATAGTCGGATCCTCGCATGTTTTAAAAACAAGGTTTACATGCAGTCTAAAACTGGCAAATTAGGAATTAGAACAGGAATATAAGAAAAAAAGACAAATATGACGTAGAGGTAGAAGGTTTGTTATCCAGCAGTGTGTAGCAGAGTAGGGATTTCCAGCAGTTCTCCTACTTCTAAAATGGGGAAAGAAAAAAAGTCAAAGCTCTAAAACACTAAAACATTTTTAGTTTAAAGATCAAATTTATAGTTTCAGTTTATGGCCTTCTTAAGAGAACATTTAAATAAGGTGAGTATAAAATATTATTAAGTAAAAAGAAAGAAAGTGTATTTAAACCTCAAAGCAACTAACACTTCATAAAAGGGATTTTTACACACTGTCTCTCTCTATCTCAGGAACTGGTATGATGGTGCAGAATGAGGCCTCCTCCACACTGTGCAGTCACCCACTCCACCTCCTCACTGGCTTGCTTCTCTACACTCTCATGTCTTTGTCATGCCTGTGATTTCAGCCAATCTCTGGACTTTTTACTTTTCTGGCTTGAAACTAAAGCTTCATGTGTCTCAGCCTGTGTTTTGGGTTGGAGTGGGTTAAGTCGGGGAAGGTTGTAGCACTGCAGGGATCGGAAGGGTTCATTTTTTTTTATAATAAATACAAAGAGGGTCTTTTTTTTTGTAAAAGGTATGGATGTGTGAAGGGAGAAGGGGGAGCAGGGCAGCCCTGTCTGATTCTGTATTTGTGTACTGGTGTCAAAACATGCCTTATGGGGACCATCACATCTGTGGCTGGTGCATTTCATACCTGTGTCCTCCAAACTGTAGCTGGCGAGACACAGACTTCAGGTGTAAATTATTCATAGAATCAGTGGTGTGTATAACCTGTCTTACATATGATGGATGTCTGCATGTTCACACTGCGAACAATTTGACTGATAAGTCTCTATAATCTAATCTGACCTGTTAAATTGTGGCAAAGTTGCACAAATGGCAACATTTCTAAACACATCTTAAGTTATATTTTCAGCACACATGGTCTCACATCTACCAGAACAGTTGCATCTATAGTAGAGCTTCTCTTTTAAAAAAAAAAAACAATTTCAACCAATTAGAAATAACAATAGTTAGAATTAACTCAAATGCCGCCAACATAGATCAATCCCATACTATGTTGTAGAATAGGATTATGAGTTGTTACCATGAGTATGTTTCACCACAGTACAAAGTAAAACCAGTATACCAGCACATCTCTATTGCAGAATGCAATGTTAGTATATAATTGTTACATTTTAACCGTTAACCCCAATTTATGCATCTGTGGAGTCAAACGCAAATCCTCACAATATTTCTCATATGGTCTCAGCTCACTAGTTTTCTCCATTTTGCCTTAGGAAAAAGAACAACAGCCTGGCGGGTCAGACCCATTGCATATCCTGGGCATGCAATGGGTCTGACCTTTTAGGAACACCTTCCAGCCAGCCTGTCCATGTGGGCCCCATAAGAGTTACATTTGGGCTGCAAATATGGGTCCAAAGGGAGTTTGTCTGCAGTTTCCATGGTGGCCCCACCTGTGTTTGCCCATATTGGCTTCAAGTGTATTCTGACTGGGTTTCAGGTGGAGCCCAACTTGGTGAGTTGCACAAGACCCATGTTGGTCCCATATATTTGCCCCATATGGAGTTGAAGTGGGATCAGAATTGACCTTAAATGGGGCCCATTTAGCCAGCCCACATGGGCTTCACATGTGGGGCCCATGTTTCTGAAATAATATGGGGCCCATACAATTTGCCCTGTTAATGCCCATTCCTGCTAAGCTCACTTACATCCCTTATGGGGCTCATACAGTCAGCCCACATGGGCTTCACATGTGGGGCCCATGTTACTGAAACCATGTGGGACCCACAAAATTTGCCCAGTTCAAGCCCATGCCCACTCATTATCCACATACTGTAGCCCACATTTAACCTATGTGGGGCCCACATGGACATGCTGGCTGGGCTGGAGCAGACAGTACAGCCTGTTGTGCTCATACACTGTGAATTTTGACTTCAAAGTGTATTCATATTGTATTCATGATAGTTACATTTTTTTCTCCTCCAAAATTTGAATAAAAATGTGTCATGTTTCCACACCAACCAGCTTGGTAACATTACCAAATATCACTCACAGAATATCCATGTTTCTTTCATGTATATTTCCTTTTCTCTGCAGACATACAGTGCATTTTAAGCATCCACTTAACTGGAAAGAGCCAGTGATTTCATGACTTACGTCGTGTTGTTCACAGTGTGAATACAGAATAAGACTCACTAACTGAAGCACTGAATAACTTTCTATTGTTGATATCCTGCTCCTGCTAATGTTTCTATGTGCGTTTGTGTTTTTGCCTCAGCTGTAATTATAGCAAACTACAAAAATATGTTACTGGTCCAAATGAATGTTTACATTTTCTATTTTTGATGTTTGATTTTGGGGAAACTGGAAATTGGATGGATGATGTTTTTTTTTTCATTCTTTGTTTCCATTTATTGTGCCTGAATAGTTTGAACAACAATGTAAAAATGCTTGTGTAATGTTTGGGTTTATTACAGCTGCTTTTATGCTGATAGGTTGATATGGAAGCAGCCGGAGCAGCAGAGATGAAAGAGTTAGTCACCAAAGTTATCAGAGAGTACAGCCAACAGTGTTATATATCATCTCCTCATTGTAATCCTGTCAGCATCTATCAGCTCTTAGGTAACCTGTCTGCTTCATTGCAGTTTACAGGAACGGGATGTGACCTCTTGCAGGATTGTGCCTGGAACTCATAGGCAGTAATATGTTATACACAAGTCCAGATCAGGTCTGGTCAGCTTGTCAAAGATGTACTTAATATCACATGCTTTTTTATTGTCTTACTTTTCACTTGATTTTGTGTTTTTAGTCAAGACAGTCTGGTGCCATCACTTTAAAGAGTTACTAATGTTGTCCAAGAGCCAGGAACAACTTCAATACAGTGTTTGTTTCTCTGTCATTGTCCATAAAACACCAACAGAAGCCAGAGTCCAGTCCACTTGAGATTCTGTTCATATGCGAACATTCTCCATCTGATGTCAGATATGCTAATTAGTTCATATAGACTGCAGAGGTCATCCTGGTGGTGGATGGGTTAATATGTGCTCCCTTTTAGACAGGTTTCATGGGTTCACGTCATAAGTCCGTATTGACAGTTTTATGATATGACATCATATGATCTCGGACCATATTTTAGCCCCATGACCAAAATCATTCCTAAATCTTAACAAAATACAGCCTAAAAGTTCATTCCTGATCTCAGAAACTTTAAGCTTTATAATATTTAAAAAAACAAGAAACTCATGGTCCGCTTACAGTACTACCTTTTTAATGTCATAATTTTCCACAGTGTATATAGTTTGCTTAGATGTCAAAGAGATAGATCTGTTGTCATCATGGTGTTTAAGTATGGAACACAACAACTGAGCAGACTCTATCCACTGAGGAAAACTGTGATATGCGGTTGAGAGGTTTGGAAGAAGCTTGTAAGTGGACTTTGGGTTAAGATATTTTCCATCAAATATCACAGTCCTTGTTTGAAGCTTAAATATGCAAATATGTGTATTAGAAATAAACTAATTAATAAGATATATTCAGATATATTGGTACTAATGTATACGTTGACTAGGGCTGGGTATCATTTAAAAAATGAATCCAACTACCCTTAAAGTGACACCGATACCAACTGAGTACTTGTTTGGATATCCACTCCACATTTCATGCCCTGTCTTTTATCCGGTGTAACAGGTTTGTAGTGTAGCTACACTTTAGAGTGTTTAGGTGGCATCTTGGCTGCTGAACTGCTAAGCACGCTACCTCTCGACTTCACCACCACAGACATCACATTTTTTAGCTCTGGGTGCAAAAAGGATCGATTGCAGGTATCGTTTGACAGGAGACGTTTCGATACTAATTGGTATCAATTGATTTCAGCTGATACCTAAAAGGTATTGAATACCGAAACCCAGCCCTAATGTTGACCCGTGTTGAGAGTAACTCTTTACAAAGTCATAATCTTAGTATTACTTTGTACTTCCTAACATGCACTCAGATTCTTTGTTCTAACAAGTAACGTAACTCGTTAGTTTTGCAATTCACACAATCAGTTATTTCATGACATTTTCAAATAAGCAATCCATAAATGTTCAAATATTACAGCATTTCTCTGATTCTTCTGTTACAACTTACTGTTTATGCACCTATTCCTGCTTCTTGGTGGATAGCGGCATACTATTGGAAGGTATCCAATTCTGCGGTTGTGACAGTGGGCATGTGTAGCTCAGCTTTTTGCAGCTGAACGTTGTATGAGCTTGTTAGGCTATATGCATTGAGCCCTAGTATCCTCTGGATTTAATGTTTACTTGTAATCAAACACAATCATTGATAAAGAGCTGTGAGGGGATCTTGCACCTATCATTTTTGCTATTAGCCTGCAGAGTTGCAGATTATGCATAGACCAGCCTATACAAATGCAGTAGAGTCAATACATTCAAAGGTAGGCGAACAGTAGGTTACACGCCTTCTAAACAATATAACCAATATGCGCACGCCACAGAGGGTTTTCAATTCAAATTAGTAACTTTTCTTAGTTGGTAATGCTGTAACGTAACAAGTTACTTTTTAATGGCTGTTGTTGGTTGTAATATAAAAATTTAAGAGTAACGTCACCCAACACTAATGTTAACTGATAAATCACAATTCACCAATTCTTCAAAATAACACATTTTAAGGACAGGTGTGTGAGATTTATTTATTGGAACAGACAGGATTTTTTAATTAGTGTATAATCACCTAAAAATCAATTGTGTTTTCGTTACCTTTGAAAAGTACTTTATATCTACATATTGAGCAGGTCCTCTTCCACAGACGCCATTGTGTTGTACTGCTATGTTTCTACAGTAGCCCATAATGGACAAACCAAACACTGGCTTTAGAGAGGGCGTTTTGTGGGGGGGTGGGGTGTTCTGTTGGTTGCAATCTGCAAGCTCACCACTAGATGCCACTCAATCCAACACACTGGTCCTTTTAAGTATTCTTACAGAAAATGTTCATAATAAGAAAATCTCAATAAAGAATCAATATCAGCCTCACCACAGGCTGAACCCTGCACCTGTATACTGCAGTCTCCTCTCACCCTCCTCCGTCTTGCTGCTCTGTGGCTACTTACCTCACTTGTTAACCAGAATCATCCAACTTTCAGGCTAAG
This sequence comes from Scomber scombrus, assembly GCF_963691925.1. NCBI lineage: Eukaryota > Metazoa > Chordata > Actinopteri > Scombriformes > Scombridae > Scomber > Scomber scombrus. The sequence goes on from NC_084972.1 coordinate 2,628,152, forward strand.
AGGATTAAGACATGTTCAGTGATATTTTCATAATCAGCATATTTATAGTTAAATTAATGTAAACAGGTCACATTCAGTCAGCCTAATGCTACAATTTTGATGAATTTACTTAATTACTAACAGTTTCAGTCCGTAAATTAGCCAGATGGAGTCCTTTTTTCAGTTCACCTGATTGTCACACTAGTCCCAAGTCAAAGCATAAGAAGCTCCAAAATTTGACCTCTAACAACAGAGTCCTGGTTTGTTTTCTAGTCTGCGTGGACACATCTATGCAGACTGAAAAAAAGCTAAATCTAAATACATGTTTTAAAAATGCCTAAATCAGAGGGTGCAGAGAAACCACTGTCTACTTGCTTGTGAGTTGGATGATTCTCTGTGACCCATGAACTCTGGGGATCTACATGCACTCGTTTTACATATACATAATAATGTAATGGTCTGGACAACCTAAAAGCTTTGTGTTACTACAGCATTACACTTTATACTTTGCAAGTGGTTGAATGATAGGCCACTTGATTGTACACTGATGTGCTTTATTATGTCTGGAAATTGTAACATTTCATCATGTGCTTTTACTTTACACCAAAATTATGTTTTATCATTTAACTATTATTAGGCTGGAGGTAGCAAAACACTGTATTGGGCAAATCTTAGGAAAAATGATTTTCTGTGAACACTGGAAAGCAACAACAACAATACAAATCACAAATATCCATACCTGTATACCATAAATATCATTTTGTAGCTGTAGGCAGTTACTATTATTGTACATGTTCTTTCATCAATGAAACTTGGATTAGGCCAATATGTGAATTGATCCTAATCACAGTTTCATGATGTTCTAAATACTCTAAATATGAGTAATTCAAATAAAATAAATTGGTCTAAACCTGAATTTAAACGTCCATCACTGTCTTTTACTCAGATATGTCGAGCGTCACGCAGTTGTATCATCTCTGCACAAATGTAGAAGTTAAAAATGCTTTAGGAGCATTGAATGTTGTTTTGGTTTTGTGCTTTTGTGCTTTACTCTGTACAAAGTGTTTTCTTAATGCCTTTAGTATTCATGGAAGAGCCATAAAATCATTTCTGTGTCGCACCACGACTGGATGCCACTGAAAGTTCGGACTGAACCTTCAGGTCTACTGGTGGACTGACTGGTTTCATCGCTCACTTAAGGTGGAAACCATGAGTCTGTCCATCATATGGCTGGGTGAAATGCACTGGATAATGTTGCCTTTGGGCCTTTTCAAAAATGTGATTGAATAGATATGTGAGGGAGGGTTGGGAGGGATGGAACTTGTAAATATGATTTAAAATAAACACCTTGAGATTGTATTTCATGTGTGCCTTTATTACATTCACAATCTTGACCAAGTATTGTACATTCACTTCTCATATAGGTCACTGTAGGTCATGATGTAAGGGCACCAGAGGAAAAATCATACACTATCCCAAATGGAAAAGGTTCATCCTGTTCAAAACATGAATGAGCATTTTGGCATCACAGGAAAGGTCAGGGGGTTACTAAAATCATCAGCATTCATCCAAAAAGGAGTTTGACATACATTGGCCAACTGGTAATGGATCAGAGCATTGGTCAGGAGAACCTTTGACTTTGTAAGACAGTAAATGGTAAATAATGTTGTAGGACAAGTGATAATGACCTCAGCTGTTTGCCATAGCTGAGAAACTAAAGTCTTTTTTCCCCAAAACTGTAGAGGAAGAGTCGTTTTCAGTTGCTAGCCTGAGAGGCCAATTAAACAGTACATAAAGCTCCAGAAAAGCTTATTCCCGACTCTCGTTGTACTCTCTACTGCTGTGTAAGAAGAGAGGAGTGAATGTAAGAGCTAAGAAACAACCAGTTTAGAGATTTTAGAGGCCTGGTTTGAGCCTGGTTTCTGTTTTACCAAGAACCAAACCTTGTTGACCATAGGGTTGACTGATGAGTTTGATAAGAAGATGCAGCATGTACAATATATAAGCACCTTTGAATGGTTGATACTGTGTTCTTTCACTTTTGATAGACCAAGTGTCCCCCTGCATCCAGTCTAAGGCTAAATGCATCATGGACCCAGATCCATACTGCACATTTATTAAGACAGTGTGTTTCTTTGCTCCTTTAATCACCCAGAAGCCCATGTATAGATCTTTAGCTGAACTCTGACATTCACATTACACTCAATAAGAATCCCAGCAGGAAGCTGCAAGCTCAGTTTCAAGTTCATTGCACACTATGCCTGTCTTCATTTACCGGCCTCTTACTTTCCCACTATGTCCTTTTACTTATCATTATGGTGTTACTCCTTTGTACTGATAACACTTATAACTGACACTTATAACTCCTGTAAAAACTGATCTGATAGCTCATTTCCCAGCAACTCTGGTGTTTATGTAACTTTGTCTGGCCTTTTCTGGGTGTGGGTTTATTAGGCACAGTAGGCCAAACTCCCACCACCTTCAATCCTTATCAGCTGCACTTTGTCACTAGCTATTAGTCATTAATAAGTAAAATATAAATCTGAACCGACTTCACCAAGCTCTGGACTCTGCTTCTGTTCTTCTTGAAGAAAGGTAATGAGATCATCACTTTGTATTTATCATTTACAGCCAGAATATTACTAGCAAACAAATATTCAATACTGTAATGCTTCATGTGAGAACAGTAAATATTGTATTTTGTACTGGAAAAAAAACAACATAATGAGATACATTGTTTTGTAATTATTGTAGTAGCTGCTAATGGCCCATAACTAAGAGTTATTTTTTGAATCATTAGTACATTTCTAGTATACACAATATAAAATCTAAGGTCATGTCTAATTTTGTATTTATTTTTGTCTGAGATAAAAAAACGTATAGATATTAAGTTTACTATCGTATAGCAGTTCATTTTGTGTTGGCTAGTATAGCATTAGCTACATGGTATCTGTATGGTATCTGTTATTGTTCTTGCTGCATGGTATCTGTTATTGTAACTGCATGGTATCTGTTATTGTTCCTCATGTATTTTATCATCATCTCATTTAAAGAAGTTCATTGCTGCAGCACTAAATTAGTTGGATCCCCGGCACGGCACCATGAGGAAACTCCTCACAGGTAAATAACATTAATTTATTCAGAACAGTAATGTAAAACTTAAACTAGTAATACCATATACTGACATCCACATACATACAAATGCACTAAAATGCACAAACATACATTAAAAATAATGCATGAACAATATGAAGTTGAGAGTTTCTACAAAAACCAATCACACTTTGTCACATGCACTCATCAATTATTCATTCTTCAATTCATTCATTCACTAATTCATTTATTCACTTACATATTTACTACATAAGTTGACATTTATTCAGGCTCCCCTTCTAGCATATCTGAAGTATCTATTCAAGGCGCTCCTACACTGTAGACTCACCTATTTGATAATAAAGAATATATAGTTGCATACACAGGTAATGCATTTTAAAAGTTTTCATATTTGCATATTTGTTTTTTAGTAAAAAGGAAACTGCACAAATCATATCAGTTACTTAATTTTCTGTCTATTCTATTCTCTTTTCTGCTGTGTTTTTCTAGACATCACCTGTCTCTGATCTCATTAACAGATTATATATCATTTTTTCCAAATGCTCACATCTCTCTTCCTGTTTTCTCTGTGTATTCGCAGCTCTGGGCCTTCTGGTCACCCTGCACATCGGTAAGCATTTGTATTGTATGATAAGCATTGACTCCTCTTCATACTAATAAACAAAGTTTCAGAAGAAACACAGGTGCAGTCAAAGTCTTCACTGTCCTTCTATCTCCCCTCAGCTTCATCCAACAGGCTGGTGTGCCACATGACAAACTGGGCCCAGTACAGGCCAAGCAGTGCCAAATTCACGGCAGAAAACATCGACCCCTTCCTGTGCACACATATCATCTATACTATGGCCACCATCAACAGCTTCAACCAGATCACCACCACCGAGTGGAACGATGAACAGCAGTTTGCCAAGCTCAACAGCCTCAAGAATGCGTGAGTAAACACAGTCTGTGCAGCAAGCTAGTATAGACAGCTGATGAGGCTTCTTCAAGGATAGAGTACATAAAATTGAGTGTTGGTATTCAATATTTAAAATGTTCCACTGTACATTAATTTACATATCAAAACAATACAAATATTCATTACATAAAATAACTTTTGTAACAATATTTCTAGAAGTTCTTTACATGGTGTAGTCCATTTATTCAGTGACAGGGGAATTAACAAATTCATTACTATGAAAACAATTAGACAAAATAATTTAATGAAAAACAATTGCCATGATGTTTTTGGGCAGAGATTATCACCATACCATCCTCCAATGTCTAATAACGTTGACTCAGTAAAGAACAGTATTGCAGTACATTGAAAACAACATATTAGACAATACATGTGACATTATTCTGTATGCTGCAGTGCATAAAAACTGCAATCTGCTAACATAAAATATATTTGACTTTTGTAACCTTGATACTCAAATTGTCCCTGATTTTATGTTGCACAGGACTGAACTCCATGTTATTGTCTTTTGTTGTATTTTATTTCATACAAATGTATCTACAAAAGAAGCACTTGCAGATATTCATTATTATTCATTATTTACATGCTCTGTAGGCAATGTTGAAACCAATTGTCTAGGGATTTAAGAATGTAAGAATGAACTTTTAGAATAAAAGTATGTTATGCAGAGGCACTTTTCGAGGCAGCAGACAGACCGTTCAACTACTCTGTTTTCAGCAGGAGTGAAATCATTACTCATGCCAATACAGACAGACTCATAGCTAACAAGCATATCAGCTATGAACCCAGGAGTGAGGTCATTTAAAAGAGATACTTTTAGTCATAGTGTAGTCATATTGTTTATTTGGACTTTTAGCACAAAGATCCGCATTCTGGATCAGCAGCAATTTCCGACTGGTGCCCAAAGAGAGTATGACAACAGTTAAATATCATCATGTGGGGTAAAGATTTGTCAGAATCAGAAACTATTTTAAGCTATTGGCTCTCTTATTAGCAGGTCTTAGAACTATAGTGAGACATCAGTCCTTACGCTATATATCTGGAAGAAATCACAATCAACAATAATTATTAAAAAAAATTCTAAGCCAAATATATAACATTATGTCATCTGCAATGGTTTGATAGAAAACTTCATGTTGTTTATTAATGTAATGGTTTATAACATATAAAACTGTCTATCTCTGCTTTTAGTAATCCTGCACTGAAGACTCTGCTGTCTGTCGGAGGAACAGTCAATGGACTAAGCCCGTAAGTTCAAAATGTCACAGCAGACATGACACAGTTTTACATCAACTCAGAAACCTTACTTACCTACCATATCACCAGAATGGAATCCACAATTTTTGTTTCATACGTCCTACCAGATACATCGCCATGGTTTCCAAGTCTGAGACCCGTGCAGACTTCATCAAGTCAGCCATCAGCTTCCTGCGCACCAACAACTTTGATGGGCTGAACCTGGCCTGGGAATACCCCGGACACAACGGCAGCAATGAGGACGATAGAGAGAGGTTCACTTCACTGGTCTCGGTTAGTATGGACCTTTTTTTAATAATAGCAATAGTGTATTACTACCATGTAATAGGTGTGGTGTATCTTAATCTGTCTTAAAGTCACTATGTCTCCATCCATTTCATATGATAAAAACATATTTTTAGTTATTCGGATTGGCAAAAAAGGTTTTTCTATTTTGGAAAAATGTTATAATCCTGTTAAAAACAATAGCATCTCAGTGTCATGGTGCCTAATTTATATCATATGCATTGCCGTCTAAATTTGTATTTGGAAGTATAATTAGGGTCTTATTGTTTGTTCTACAGGAACTGGCTAAGGCCTTTGAGGATGATGCCAAAGAAAACAGGAAGACTCGGCTGATGCTGTCAGCAAATGTTGCTGCATTGCATCAGACCATCACAAAAGCCTACGAGGTCGACAAGATTGCACCGTAAGTTTGTTTCCACTAGTCAATGTATGGTTATACTACAAACTAAGGTATCAAGTATAATTTCGGTATCAGGACCGACACATGGGCATCCCGTTGGCACTGGTTATTTCAAATGATACCCAGCTTCACTTATATTAATGACAAATACACTTTGGTAGGAGGTATGAAAAGAAATTGAACGTGAGACCAGTAATAATAATGTGACAGACCTTTGTGAGATTTGCTCAAACAATGTGCATTTTACTTTTTAGACTTATAGTTTGACCTTTAATCAAATATTTTGCATGTGTACTATTTGGGAAAAAGTTCTACTGATGATCTGAAAGAAAACTTTTCCAAATCCACAGTCACTTTAACTTCATCAACGTCATGACCTATGACTACCATGGAGCCTGGGAGAAAACTACTGGACACAACAGTCCACTGTTCGCTAGCAGAGTGGACTCGGCCTCTCACATTTCCCACAATATAGTAAGAAACAGGCAGAAAAGTACCCAACATTCTTTGGCATAAATCAGTGTATTAGTTCGGCTGGTTTCATTATTCCTGTAAAACTGACAAAAATGCTTTTTTTTTAGGCTTCATCAACTTGTCGAGAACAAAATTAACACTAGAAACAATAAATACTGTAATAATGGTCAATGGGAAAATGAAAAACTAATCCGAACAAACCAATTCTGACCACTAGGGGGCAGAAATACTGTGACATACTATCAGATGACTATCATGTCCTTATCAGTAAGCATTTGTCTACTAAAACTGACTCAAAACAGTGTGGGCATCCTACTGGACCCATGTTTATATCCAAAATTCTCTTTTCAGCTGTGATTTGATTTGAAAAATATCTGGCTTTTTACCTGCAAATCTAAACAATCTAAAAATGTTACTCATAATGGAGTCTCAATTTTCACCATTGTCCACTTTCAGAATGCTTCTATAGTTAGCTGGTTGGTTCAGGGGGCACCAGCTGAGAAGTTGCTACTAGGTTTCCCGACGTATGGAAGAACATATCGTCTTCGCAGCGGTGACACCAGCCTAGGAGCTCCAGCTAATGGCCCAGCTGAGGCCGGACCCTACACTCGCACTGCCGGCTTCTGGGCCTTCTATGAGGTACAACACATCAATATAGCTCAACTGAGTTTGTGGTGATGGTCAATATTTCTCCAAAAACAGCTACTATGTATGTGTTCACTGATGTTAAAATGACAAAACATCAGTGGCCAGTAATGCCACAATTAAAGATGCGCTCTATAAGCAAAACACAAGAAATATAGAATACTAGGTACTGACATCACTGTTTTTCATACCCAAACATTTCTCCATTTAAACTCCGCTGATTTGTCTGGTCATCAACATATGATCAATTATCTCTGAAAATAAGAAAAAATACACCTCTAAACTAAACAGACCCAAAATTGAATCAACACAAAAATGTATGAATAAGAATGGTCTTTATATTCTGTGCTGTCTCATTATGTCTTATTATGTTTCCTCACTGTCAGATCTGTGACTTCACCAACGGTGCTGATATTGAATGGATCGATGAACAGCGCGTTCCATATGCCACTTATGGCAGTGCATGGGTGGGCTATGATGACAAGCGCAGCTATTCTTCCAAGGTAACTAAGGGCTCCATTATTACTTGCGGTTATGATCTGAATTATTTTTGGAAGAAAAATAATAGCAATAGTTCTCCTGTTTCTCCATTCTTGGTCTATTTCATAGACGTTCAACTGAAACTATTCAAATCACATTTGTCATTGATATGGTCATGATGTATTGTAGGTCCAGTGGATGACTAATCTCGGCCTGGGAGGTGCTCACGTGTGGGCTATGGACATGGATGACTTTGCTGGATCCTTCTGCTCAGAAGGAGCTTATCCTCTCGTCAACCACCTCAGGCTATCAATGGGTAAAAACTCTACCTCAGCTAACTTAGAAAGCAATCTCTGCTCACTGTGATGGCTTTTACTTTTTGATGTTGGAAAAAAAAATAAAAATAGATATATATATATATATAAATATATGTAGATATAGATATATATAGTGATCTCAGAAACCTGACAATGTTGAACATCGTCTTCCAGTATTTGATACATTTTAAAAGTTGTGAATGCCACTGCACCACTCATCAAATACCATTGGTCAAAATTATTCAAAGTCTGTTTGTTCTTTGACTTGTGAAAATATTTACTCTAAAATAATAAATATTAGTGAGAATTTTTGGACTTCACATACTATCAGGTCAGTTTAGCTTGTGTCTGATTGAAACATTTATGCTGATTCTGCAGGCTTCCCCCCTAAGCCCACCACCACCCCAGCCCCTACCACCACCAAGGACCCCATAGCCTCCTTTTGCCAGGGCCGCCTTGATGGCCTGTATGAGAATCCAACTGATAAAACCACCTACTTCCAGTGCTTCAAAGGAAACACCTACATTCACCACTGCCAGTCTGGCCTCATCTACTGGGACTCCTGCAAGTGCTGCGACTGGCCCTGAGCTGCAGAAACATCAACTGCAAACACACACAGAGTCTATGACTGTATGAGACAGACAATTCTGTTTTAGTAAAATGATTTCAGAGTGTCAGAGTTTAACCCTAACCCTAACCCTAACCCTGTGCTGTTTAACCTCATAATGCTGGGTTACAACTGCTACAAAAAGTAAGCAATTAGTACACTGCTGTCTCTTTTCATATTCTTATTTGCAGGTGACTTTTTGTGAACAAAATAAATGATGAACTGATCAAAGATATGTCTGATTACTTCTGCTTTTCATTATTATGTTTTATAAGAAAAGTGAACACTCTCTCTACTTAGACAGTTGCAAGACAGTTTGGTTCAGAGGCTGTTTGGTCAGACCTCAAACTGTTTGGCAAACTGTAAAATCTCTCTGCTAACCCTCGCTTGTCAGAGCTACCTCCTCAACTAGTTGTTGACTCCATCCCTGTCTCAAATACATCTGAGATGCCTCCAGCTCCAATATCCCATTGTAAATTACCCAGATTTTCCCCAGTTAGTCATGCCTATGACTATGTTTATGGTCTATAGCATATTAAACCTATGGTGATTTTTATTTTCAATTTTTAATTCAATTACTCCAGTTTCAAGTGAAGGTTTCTATTATTTGTGTCCGCTACATTGTAATATAACACACTCAACTCTATTATATTCTTACAAATAGACTTTGTAGCAATGAGGAAGCTATTCATGCCTCACAATCACTGGCTCATTTACCGGCTGTGTAGCAATTAGTCGACTAATGACACCCAATATATATAAATCTTGCATGGAAATGAAGACTTGATACTTCTCACTATGGCCCCAGTTACCCATATCATTTCAGGGTCTACAGGAATTTGGATGACGAAGGGAAATAACATTCATTCTACTTACACTTGAAATAAAGTTGATTGAAGAACTCTGATATTAACAAATTAATATTTTGAGTATGCTGCAGAAATAGTTATGTTAGTTATGCTCTGTCTTGTCGGTTGTGTCTCATTTCTTAATTCAGTTAAACATTTCAAATATGAGAAACAAAATGTACACTGTACACTTTACAAGTGGTGTGTCATCTCAATATGTTACCTGATGGAGTATAAGGCCTTTGCAGTTAATGAATATGAACATATTAAAAGGTAATTATCCCAGCCAGCATGTCCATGTGGGCCCCATAAGGGTTCAATTTGGGCTGCAAATTTTGGGTCTAAGTATGTTTGTCTGCAGTTAGCCCCACCTGTGTTTGCCCATATGGGTTCTGACTGGGTTTCAGATGGAGCCCAATTGGGTGAGCTACACATGTGGGGCCCATGTTTCTGAAACAATATGGGACCCATACAACTGGCCCTGCTTATGGCCATGCCCACTAAGCCCACTTACATCCCTTATGGGGCTCATACAGTCAGCCCACATGGGCTTCACATGTGGGGCCCATGTTACTGAAACCATTCGGCAAAATTTGCCCAGTTCAAGCCCATGCGCAATACACAACCCATAGTAACACTTATTTTGATGCTCTGATCTTACTGATAGACAGTTTATGTTAAAAATTGTTATAAAAAGATAAATGTCTTGAGCAAAAATATATAATATTGCAACAATTTTGTTTGTACTAAATTTCAGCACATCCCCCCTTGTCACATACGCATAACCCTTATTTCTGTTTAGCCACCAACAACTTCAATAGTAAACAGTGTGGGTGTGTAGCAGACAGACAGGTTATCAGCTGTGATAGCAGCATCTGGGGAGGGCAATGTCAGTGTGTGGGTCAGTCCGCCACTTTAGTGCATGTTGTAGACTCAACAACTACTGGGGTACGTTCCATAAAGCAAGCTCAGAAAAGCGGCGCTTATTGTCAAACACCTGATTTGAATGAGCCTAACAAATGAGATCAGGCTAAAGCGGTTCCATAAAGGCCAATCCATGTTCATGCAATCAAACTAATTCAAGACAGGCTCAAGTATTCAGACTAACTGCGAGTGCACGCCATTCACATGCAGCCCATGACGTCGAACACAGATCAAACGGATTCACAATGACAAAATCCACCACAAAAGAGCCACAGAGCAGCAGCAGTCTCCAGCACACACTTCTGCTGGAGATATATGAAGAATTTAAACATATGATCACAAAAAACTGCTGATCGATTGAATGGGTCTGATCTGTCTCTGAAGTTGTGCTCTTGTTGCAGTGCCCTGCGTACTATAACAGCTCTGTCATGTACAAGCTCCTCAATGAAGGGACACGGCTTCACTAACAGAGAAACAGAGCATGGGTTGAGGTCGTTATATAGACTGGACCTTAATCAATTAACAGATAAAGGGAAACACCTAGACATGCATCCACTAAACACATCTTAGTTTACTTTTTAGACATTATTTTAAATGTACTAATCAATAAGCAATACCTTTTAAAACAGCGCTTCCTACCAGTTAAAGACATATGGATTTAAATATTACATCTCTTGTCCAAATATGTTTGCAGTTGTTTAATATTTATGAGGCTGTTATTCTGTCAGGCCTCAATGTTCAATATTATGAACACACAGACACAGACACAAATACATACATATATATATAATTAAGTTGACTAAGTACTCGATTATATAGGGCTATGTATGAATGATGTGTATTAAGTTGACTATATATTTGTGTATATATATTTATATGATAAGGCTATTATTAAGTCGAATTAAGTTTCTTTTTAAATTATGGTGATTAATGAAGCCATATAATATGTTAAATCATCTCTTTTCTTTCAGGATAAGCAGCTACTCAGGCTAAGCCTGACAATTAGCCTGGTCCAGACCAGGTTAGTTTGCCAGCATAAATTGCCATGGTAACTGAGCTTGAACTATGCTGAGCTTGCTTTATGGAACCGAATCTGCTGGAAAATGAGCCAGACTAACGAAATAAACCTGGCTTATTTGGTAATCCTGCTTTATGGAACAAGGCCCTGGATGGATTGCACAATCTTGTTTCTTAGGCTTATTATTATAACTACCTGAAGATACCACAGCATTTCTACAAATACTATTGTAACATTTTCCAAAGTCTCTTTATTATGTTTGAATTTATATATTCATGTTTCATATGTGTTGATACTGGTGTCCTTTCCGTGAACTGTGTGGTTTTATCACTCTATTGTTCCATCAATCTTTTATCTTTAAAGTTACGAACGTGTTGGATGATAATGCACTAACTGGTATGCTTTTTGAAAGAAAAAAGTTGACCTTTAGATTTCTAACAACGCATTATGTAAGAACTCAATGAACTGTAATAAATTGAAAAATGCATTACATTTGTAAAGTTATATTACATATTGCATTGCTACACATTTTTAATTCCATGTGATTTTGAATTTTACACTTTGGTCTTAAAAATCATTAAGAGCCTGTGAAGTATCATATTATGATGAGACAAAGCTTCATGTTCCCTTTGGCTGTTAGCGTATATTGACCCTGAGATGTACAGTATACAGTATATGGTATTTACCCAATAGACATAATATAAGGGTTGCAACATACTATACTTACTACCAGCCTTGTGACCTTTTGACCACTGATTTCAATGTCAAAACGTTCTTATCACCTCAGCTCAGGCCGCTGTTCATTTTATGAGGTGCAGTACAGTACAGCACCTTCAAAACTATTAACTATTGTTTGTATCCATAGATATATGATAAAGTCTCAAATTCTGTAGCATTTCTAATAGGTTTGGTTACATTCTAGTTTTATTCCAGATGTCAGAAATGTTATCTGCAGTGGAAAAAAATGATGGGTCCAGAGCATCTCCATTGCTCTGGCAAGCAACTTCCCGAGGTTTCTAAAGGTTAATTGATGCCCAAAGATACTGAATATATAGAATATGCATAATATAGGCTGTAAGTATTGTATAGATCCAAGCAAGGTATAGAATAGACTTAGAAAGACATAGATGAAAGTTAATGTTGGCACATGCATTTCACAAAAACAATTAAAATCATCATCTATATTTATAGTATATAGAACTTTTCAAATAGTGTCACACAGTGTTTTGTTGGTGGTCAAATCAATAGTTGCTAACTTGATCCAACCATCATCTTCAAACATTAAAAAAATAAACGTTCCTGCTATGTGGCACAAAAAGTGTTTATGTGGCAAATCAACTACCACACAGGATCTTTTCTTCTGTCATAGATGGGCTGACTTCCACGACTTTTATGGTTGTTGCCAATAGTTGTAATGTAATACACGCTGTCACATCCAAGTCACCACATACGTAAATGTGAGTAATATAACCATGTTATCAATCGAAGGATTAATCATTTACTGCTATCATTATTAATTAATCATAATAGCAAAGTTTCCAAACTGATAGGTTCAATGTTCTTCAGATTCTGACAACAAAACAGAGATAAAGTAATATACACGTAAGCTCCAACCTGTAAAGTTCAGCCAATTAAAGTACAATGGATTTATATGGCTTGTACATTAATTGTCCTCGCACAGTTCAATTTTTGTCCACGTCTTGGGAGAAGAAGATGGAGAAGTGTCACCAATATAAAGCTGCATTAAACAAAGTGTTCCTGTGAGTAAAGTGCATGACCTGATTAGCCTTGCTTATGATAATAATCATCATCATCATCATCATCATCATCATATTTGTTAGTAGAGCACTTTTCTAAAAGCAAGTTACGAAGCGCTTCACACTGGGTATGAAATTAAAAGCAGCAGTTCATACATAGCAGCAGAATTGAAACAAGCAAGTCATAAAACAATTGCTTTAAGACTGAATTCAGTGCAAATACAGGGCAATCAGAGCAGTTGATAAAACAAACTACAGTATCACCAGCAAAAGGGCAATCAGTAAGATTCATAAAATCCATAAAAATCTATGAAAATCAGCATTTCAGGCAGTGAATAAAATCAAATAAATTCTTGAAAATCTCTCCAAAAAGTATGTTTTAAGAAGAGATTGGAATAAAGACTGAAAGCAGAGGGAAACAGTCTGGTTTCATCCAAAGAAAAGGGGAATTCCATGCGGGAACTATTTATTTGTCAAAAACAGTTGGGTACAGTGACTGTGTGCAGCTTTCAGAAGTCATATTGTCATGTAAGGTTGCCAGGTTTGGTACCTAAAACAAGACCTATACCTATCTATCACATGCTACCCAGAGAAACTACAAAGAATCATCAGAATTTTTTGTTCACTGAAAAAAACAAATCATATCTAATAACAAAATAAGGCCATGTTAAATCAAGGATTTTATCACTTTGTTTCCAGCAGCAGGCAGCTGTTAAAAGTGAGTGTGTAGGGAAATGTTCTCCATAACAACTATATGTAAATGTTTTGTTCAGAACAGTATGTCTGTAGTCCGATGGGTGAGGTCACCATAAGTCTGCCTTACTTCATATTTACAAGTCATTTATAAGAACACAATGTGAGGAAATAATGTCCTTGAACTTTTGAAGGATTGTTGAGCTTTATTTCCATGGTGATAATCAGTGACACCTGCTAACAATTGATAAAAAAGATGAAAACATTGCTTGATTTGTGGTTTCCAGACAGTGCTGAGGAGCTAGCAAGACAGCCACAGTAACACATTTGAAATATTTACATGTATTTTCCTTTTTTACAGTTTAAATCTACAGTTTAAATTGTTCCAGAAAGTGCACATTTTCTGCTGGAGTGAACAGTGGCAAGAAGCTTTACTCAGTCATGTCATGACCTAAATTATCACCATGTCAGTTGAGGTCTGATGTAACTTATCTTATCCCTTTTTGTACTCTGTACATTTCATGTCATTACTGCTTCCTTTGATGATATGACTGATGACTGAGATCCCCCTCCTCCACAGTGCTGTAATGTTTGTATTAGGCTGGAAAACTTGTACAAAGTAAGCTTGTACTAGGAAATCAGCACTATTAGTCTCCCTTTCTGTACACTGTACTTACTCTTAAGTGTGCCATCCTCAAGGAGGGTCAACAAACTGAAGTTAAAGACATTTCTCAGGTATCATGTTCTTTTTTCAAGAACATGATACTGGTCCAATTTATGTTATTGGCTCTCTTATGAATTGCTGAAACAATGTGAATCAGTTATTAGTTCAATTTAAACATGAAATCTTTATAGCTAACATAACCTTGTTTGATTGAATTAGAACAGTCACCACCGATGTCTATTGTTTAATTAGCGAGACTGTTTTTAGTGTACTTTAGGAAACAGAAGTAAAAGTGAGCTTTGAAATCAAAATGACCAAGCTCACTGTTCTAGCAGGTAATGCTATCCTGTTCACAATGTAAAGCAGTTATCTCTTATGTTTGTCTTTCTTCAAGCTTGTGTGTGCTGGTGTGTCCCTGGTGTCAGTACAGACCAGGGACTAACAAATACATGCTCCAAAATGTGGATCCCTGCCTGTGCACCCACCTGATATATTCTTACTCCATTATCAAAAACAGAAATGAGTTGCTTACATATGAATGATGAGACCTTGTACAATACTGTACCTTCAATGACCTGAAGAGTAATTAACAATTTCAGCTCCTGAAGCTTGTGATTAAAATTGAAACATGACATTTAAAAATCCCCATTCAGCAATATGCATACTTTTTTTTTTTAATGATAAATAAGCATTTGTTAACTCAAATAGTCTACATTTCACAAAACATGTAAAACTACATGCGTTTTCCAGGTAGCTGATCTGAAGACCATACTGGTTGGTGAACTTTTGGATCAACTTTGTTTAACAAAGGTGTGCTTCTTTATAACAACTCACATTTTGAACATGTACTGAATGTTTTGTTAAAATCAGAGAATGATAAAGGGCATTCATTTAGATGAAAACAGTCAGATTAAATAAATCAAACTTTAGTTTTTTGCAGGTACATTTTCAGATTATGAGCTGTGAATTGCAGAATAATGTTACTAAGTGATTTCTTAACATTAAACACATTTCCCAACGTTCTCTATCGGGGTGTCCGCTCCAGCCAACCGCCAGAATTTCATCCAGTCTTCTATCACTTTCCTGAGGACTCAAAGATTTCATGATTTGCCTCTGAACTGGATGTACCCTGGATCTCATAGAAGTCCCCCAGAGGACAAAAAGAGGTTCAGGCTTCTTTGGTGGAACGCCAACTCTGGAGCCATGGGGGACAGTTATATTGGATTCATAACATCAGGTTTTAAGAAGTTTTATTGAACTGTGTGCCTTTGCAGTAACTTGTTGAGATGAAGCCAAGACAATTAGCAGAGCCTGCTCATGCTGACTTCTACAGTTTGTGCTGCAAAGGGAACCATCGATGTTGGATATGAGATCACTGTGTAGTACTGCAGATTTTATTTTAGGAAATGCTAATATTTTAAATTAGTTTGTGTTTTTGATTAATGCTCTGAAGCTAGTCTAGATTTCATCATTGTTATGACCTATGACCTCCATGGAACTTGGGAGTGATTCACTGGACACAACAGCTCTCTGTACTGCAGCTCCCATGACAGTGATGACCTCATCTACTTGAACACAGTGTTGCACCGTAGTAGTGCTCTGTGGAGCCCAAAACATCGATAAACAGCATTACTATAGCACATATCACACAGGAATACATAAAATTGAATTGGTCCAATCTTTAACAGGCAACTCAATCGCTTTTTACTAATACTAATTATGGGGAGTATTACTCAGCTAGAACTACAAAAACACTTCGTAGTGATGTCATCTGGATATCTCAACTTGGGCTTGAAGACTAAAAATTCACGAACGGAGTTTGTAAAATGTGATCATTAACCAGGGAGGATGCGTCTAATGTGAAAGTTGGTGGATTCTCCTCATACTCTTTCTCCTCTTTACCCTGCTTCTGGAGAGCTACTGCCCTGCATGTTAGGTATCTCTCAACTCTAACACACCTGATTATTATTATTCAATTGTTATCAAGCCCGTTCACAAGCGTTCAGCTGCTTGATAACGAGTTATTATTAAAATCCGGTGTGTTTGATTGGGGGGATAACTAAAACATGCAGGGCAGTAGCTCTTCAGGAGCAGAGTTGGAGACCACTGGTGTAGAATACATTCTACATACTTACATTCAAAGATAGGGCAGCCATCATTTGCTGTCCCATCTGTGCAAATGCATTGGTGTTGGTAAGTCTTGTTTCTCTCTTGAGCTTATATGTTCTACCGTAAAGGACAGGCAAGAATAAATAAGTTATCATGTAAAACACAGAGTTCTTAGCAGGCTTTCGAGAACCAGAATGGTACCCTCTATGCAAGTCACATGGTTCTAAAATCAGATTTTTGGTCTAATGTTGTCTCTATTTCTTCCATGTATCACAGAGATTCTATCATTTCCACAAACCACTACTAAGAAACCTGGAATTATTACCATAACACCAACCACTACCAAAACCTCCAAACCCGTTGTTACAACTGCTGCACTAGCCTCGACAACAACCCCCAAATCCAGTGGTACCATCACTGCTCTGTCCACCAGTACCACCATCCCTCAACATGGCTTTTGCAAAGACAAGCCCAACAACATGTATACCAACCTAGATAACAAGACTACCTTCCACATGCGTGCTGGTGGTCGTACCAACCTGAGTGTGTGGAATCGGCATTGTCTTCAAAGGTAGGTGCAAGTGCTGCGTGTGGCCCTAAGTGTTAACAGCTGGAGGACTGTCACTGACTGATATCTGACATCTGTAAATTGCCTATAACGTAGGTAAACGTAAATTAGAACAGTATTTTAAAATGTGTACATTCCATCAGAGAAAAAAGCACAATGACATATCAAAATATTTTGTTCAACACATCATTAAAAATGAAAAATGTGTTTTATTACTTTACCCTACATGTTTCTACATGATGTACATGGATAATTCTATCAATGGTGTAAATGTTTGCAGTCATTTTGGGGGGTTCAAACTACTTTCTCTTGGTTTGGAAATGTAAACAGTGCAGAAAATCTGATCCCACATTCCTGCCGATAGGTTATGCTATTCCACTGATCGACAGTAGTGGCGATAAGTGCCAAGAAACAGCAATAAAGGTGAGAAAGAAGACAGCGAGCCAGAAAGCATGGAGATAAACAATGCAGTTTCATAAGTACTCAAGTACCTAAGTGCTAATGTTAAAGAAACTCTCCAGAAATGTGTTACAACAGTATAATTACTGTCATAAAATTCATAACATCCAACTTTAGGAACAAACAAAAATCATCACTATCAATCAATCAATCAATCTTTATTTATATAACGGGAAGAAACCTCAGGCAGAACCAGGCTCAAAGTCGGAGAACATCTGCCCAACCGGTTGGGGTAGAGAGGAGAGAGAGGAAGGATAGGAGAGAGAGAGAAGCACATAGAAAATAAACATTGAAGCTAGAAGGTCCGGGACTGGAATCTGTCATCCGGACAGCTAGTAGGTCCGGGACTAGAATCTGTCATCCGGACGTCTACAGGCCCAGATTACCTGTGAGATGAGAAAGCACAGACAACTCCGGGGAAGAAGTGTAGGTTATTGAATGCATTAATAGTACATGAATATTAATTGATATAGATGGATGGATAGAGAGAGAGAGAGGGAGGAGGAGAGAGGAGCTCAGTTTATGTGTGTTTGTGTTCAATACTGCTGCAACAATGTGGAAAAACAGCCACAGACACCAGATTAAAAAAATGTTATAGTGTGAAATACAGAGAGGTTTACTGGCAGTGATAGGCTTAATCAGCACTGTGTGAACTCATTTGAATGTAACGGATGTTCATTTATATGTAAAAGTCAAACAGGAACTAGACAGGTTCAAATAAACAAGGGACTAATACAGTTAGGAAGAAGATTAAAACACAGTGTAAACATTTAATCAGTACTTTGAATTTTATTAACCGTTACATAAGTTACACACTGAAACTGCTGCTGATTCATTCGCCTTAAAATAGAATGTGAGGAATTGCAGGGTTTGGATTATTACAAGGCACATTTGTATAATATCACAACATCAGTCATAGTGGGGACTTTTAACCCAATTTTCAGCATTGCTGCCACATTTGCCTGCAAAACCTTTGCATACATATTCAGACAAGTGATAAAGGTGTGTATTAACCAACACTGTGTCTTCGTGGCACATCGTGATATTTGTTGCATTGCCAAAGATGAAACCAGTATTTCCCTGATCACCTGTCAGGATGTGTGACCTTATATTTGGCAACCTCCATCGCCATATCACACATGCCCTTCAGCACCTAATAAACAGCTTGGAACTAGAAATCGGGAGCAATAAATCCTCTTCAATCATTGCTGTGTAGAGATTAATACTACTACAAATACTCACATGCTACTTTAATTGCTTTCGATAAATAATCCAGTCTCTATTTTTGCTGATTTTTGAAGGGATACATACCCAAATAGAAATAGCATTGCAGTTACTCCATTTATAATGCTTGGTGGTTGTTTTCTTTTGAGATTTTGTTGAGGGTAAGGTTGGGAGAGCAGAGTGTGGGGATTGGAAACGTGGGAGTGGAGACTACAGGTTAATGCAAACTGCATACACTCAGTCAGACTGTTGGAGAGCTTTGCCCTCTAAATGTGAATGCCAGAGGACCAGTCTCTGTGTTTCATCTGTGAGGTAACAGGCTCTTCTGTAGTCTGACAAAGTGACACTGCTGTGCTGTGTGACCTCATGCCAATGTTGTGTCAGTCAGTTATCTTAGAGACATTTCTCTGCTTTGGAGACCATTTAAAATTCAGTGCCAAAAACAATCTGCATTAAACTAAAACAACTGAGCAAATTTTATAATAATAATTACAATAACCTCCTCTGTCTGATAGGAAAAACAACTGTGATTTCAGGCTTCAGGCTCATTATCATTGAATGACTGACTATTACATTGTTGAAAAGGCAATCATTCAAATGAAACTGTAAAATAACAATAGGAAAAACACTAGAAATAAGAAACCAGGGCATAGAAGGCTGTTGGAATTTTATAGCTGTGGTCAGACAGAATGAAAGGTGAATTTTCAAGTTGTGATACTCTCATCAGTTTGACATCTAGATCATTTGTGTTTAATTGCCATAAAATAGCCAAAATAAACTGTAGTACATTAGCTGTAGGCTAGCTAGCAATGGCAGGAACCGACCGTAGGAGAGTTTCTGTGTGTTTGTGTTCAGTTCAGCTTCTGACTAAACCCAGAACTCACCAGAGACTCTGGTTCTTTCTGTTCTTTCCCTCCAGTCTCTGTCCTTTTCCCCTCTCCTCTCAGCACATGAAATACATTCATAAAGCCCTGTGATAAGCTGAAACATTTTCAACTCACACGGATGCAAATTCGTGTGGCCTGGGGCAATCTACTTGCATCTTTGCATTCACACACCACGCAAAAAAACTGACTTTGCATTGTGTCTGAACACACCAATAAACAGCAGTAACCATCTTTATCTCTCACGAGAAAAGTTCTAATTCAAGAAGATTTTTTTTTAAGTTAAGCTCCAAGAATGTGCAGGCGGTATATATAAAAACATAAACATCAGTTCAAACACAGAAATGGGTCAATGATGTTATGCTACTTTTTTTTCCATATCGTTTAGTCAAATTTAAAGGGGTTACAAATGTGAAAATAAACGTATGAATAACTTGCATACATTCTTTTTTTCTGCTTTTAATCCATTTTGAGAGAATATATTAGAGGATTATGGCAAAAATGTCTAAGTGGTATAACCATAAAAACTTGTACCAAATAATTCAACTTGCTTAAAAACAGTAAATTCTCAATAAAACACTATATCAACTAGTTTGGCATGATCTTACATTATAACTTTTTATATTAAATAAAGGTAATGGAATACAGTTGGGGAATCATGTCAAGTCAAGTTAATCTCATGAACTATCTTGTGGTGTAACCTCCATTTAAGAGGCCATTTTGTCAAAATAATGAAGAAGGCCATGTAACAGGAAGTGGTTTTACAGAGAATGACCTGTGCTGATCACAACTGCTGCCTGACAAGGTTAGAAGCTCTTAACAATTCCTCATTAATTCATGTTGTTAGTACTTTGCTCAGTTTACATGTCAAATGGTATGGCCCTAGAAAAGCATTGATAATTCCTAAAAATTCCTAAAAATTAATATTTACTTTAAAAATTACATTTCATATATTGAGACAAATGACATGTGCTTACACATGTGTCAAATTTGATTATAAAATGAAATGTAAAAATATATATTTGTATAACTTCTCACATCGACTGAGCTTTTCTGTTAGAGGACAATTTAGTCAAATATCAGTAAAGCTTTAAAATACCTAAAAATCCAATAATTCATCTAAATGAGCGAAGTTACTCAAACATAACATCTGTGAAATATAATTATTCAAATTTCTGCTATTTCATTACTAATATAAACAAAACTAATATGATAACATTAAATAAATAAAAATGGCTTTTCCCCATTAGATGCCATCTTCTAACAAGGAAAAAGTGACTCATCACAGAGCATTTATGAATGCTGATACTGCTGCATGAAACAGCTAGGTGGGAACAATGTCTTCACCTGGCCTCAACCACCTGACCTCTTTATAATATAATAACATCATCTGAACCACCTGACCTCTTTATAATATAATAATATCATCTCTTAACCACCTGACCTCTTCATAATATAATATGTGGGGCGGCTGTGGCTCAGGAGGTAGAGCGTTCGTCCACCAATTGGAAGATTGGCGGTTCGATTCCCGGCTCCTCCAGTCCACATGTCGATGTGTCCTTGGGCAAGACACTTAACCCCAAATTGCTCCCGTTGCTGTGTCAACGGTGTATGAATGTGTATGAATGATTAGCTTCCCCTGATGTGCAGGTTGGCCCTGTGTGGTAGCTCCTGCCATCAGTGTATGAATGTGTGTGAATGTGTGTGAATGGGGTGAATGAAATGTATTGTAAACGCTTTGAGTGGTCGAAAAGACTAGAAAGGCTATATAAGTACAGGCCATTTACCATTTACCATTTAACATCACCTGAACCACCTGACCTCTTTATAATATAATAACATCATCTCTTAACCACCTGACCTCTTTAGAATATAATAACATCACCTGAACCACCTGACCTCTTTAGAATATAATAACATCATCTGAACCACCTGACCTCTTTATAATATAATAACATCATCTGAACCACCTGACCTCTTTATAATATAATAACATCATCTCTGAACCACCTGACCTCTTTATAATATAATAACATTATCTGAACCACCTGACCTCTTTATAATATAATAAAATCACCTGAACCACCTGACCTCTTCATAATATAATAACATCATCTCTTAACCACCTGACCTCTTCATAATATAATAATATCATTTCTGAACCACCTGACCTCTTTAGAATATAATAACATCATCTGAACCACCTGACCTCTTTATAATATAATAACATCACCTGAACCACCTGACCTCTTCATAATATAATAACATCATCTCTTAACCACCTGACCTCTTCATAATATAATAATATCATTTCTGAACCACCTGACCTCTTTATAATATAATAATATCATCTCTGAACCACCTGACCTCTTTATAATATAATAACATCATCTGAACCACCTGACCTGTTTATAATATAATAACATCATCTGAACCACCTGACCTCTTTATAATATAATAACATCATCTGAACCACCTGACCTCTTTATAATATAATAACATCATCTGAACCACCTGACCTCTTTAGAATATAATAACATCACCTGAACCACCTGACCTCTTTATAATATAATAACATCATCTGAACCACCTGACCTCTTTATAATATAATAACATCATCTGAACCACCTGACCTCTTTATAATATAATAATATCATCTCTGAACCACCTGACCTCTTTATAATATAATAACATCATCTGAACCACCTGACCTCTTTAGAATATAATAACATCACCTGAACCACCTGACCTCTTTATAATATAATAACATCATCTCTTAACCACCTGACCTCTTCATAATATAATAATATCATCTGAACCACCTGACGTCTTTAGAATATTATAACATCACCTGAACCACCTGACCTCTTTATAATATAATAACATCACCTCTGAACCACCTGACCTCTTTAGAATATAATAACATCATCTGAACCACCTGACCTCTTTATAATATAATAACATCACCTGAACCACCTGACCTCTTCATAATATAATAACATCATCTCTTAACCACCTGACCTCTTCATAATATAATAATATCATTTCTGAACCACCTGACCTCTTTATAATATAATAACATCATCTCTGAACCACCTGACCTCTTTATAATATAATAACATCATCTCTGAACCACCTGACCTCTTTATAATATAATAACATCATCTGAACCACCTGACCTCTTTATAATATAATAACATCATCTGAACCACCTGACCTCTTTAGAATATAATAACTACACCTGAACCACCTGGCCTCTTTCTGATATAATAACATCATCCCTGAACCACCTGACCTCTTTATAATATAATAACATCATCTGAACCACCTGACCTCTTCATAATATAATAACATCATCTGAACCACCTGACCTCTTTATAATATAATAATATCATCTCTGAGCCAGAAGCTCTTGACTTACTGAATGATGGAGGACTGGAACCAGTCTCTCTCTCTCTCTCTTTCTCTCTCTGCCCAAACACATCTTTTAACGATATGTTAACTAAAATTCTTATTGTCAGATTAAATATTTATCAACTGTATTCACAATAGAAGACAATTTAACTTATGAGTTGCTGTTTTCAGGTCATTTTTTTCTTTTTTTTCTACGATAAAAAACATGGGTTAGATTTTAAGATTAAATTGCCATGATTTCTGTTGTAAAATGTTTTTTGTTTTTTTTTCAGCACAGACTTTATAGTAAAAAAATGTGTTCAGTTACTGAATGACATTTTTTGTCATTTACAATGATTGTTTCTTGACTGAATTTAAAATACAATGCAAGTGTTTACCCTGATCATTTCTGGTTGTCAGATGTTCCTTTTTCTAAACGGAAATAACATAAGAAACCAAGTTCACTGAACCTTGTTGACAGTCATATTTGATTTTCAGTGTCCCTTTCTTCAACAATCCACTTTTGCAATGCAACACTATGGTTTTTAACAAATTCTACATCATTTGTCACACAGTTATTTAGATAAAATGTTTGTTTTTAGGATCTGTCCTGCTCAATATTGACAAAAAATTTAAATGTAGAAACACTTAACTACACTATAGGTGGATAAAATATGTAATTTCATTATTTGGTGGTTACACCATTTGACATATTCAGGTACATTTTTGGTAAAAAAAAAAAATGGTACAAATGTCATTTCAAATGACATAAAACCAACACAAATACAAAATGTATATATATATATATGATAACATCTTACTACTGTATCTTCTATTTCAATAAAAGGAACATTTCAGGAGTTGTCACTGTAAAGTGCACAATTTCTCACGTGTATTTATTTAATTGTTTACTTTCTGATATTAATACTCTGAACATACTATATTCAAAAACAGGATCCTGGAGAAAAACATATTTATATTACATTTTATGATCAATAAGTTGATCAAAGATAATCTTTGTCCAGTGACCATATTACAGTACATCCCATTTGATGTCTTTGATGTCTGTCTAAGCAACTTATTTCCAGTAATAGGAAACTAATGATTAATCAAACTAATACATGTTTGTGAATATATTTTAAGTTGACTGAATTTAAAGCTAATAAAAATTTAAGTAAAACATCAGGATTATGATAAACTATACTATAAGGAAGTTTTAGCTATTTACACCGGGTCATGAGTGCAAGCTGAGAACACAGTGCTGTGCTGAGTAAATTATTGTCTACACGTGTTCAACCTTTGCAGGATCTTATCAATATGTATATGAACCCCAATATATCACAGGCTGGGACAACTCCTCCTCTCTTTGCACAGTCGATGATATAAAAGGCTGAAACCTCGCTATTAAGCTTTGTCACCCAGTCCCAAGGTGAGTCTAAACAACTTGTCTTGAAGCTATAGTTATTTGTTGTACCTGGTCTGATCACTGTGGTAATTGTGAGGATAGCTTTGCTTTCTTTTGTTGCCTCTATCATTGACCCTGTGTCACTTTTTGTTTTACAGTTATATCGTGAAGTTGTGAGAACTGAGACTAAGATGACCAAGCTTACCATCCTTGCAGGTATTATGAGAATTTATTTGAATTATATCTTAATATTTATCTTGTTGTTTTTTCACCAATTTTACCTTTTTATGTGATTTTCGCTGGACTGACCAATACTTTTTCATATTTCTTAGGATTATGCCTGGTGCTATGCCAGCTGGGTAAGTTGTGATACTATTTGGATCATACCAAATAGCATCATTTAATTTGTCTTTGCACTTGTACGGTATCACTGGAATCATTGCTTTTGGTAATATTCCTTACTCCCTACGCAGCAACTGCCGACCATGAGATGATATGCTATTTCACCAACTGGTCCCAGTACAGACCTGGTGAGGGCAAGTTCCTGCCACAGAACGTGGACCCCTTCATCTGTACCACCCTGATCTATGCCTTCTCCATCCTCAACCATAACAATGAGCTGACTACTTATGAATGGAATGATGATGTCCTGTACAAGAATTTCAATAGCCTGAAAAACAAGTAAGTGGCCAGTATTGAGGCACCCTTGTATCCGTGGAGCCTTCAGTAGAGTAAAAGTTTGCGTGATGGTAATATGACATTGTCCAAACCTACACTATGTACTGTTTCCAGGAATCCTCATCTGAAGACTCTGCTGGCTGTTGGTGGATGGAACTTCGGTTCAAAACAGTGAGTACATTTTACACCGTAAATATGCATGTATCACTTGTCTTTACCGAATAAAAGAGTGCTGAGAATTATGTCACCAGTGTCCCATCGGCCACATTCTGAACTGTGCCAAAAATCTGGCTAAATAAGGATGAGGATAAACTTTATTGTCTCTTGCTGGAAATGTGTTGTAGACAGCAGTACTACAAGGGCTGCAAACACAGACACATAAAACACCAACAAAGAACATGAACAGAAAATACAATAACAAAGGAAAGTGTACTCATTCACTCCTGATCTACACAGTATTGCACTTGTCCCATGTATTGCGCTTGACTCGGCTTAAGGGCAGTTTATCATCAATGTTCACCAAGAAGAAGGAGAGTTCAACAGAAAAGTGCTGAGTGCCAAATATAAGAAAAAATATAATATAATATATGTCGAGCAGTAGCTTGCTGCTACAGTCTTGTAGCAGCAAGTACATTTATCTGATGTTATTTTTCACATTCAGCACCTAGCTAATTTTAATCATGGATCCTTCCAGTTAGCTTTACTGTATGTTCAGAAAAAACACAACAATACATAGTTAACCAGATAATGTGGTTTGGTAGTTATCTAGCTTATATGTAAAGATTTAAAATGTGTTCATGATAAAGTAATTAATCATGTAAATTCTTTAAAACAGCAGCCAGTTGTTTTTCAAAAGCTAGGGGCTGCAGAAGAGCTGTTAGCCTATTTACTCAAATGATTGGTGATAACAGATCTCTCCCGCAGGTTCTCCATCATGGTGTCCACTCCAGCCAACCGCCAGAGGTTCATCCAGTCTTCTATCAAATTCCTGAGGACTCATGGATTTGATGGTCTGGATCTGGACTGGGAGTACCCTGGAGCTCGTGGGAGTCCCCCAGAGGACAAACAGAGGTTCACTCTGCTCTGCAGGGTGGGTGCTGATATCTCTTGGTTTATTTTTTAACTAAAATGACTAAACTACAACTAAACTACTGTTTATTTTGTTATACTGTACACCATGTTGTACTTCTTTCTTACTTTATTTTTACTGTGCATTTGCAGGAACTTGTTGCTGCCTATGCAGCTGATGCTAAGGAGACCGGCAAGCCTCAGCTCATGCTGACTGCTGCAGTGGCTGCTGGAAAGGGAACCATCGATGGCGCATATGAAATTGCTGAGATTGCCAAGTGAGTGTGTTGCCTTGAATTCCTCTTGATAGAGGAACCTGGGAGCTCTTCAAAGGTTTTTTGAAATGACCAAACTTGTTTTCCCTATCTTCAGAGAACTGGACTTCATCAATGTGATGACATATGACTTTCATGGAACTTGGGAGCATTTCAGTGGACACAACAGCCCTCTGTACCGAGGCTCTGAGGACAGTGGTGACCTCATCTACTTTAACACTGTAAGAACATAGTAGGGATTAAAGACAAATGAACTGTAGTACTTTCTGTCAGAATTCTACTTCACCTCTTCCCTCAACTTTTTTAGGACTATGCCATGAAGTATTGGAGAGACCAGGGTACCCCACTGGAGAAGCTGAGGATGGGTTTTGCTACCTATGGTCGTACTTTCCGTCTGACATCATCAGAGACTGGTGTTGGAGCCCCAGCTAACGGCCCTGCATCAGCTGGATCATACACACGTGAAGCTGGATTCTGGGCCTACTATGAGGTACAATTTAGTAAAGGAGTAAACCCATACAATCATATGTGTAGAATGTATTGATTGCATTGGCCTGTGTTAAAAATCTGAGTGCAAATTGTAAAGCTACATAAACGTATTGTTTGTGGTCTAGATCTGTGGCTTCCTGAAGGGCGCCACTATCAGCTGGATTGAAGACCAGAAAGTTCCATATGCCGTTAAGAACAACGAGTGGGTGGGATTTGATAACAAGGAGAGCTATGAGACCAAGGTTGGTGGCACTTCAGCTGTATATCTTCAACACACTGACAGTCTATCCAATGTAGTCATACTAAATTCCATTCATTTTTGTGTTAGGTGCGATACCTGCAGGAGCAGAAGTTTGGCGGTGCCTTTGTGTGGGCCCTCGATTTGGATGACTTTGCTGGACGATTCTGTGGAGAGGGAGCACACCCTCTGATGTATCATCTCAACAAACTTCTTAATATCGGTATGTCAAAAGCATTTTTTGTACAGATTTATTCATAAGAGTTATCTGGCTGTAGTGATTATAGTAATTATTACCCGTGGACTCTCTCGAATATTTCCAAAAGTTGAATCTTGTATCGCCATATGATTTAAGTCCAGTTTGTATCAACATAAGGTATTTCAATTATGAATTATATTCTGCATTACCAGTCATTTCCTATATAAAAAAATGCATACATGCATGTTCAAAACGTTATTCTTTTATAACACAATCTTGAGAGGGCTCTAATGAGCCTGTTGCAGTAATAAAGTAATGTACAGTGCTGTTAGGATTAGTCATAGTCAGGTTATACACAAATGTAATATACATTTCCTCTCCCTTTATCATTCAGTGCTGCCCCCACTGCCCCCTACCACCACCCCCAAACCTGGTGCTAGCACCACCAAACCAACCACCACCACCACCACCACCACCCATGCTCCAGGACCCGGATTCTGTAATGGCAAACCTGACGGTCTGTACGCCAACCCAGACGACAAGTCCACCTTCTACATGTGCGCTGGTGGCGTCACCCATAAGAGGCCATGCGGAACTGGATCTGTCTTTGATGACAGCTGCAAATGCTGCGTCTGGCCATGAGGCATGAGCCATGAGCCATGAGCCATGAGCCATGAGCCATGAGCCATGAGCCATGAGGCATGAGGCTTGAGCCATGAGGCATGAGGCTTGAGTAAAGACAATGTGTATTACAACCAATGCAAATGTCAGTCATTAAACAGACTGTAAAAATGTTCTTGTATTCAATCTGTATACAATCATTTAGCTGAGTGAAGGTGTCATTAGACATATATAGCTACAATGTATGTTCTTAGGAAATATATAATATACAGTGCATATTGCAAACTAAAGCATTGAAGTACTTTGGTTTAAATTGTTGACTGGATTATTGTAAAAATACATAAATAGAGTATAAATTGAATAAAGGATAAATAAATAAGACTAACAATGTGATATTCAGTCCTCACTTTGAGTATTCACAAAGTAAAATGGTAAACGACTGTACAGAGCACATATCATGATAGTTTTGTATTACTGAGACATAGTTTTTGTAAGTAATCCAGGCTCTTACTTACAATGGTCATGCTGGTTTCCTTAGTTAGATCAGTGGTGATAAGTCAGAGCACCAAAGGCTTATTTGAGACCCCAGACACCATTATTAGCCTGATATTAATTATGCACTGCCATGAATACTTTTATGATTCACGACTGGAACTTTCACCTCTAACAATGATGTGAATGTCTTCTTCCCCGTGTAATGCTACCCTACCAAAATATGATACAAATTGCTAAACTGATGCATGAGATGCAACACTAACGGGAAAAAATAACTTTCAAAGAGAATATCACTCAATAACATAAATATAACAAAGAGAATGACAGTGCCATCAGAAAACTGAAAGAGAACTCTGTAGCTCTTTTGAGTTCAGTCCAGAGTAAAGAGAAGGGAGGGAGCTTTGCATGCTCATGTACAGTAGGAAAGTGATTTTGCAGACTTTGTCCAATAAACTTGCCAAAACCCGTAGATAACAAAAATATCATGGTCAATAACTGTCAATAAGTGTTCAGTTTTATTATCAAAACTGATTATTGGTGAGTCACTGAATCATTAACTGCACGATGCCTTAATTTTAAGGCCAGGGTTAAATCATCAAATTTAGTAAGGGTTAGAGTAAAAGACATTTGGGGTGTTTTTACAGCTGTCAAGTGTCAAATGCCAAAACGGACAGTATGTAAGGGTTAATACAAAATTAACTAATTGATTTTTTAACAAGTCCATGATTTGCAAAACATACACACTTACGATATACAAATATATGATGAATGGATATAAAGTGCTGTGTGATGAAGTGCAGACAGTTCACTAACTATTCAGGGACCACACAAAAATGTAGCCTTTGGCAGCAGCATGTGCATGTAACATCTGTACCATAACATCCACCTGAGTCTGAGCTATTGCATCTACAGTTATTTCTATGACAGTGTACTTAACTGTGAAATAATTTAATGTCAAGCAAATTGACATTCTTCCACTCTTACCTATTTTGATTCTCTGCTTCTCTTAGTTGTCTTAATTTATTTTCTCTCATTAAAACAGTTACTGTAATTACTAGGGCAATGGGGGCCTCAAGGTTAAAGGTGCAAGCTTTTGACCTAAAGGTACAATCTAGAATGATAAATCTGGACAGGGAAAATGAAGCAGCACTTGTCTCTCCCTCATTACCAGCACTGAGGTGCCCCATAACCAAGTTATGAGTTGACTTATGAGTTGTTGTTTTCAGGTCATTTTTTTCTTTTTTCCTACGATAAAAAACATGGGTTAGATTTTGAGATTAAATTACCATGATTTCTGTTGTAAAATGTTTTTTTTTTTTTTTTTTTTTTTCAGCCCAGAATTTATAGCAGAAAAATTTGTTCAATTACTAAATGACAATTTTTGTCATTTACAATGATTGTTTCTTGACTGAATTTAAAATAGAATACAAGTGTTTACCCTGATCATTTCTGGTTGTCAGATGTTCCTTTTTCTAAACTGAAATAAATGTCAATATTGACAAAATGCTTTAACATTTAAATGTAGAAACACTTAAATACACTGTAGGTGGATAAAATATGTAATTTCATTATTTGGTGGTTACACCATTTGACATATTCAGGTACATATTTGGTAAAAAAAAATGGTACAAATGTCATTTCAAACGACATAAAACCAACACAAATACTGTAACCGTTGATAAGGACACAGTAGGCAGGCATACGTTTAATGACGTTTATTCAGGTCCCAGGTAGGCACAGAGTATGTACATTGTACGGTTGATGAAATACATTAACAACAGAATGGAATATCAGTACCTTTTAACAATAACGCATACATAACGTGTTGTAAGCTATGGTGAAAGAAATTAAATGAAACATAATTTAGGCTGAACTACTCTAAATATCACAGACATATATTAACAGAGTATTACAGGAATACTACAGCAATATTACAGGGATATTACCAAAACATTACAGAAATAATATAGAAATATAGGGGCACTTGCCTAGCATACAGGCCTGTGCATGCAACACACAGCTAACCCATCACCCATCACCCATCACCCAACCGCCTTTGTGAACCGGGCCCAGAATTGGTCCGCGAGGACCTGACTGTGTCGCCATCGACGCCGGGCAAGTAGCTCTGTATCTGCATACACCACTTGGGGTAAGGAAGGGTTCGGCCGCCCCATTAGGAGAATGTTCGGAGTGATGGGGCCTGGATCTGAGATGTCTGCAGAGGTGTACCCAAGGGGCTTTGAATTCAGGATACCCTCAGTTTCCACCAGTAATGTCCTCAGCACCTCCTCAGTTACTGACTGGGCACCCAGGGTCACATGAAGGGCATTCTTGAGGGTTCGGATCTCTCTTTCCCAAACACCGCCGAAGTGGGGCGCGTTTGGCGGATTAAATTGGAAGTGGATCTGCTGCTTTGCAAGTTCGGCTTGTAGGTCAGTGGCCAGGTTGGAAAATGCTTCCCGTAACTCCCTTTCACCTCCTTTAAAATATGTGCCTTGGTCAGAGATGATCTCGAACAGTTTCCCTCTTCTAGCAATGAATCGCCATAGTGACATCAGGAAGGCGTCTGTATCCATGTGGCCAAGGAGATCCAGATACACTGCTCTTGTGGTGAGGCATTTGAAAATAATACCCCACCTTTTCTCTGTTCTGCGATCGAGTTTCACTAAGTAGGGGCCTAAACAATCTATTATGCTTAAGTAAAATGAACAATAACCAATAAAGAGATAGTACCACTTGCGGCCTCCAGAGGGCACTGAAGGATACTTATAGTGACCTAGTCACACTTTCGTACAATATATATATATATACATATATATATACACTCACTGGCCACTTTATTAGGTACACCTGTCCAACTGCTCGTTAACGCAAATTTCTAATCAGCCAATCACATGGCAGCAACTCAATGCATTTAGGCATGTAGACTTGGTCAAGATGATCTGCTGCAGTTCAAACCGAGCATCAGAATGGGGAAGAAAGGTGATTTAAGTGACTTTGAACGTGGCATGGTTGTTGGTGCCAGACGGGCTGGTCTGAGTATTTCAGAAACTGCTAATCTACTGGGATTTTCACGCACAACCATCTCTAGGGTTTACAGAGAATGGTCCGAAAAAGAGAAAATATCCAGTGAGCGGCAGTTCTGTGGGCGCAAATGCCTTGTTGATGCCAGAGGTCAGAGGAGAATGGCCAGACTGGTTCGAGCTGATAGAAAGGCATTCAGTATTGTAATTTTCTGTTGTTGTTTATACATTCTAATTACTTTTAAATTATTTAAAAGTGGGAGTTTGCTGATTTGACATGTTTTACATGTTCTGTTTTACAGTAATTCATCTCTGTTGTGTGCATGAGTCATTTAATTGAAAAAGGTTTCCAAATGTATCTCCTGCTGCTGCTTTAACCCACTTCAATCCACTGTATGCTTATTATATGATATATATGGTAACACAAGACAGAAATTTGTTGAAAAACAATGTAGCAATTATTTTATTTCATAATTTTACAGACTAAATTATAATTCAGTAATTATTTACCCAAAAAAATCCATAGATTAATATAGATAATATAGCTCTACTTAAATACAATACTATATAATTTAATTGAGTCAACATTTTCAATGTTGATAGTGATAGTATAATCAGACTCAAAACATATAAGGCATCACACATTGTTGTGAATATTTTCTAATTTCATTCATGGCTCCAGTCAGTTTCATTTAAAAAGTCAAAAGTTTGTCACTAGGTGCTGCTTATACCTAGCCCGAGAACCAGAAGAATGTGCAAACTAATGTTTTATTTGCTCTTGCAGATGTGTCTGGTCCCCCTCCTGGTCATACCATGGATTTATGATAAGAGCTGGATACCAGACTCTAAGATAGACATATGCCAAAAAGTTTCTGAATATATGCAGCAGTAGTAGTAGTCTGTTTTAATTTTTCTGTCACCCAGCATTACGTCACGTTTCGTTGGTCTGATTGGTTTGAGGTCAATCCAATTGTGTCCAGGGTCATCTAGGTCTGTGCCTGTTGATAACACTTTTTAGAAATCAAAGATGAACTGAGAGGTTCCAGACTAATTCACAATAGCTATGGTGATTACAGACTTGCTTTTACCCACATCATATAATTGTAAAGTCAACATCCTGGAATTAATATTGTACAGACGTTTCCATTGTTGTTGTTTCCACCCTGTGTACCTTGTATGGCCCGGATTGCACCGGCGGCTCCACTTTATCTCCGAAAAATAAGCAGCTGGCTCTGGAACATCTTGATGGTCAATGGTCACGGCCAGTGTTCAACAAAGCAGAGTGATAACGTGATTGTAACTGGTAATCTTGAAACTACAGCAGGAGAGTCTCAAGCTGTCTAAAGTTGGCTCAAAACAGATCTCACTTTATGTGCATCTGATTAGTTTTGGATAGTCAGTCAACACATATTAAACATCACACATTGTGATAATTATTGATTTTGGAATTTGAACTACTATGTTCAGTTTCTTTTGAAATGTGACCTTACATTTCACACCCATTTAAAGAAAATCTAAATGAGCTTAAATGACTGAATGAATTTTAAAAACGTAAGTTATTTATTTTAAATAAAACATCATTTTACTTGTAAATGTATTCATTCATTTATTTGCTTATTAACTGCTTGTCAAGCTACTAACTTATTTATCACTGTATTTTCTATTTCAATAAAAGGAACATTTCAGGAGTTGTCACTGTAAAATGCACATTTTCTCACGTGTATTTATTTAATTGTTTACTTTCTGATATTAATACTCTGAACATACTATATTCAAAAACAGGATCCTGGAGAAAAACATATTTATATTACATTTTATGATCAATAAGTTGATCAAAGATGATCTTTGTCCAGTGATCATATTACAGTACATCCCATTTGATGTCTTTGATGTCTGTCTAAGCAACTTATTTAATATGAAACTAATGTTTAATCAAACTAATATTTGATGATCAAATAAACTATTTATCGACAAATGGTTGTAAATATATATTAAGTTGACTGAATTTAAAGCTAATGAAAATTAAAGTAAAACATCAGGATTATGATAAACAATACTATAAGGAAGTTTTAGCTGATGAATCATATAATAATCAATTATATGACCTAAATTACACCGGGTCATGAGTTGCGTGCAAGCTGAGAACACAGTGCTGTGCTGAGTAAATTATTGTCTACACGTGTTCAAACTTTGTGGGATCTTATCAATATGTATATAAGCCCCAATATATCACAGGCTGGGACAACTCCTCCTCTCTTTGCACAGTCGATGATATAAAAGGTTGAAACTTCGCTATTAAGCTTTGTCACCCAGTCCCAAGGTCAGTCTAAACAACTTGTCTTGAAGCTATAGTTATTTGTTGTACCTGGTCTGATCACTGTGGTAATTGTGTTTTGTTGCCTCTATCATTGACTCTGTGTCACTTTTTGTTTTACAGTTATATCGTGAAGTTGTGAGAACTGAGACTAAGATGACCAAGCTTACCATCCTTGCAGGTATTATGAGAATTTATTTGAATTATATCTTTATATTTATCTTGTTGTTTTTTTGAGCAATGTTACCGTTTTATGTGATTTTCGCTGGACTGACCAATACTTTTTCATATTTCTTAGGATTATGCCTGGTGCTATGCCAGCTGGGTAAGTTGTGATACTATTTGGATCATACCAAATAGCATCATTTAATTTGTCTTTGCACTTGTACGGTATCACTGGAATCATTGCTTTTGGTAATATTCCTTTATTCCCTACGCAGCAACTGCCGACCATGAGATGATATGCTACTTCACCAACTGGTCCCAGTACAGACCTGGTGAGGGCAAGTTCCTGCCACAGAACGTGGACCCGTTCATCTGTACCACCCTGATCTATGCCTTCTCCATCCTCAACAGTAACAATGAGCTGACTACCTATGAATGGAATGATGATGTCCTGTACAAGAATTTCAATAGCCTGAAAAACAAGTAAGTGGCCAGTATTGAGGCACCCTTGTATCCGTGGAGCCTTCAGTAGAGTAAAAGTCTGCGTGATGGTAATATGACATTGTCCAAACCTACACTCTGTACTGTTTCCAGGAATCCTCATCTGAAGACTCTGCTGGCTGTTGGTGGATGGAACTTCGGTTCAAGACAGTGAGTACATTTTACACCGTAAATATGCATGTATCACTTGTCTTTACCGAATAAAAGATTGCTGAGAATTATGTCACCAGTGTCCCATCAGCCACATTCTGAACTGTGACAAAAATCTGGCTAAATAAGGATAAGGATAAACTTTATTGTCTCTTGCTGGAAATGTGTTGTAGACAGCAGTACTACAAGGGCTGCAAACACAGACACATAAAACACCAACAAAGAACATGAACAGAAAATACAATAACAAAGGAAAGTGTACTCATTCACTCCTGATCTACAGAGTATTGCACTTGTCCCATGTATTGCACTTGACTCGGCTGAAGGGCAGTTTATCATCAATGTTCACCAAGAAGAAGGAGAGTTCAACAGAAAAGTGCTGAGTGCCAAATATAAGAAAAAATATAATATAATATATGTCGAGCAGTAGCTTGCTGCTACAGTCTTGTAGCAGCAAGTACATTTATCTGATGTTATTTTTCACATTCAGCACCTAGCTAATTTTAATCATGGATCCTTCCAGTTAGCTTTACTGTATGTTCAGAAAAACACAACAATACATAGTTAACCAGATAATGTGGTTTGGTAGTTATCTAGCTTATATGTAAAGATTTTAAATGTGTTCATGATAAAGTAATTAATCATGTAAATTCTTTAAAACAGCAGCCAGTTGTTTTTCAAAAGCTAGGGGATGCAGAAGAGCTGTTAGCCTATTTACTCAAATGATTGGTTTTAACAGATCTCAATCTCTCCCGCAGGTTCTCCATCATGGTGTCCACTCCAGCCAACCGCCAGAGGTTCATCCAGTCTTCTATCAAATTCCTGAGGACTCATGGATTTGATGGTCTGGATCTGGACTGGGAGTACCCTGGAGCTCGTGGAAGTCCCCCAGAGGACAAACAGAGGTTCACTCTGCTCTGCAGGGTGGGTGCTGATATCTCTTGGTTTATTTTTTAACTAAAATGATTAAACTACAACTAAACTACTGTTTATTTTGTTATACTGTACACCATGTTGTACTTCTTTCTTACTTTATTTTTACTGTGCATTTGCAGGAACTTGTTGCTGCCTATGCAGCTGATGCTAAGGAGACCGGCAAGCCTCAGCTTATGCTGACTGCTGCAGTGGCTGCTGGAAAGGGAACCATCGATGGCGCATATGAAATTGCTGAGATTGCCAAGTGAGTGTGTTGCCTTGAATTCCTCTTGATAGAGGAACCTGGGAGCTCTTCAAAGGTTTTTTGAAATGACCAAACTTGTTTTCCCTATCTTCAGAGAACTGGACTTCATCAATGTGATGACATATGACTTTCATGGAACTTGGGAGCAGTTCACTGGACACAACAGCCCTCTGTACCGAGGCTCTGAGGACAGTGGTGACCTCATCTACTTTAACACCGTAAGAACATAGTAGGGATTAAAGAAAAATGAACTGCAGTACTTTTTGTCAGAATTCTACTTCACCTCTTCCCTCAACTTTTTTAGGACTATGCCATGAAGTATTGGAGAGACCAGGGTACCCCACTGGAGAAGCTGAGGATGGGTTTTGCTACCTATGGTCGTACTTTCCGTCTGACATCATCAGAGACTGGTGTTGGAGCCCCAGCTAACGGCCCTGCATCAGCTGGATCATACACACGTGAAGCTGGATTCTGGGCCTACTATGAGGTACAATTTAGTAATGGAGTAAACCCATACAATCATATGTGTAGAATGTATTGATTGCATTGGCCTGTGTAAAAAATCTGAGTGCAAATTGTAAAGCTACATAAACGTATTGTTTGTGGTCTAGATCTGTGGCTTCCTGAAGGGCACCACTATCAGCTGGATTGAAGACCAGAAAGTTCCATATGCCGTTAAGAACAACGAGTGGGTGGGATTTGATAACAAGGAGAGCTATGAGACCAAGGTTGGTGGCACTTCAGCTGTATATTTTCAACACACTGACAGTCTATCCAATGTAGTCATACTAAATTCCATTCATTTTTGTCCCTATAGGTGCGATACCTGCAGGAGCAGAAGTTTGGCGGTGCCTTTGTGTGGGCCCTCGATTTGGATGACTTTGCTGGACGATTCTGTGGAGAGGGAGCACACCCTCTGATGTATCATCTCAACAAACTTCTTAATATCGGTATGTCAAAAGCATTTTTTGTACAGATTTATTCATAAGAGTTATCTGGCTGTAGTGATTATAGTAATTATTACCCGTGGACTCTTTCGAATATTTCCAAAAGTTGAATCTTGTATCGCCATATGATTTAAGTCCAGTTTGTATCAACATAAGGTATTTCAATTATGAATTATATTCTGCACTACCAGTCATTTCCTATTTTAAAAAATGCATGCATAATCAAAACGGTATTCTTTTATAACACAATCTTGAGAGGGCTCTAATGAGCCTGTTGCAGTAATAAAGTAATGTACAGTGCTGTTAGGATTAGTCATAGTCAGGTTATACACAAATGTAATATACATTTCCTCTCCCTTTATCATTCAGTGCTGCCCCCACTGCCCCCTACCACCACCCCCAAACCTGGTGCTAGCACCACCAAACCAACCACCACCACCACCACCACCACCCATGCTCCAGGACCCGGATTCTGTAATGGCAAACCTGACGGTCTGTACGCCAACCCAGACGACAAGTCCACCTTCTACATGTGCGCTGGTGGCGTCACCCATAAGAGGCCATGCGGAACTGGATCTGTCTTTGATGACAGCTGCAAATGCTGCGTCTGGCCATGAGGCATGAGCCATGAGCCATGAGCCATGAGCCATGAGGCATGAGTAAAGACAATGTGTATTACAACCAATGCAAATGTCAGTCATTAAACAGACTGTAAAAATGTTCTTGTATCCAATCTGTATACAATCATTTAGCTGAGTGAAGGTGTCATTAGACATATATAGCTACAATGTATGTTTTGAGAAATATAAAACATACAGTGCAAAGTACTTTGGTTTAAATTGTTGACTGGATTATTGTAAAAATATATAAATATAGTATAAATTGAATAAAGGATAAATAAATAAGACTAACAATGTGATATTCAGTCCTCACTTTGAGTATTCACAAAGTAAAATGGTAAACGACTGTACAGAGCACATATCATGATAGGTTTGTATTACTGAGACATAGTTTTTGTAAGTAATCCAGGCTCTTACATACTATGGTCATCAGTCACCAGTTGAGCACTGAATGGTGGTTTCCTTAGTTAGATCAGTGGTGATAAGTCACAGCACCAAAGGCTTATTTGAGACCCCAGACACCATTATTAGCCTGATATTAATTATGCACTGCCATGAATACTTTTATGATTCACGACTGGAACTTTCACCTCTAACAATGATGTGAATGTCTTCTTCCCCGTGTAATGCTACCCTACCAAAATATGATACAAATTGCTAAACTGATGCATGAGATGCAACACTAACGGGAAAAAATAACTTTCAAAGAGAATATCACTCAATAACATAAATATAACAAAGAGAATGACAGTGCCATCAGAAAACTGAAAGAGAACTCTGTAGCTCTTTTGAGTTCAGTCCAGAGTAAAGAGAAGGGAGGGAGCTTTGCATGCTCATGTACAGTAGGAAAGTGATTTTGCAGACTTTGTCCAATAAACTTGCCAAAACCCGTAGAAAACAAAAATATCATGGTCAATAACTGTCAATAAGTGTTCAGTTTTATTATCAAAACTGATTATTGGTGAGTCACTGAATCATTAACTGCACGATGCCTTAATTTTAAGGCCAGGGTTAAATCATCAAATTTCAGAGTAAAAGACATTTGGGGTGTTTTTACAGCTGTCAAATGTCAAATGCCAAAACGGACAGTATGTAAGGGTTAATAAGAAATTAACCAATTGATTTTTAACAAATCCACAATTTGCAAAACATACACACTTACGATATACAAATATATGATGAATGGATATAAAGTGCTGTGTGATGAAGTGCAGACAGTTCACTAACTATTCAGGGACCGCACAAAAATGTAGCCTTTGGCAGCAGCATGTGCATGTAACATCTGCACCATAACATCCACCTGAGTCTGAGCTATTGCATCTACAGTTATGTAATGTCAAGCAAATTGACATTCTTCCACTCTTACCTATTTTTGATTCTCTGCTTCTCTTAGTTGTCTTAATTTATTTTCTCTCATTAAAACAGTTACTGTAATTACTAGGGCAATGGGGGCCTCAAGGTTAAAGGTGCAAGCTTTTGACCTAAAGGTACAATCTGGAATGATAAATCTGGACGGGGAAAATGAAGCAGCACTTGTCTCTCCCTCATTACCAGCACTGAGGTGCTCTTAACCAACCGCTCCAGTGTAGCCTCTCATTGGCCTGCAGGCCAGGCTAAATCGGTACCCCCAAGGGCCCATGGGCACTGAAGCTCATGTCCCCGAAACAACTTTTCTTTTATTCTGATTGGATAACGCTGCTGACTGCTGTATGGAAACCTTGTAACTCCACATTGTGTTTTGGACATACAAGGTTTCTGACAGTGATCATAATTAACAACATCAGAATGAGTCAAGCCTTGTGTCGTATTTCTGTAGAGCCCAACAAAAATAAGGAAAAGGAAAAAAGAAAAAAGCACATCCTTTTTTCCCCTTCTCCTATCATTGACGGCCCCTCTCCACTCAAGGGCCCCTGGGAATTTGCCCACATTGCCCGAATGGTAGATCCAGCCATGCCTGCAGGCCAGACTGTGGTTGTATACTGCACAGCTTCCAGTTGTGCATATATGTAACCCTATTGATGTGATCAGGGCATTCCTGCAAAAGAGAAACTGTGTCTCAATGAAACTTCCCTGAGTAAATAAAGGTTAAATAAAACTGTTTATGTTCAGAAGATGGCATCACTTACCTGACTCCTGTGAGTGACAGAGAAGAGACAGTATGATCAGAAAATTCTTAGTGCAGAAATCATGCAAATCTCTTCTCAAATGTACTACGTGTATCTGAATAAAACATTGCACAGCAATACGGAAGATATTTCTGCAGTCAAAGCACTTTTATGATTAACAGAGGTGGCAAAGGTTAAATGAGACTCAAAAGTCCCAGAAAATGTACATCTTGATTACTGTCATCATCAGGACATCACTTAATGTGGCTATGAGCCAAATATAAACTACACTGATAAAAGGTACAATAAATAGACAAGGAATATACATCCATAAACAAACTGACAGATCCGACTTTTGATACTAGAGCAAATTATGATCTTATAATGTTTATCAGTCAACAGTACAGTACTAGATCAGTTCCTCTTTCAGTTCTTTTTCATTTGGTGAATGAGGCTTCTACTGGTAATTTGGGTTTACATTACATTTACATTTAAGTTTTTACATTTTGATGCCAGGTATTAGAAATGTGTATGTTCCCCTCATAAAAAGTGTCTATACCACATTTTGAACCACATATAACATTTTAAAATATGTTCATTTTTGTGCATTTTGGGCCACTTTAGGAAAAGTCATCACATTTCAGAGTAAAATACATTTAGGGTGTTTTTACAGCTGACAACTGACCCAAACAGTATGTAAGGGTTAAGGAGAGCAGCAGAGGATGTCTTAATTGTTGAATCCTCAGCATTGTGTCCTTATCATTTCTCATTACAGTGTAAAATGTGAGCAGTGTTACAGCCCACAGAGGAACATGAGGAGATTTACCAAAGCTCATCTCTACACAACAGAAGCTGTGAGTACACTCTCCTTAAGTTAAAGCTGAATAAAGACTTCTGCTGCTCAGGTGTCACTCAAATGCTTCCAGATACTGACAGAGCTCCATGTGACATCATTGTGGATTAACTCTGCTTTGCCATTTTGTCACAGAGAATGCAGAGACAGACATGCTGGATATAGCAGAATTTTCAACCATTCAAAATTCAATCTCAATCTATTTCAGATTGGACAGCGTAGCAGACAGAACAGCAGCTCTTTCTGTGCATCTTCTCACTCCTCTTTGGTGCTCATCCAGCACTTTTACGCCTTAAGCTTAAAGCATATCACTTCAGTATGACATGTCTTTTGTCTTGTCAGTCAGCATCCGTCAACTGCCAGCAACAACATATCATCATTACATTGACGGATATGAACAGATGCAGAGATGGTTTCACGTTGAGTTTCAAACACAGGTGTCATGTCAAAAAAGGCTTCGGGTGAAAACCTCGAAGTGGGTCATTCAAAACTGCAGCAGCTAAATAAAGAATATCAGTGTCCCCGATCCAGTTCTTCCTGTTGAGGGTGAAAAACATCAGCTGCAACATTTTTTTAAAATTCAAACTGAACTTAAAGTTTTCTATTTGATTTATTTTTTCAGGCTAAATAAAAATCATTTTCTAATATTAATAACTTTATTTGTATACATTACACTTAGTGTTTTTTATGTCACTATTACCTACAACAACAATACTGTAAATGTGTGTGAATGGGTGAAATTGACATGTGGTGTAAAAGCGCTTTGAGTGGTCAAAAAATGTGTCTATTAACATTTACCAAAAAAAACATTTTATGACTGTATTTCTGCCATCAGCCCCTGAAACTGTCTAATCCATCATACAGTATACCCATCACTACATGTGTCATAGAGACATATAGGGTATGTTAGGTAAAGGTATTTTATATCATGTGTCTCATAGTAATATGAGAAGTAAAACTGGAATGACATCACACCGTGTATACATTGCCTATGCTCCTGTCTGTGAGCTGTGAAGCACCACAGAATGGGAGACTGCCATTGGGAGGAGAGCACAAACAGCTGAGATGAATGCAGGAATAGCAAGTGTAATTGGTGAGATATTCTGTGTATAGTCTTGATATTTACCCAATTTTACTCGACTGATTGCTAAATATCGCACTTTGTTCAAATGTAATGACAGTATGAACTGTGCCTCTTGCAGTGGCTCTGCAACTGTTCATTCAGATGGGTAAGCAGAACATTTTAAACAAAGCAAGACTGATGATTTAATTAGAATGCGGAACAATCTTCAATGCATTTCTTTCTTTTCCTTAAAAGCAGCAACCACAACCAAACTGGTTTGTTATTTTACCAACTGGTCACGGTACAGACCCGGTGTGGGCAAATTTCTACCAGAAAACGTGGACCCCAACCTGTGTACACACCTGGTTTATTCCTTCACCATCATCAACCATGCTAATGAGATCACTGAGTATGAGTGGAATGAGAAAAGCCTCTACAAGTCATTCATTGAGCTCAAGAAGAGGTAATAATTATTCCATAGAAATGATGTGCAATTACCTAGAATATATGCAAGGTGTTTTTATGTTTTAATGTTTATCTAAGCTGGTTGTTTTCTTCTCTTTGTCCATGAGCAGCAGCTCCACACTGAAGACTTTACTGTCAGTCAGAGATGAGAGCGCTGGATCTCAGTGAGTTGAATCTCTATCTCTCCTTATGAAAGTCCTCCATCTGCTGACGAAGGCTAGAATGACTGCAGAGAAACAATACTGTTCTTTCAAGCTGACTGTTGATTATTTATCAGTATATTATACTGAGTGAATATTGGATTTTTGTAGAGCATGTAAGGAAATGGCTCCCCCTTGGAAAGACCTGTGCAGTAATAGTAGCATAATTATTAGAGTATCAGTATTGAATTGGTGGGTAGTTTCCTGCATTTCAGTGGTGAGTTTTTATATCCTGTGACTATCTGCCAAGAATGTAATTCTGATAGAATTCCTCAGTATTTTTTTTACTGATAACCCTAAACTTAACCACATTTTGATATTGAAGTCATGAAAAAAATAGCTAAACATTTGTTGGTCGTAGGTCCTTAAATGTGAGTTTTTGCTGCTTTTCTGTAAATGATTCATTTCTTTGGGTTTATGAGAGTTATTCAAACAAAATAAGCATTTACTTTGGGTATAGCCTAAATGAAAATGAGTTATTGAAAGAAATGAATACATGTATATGTAATAATTCGAAATGACTCTTTGCAATAGTCCAATTTATATGGTATATATCATTGCAAAGTATCTATTATTTTCAGCTTCAATACAAATGCAAAATACATTAAACGCAAAGTCATTATATTATCCTAAAAACAGTCTCGTCATCAGGTTCTCCATCATGGTGTCTGCTCCAGCTAACCGTCAGACATTCATTCAGTCTTCTATCAGATTCCTGAGGACTCATGGGTTTGATGGTCTGGATCTGGACTTAGGAGATGTTGGATCTCATGGAAGTCCTCCATGGGACAAAAAGGGTGTTACTCTGCTCTGCAAGGTAAACTGAATGGAGATGATTTTTTTCCTTCAACACCTCTACGTTCAAGACTCAGTGTTAATGTTCTTGTTAACATGAATGCTATGAATTATTTTTAGGAGGGCCTCTCATATTAACTTATATTATCAAACACAGGCATTGTGATTGGGTTTGATTTACAATACAGAGAAAGAGTTTTGAGTAACCCTAACCCTAACCCTAACCCTAACCCTAACCCTAACCCTAACCCCATGAATCCAAACCCTCAAACACAGAAATGAGCATTGCTTGAGTGGTTCAGACTGGGGTTAGAGGTATTCAGGGGGGAATATTTCTTCATTACTCTCATATTCAACTTGATGGCAGAGAATGGCATGGTAGTTCAAGCTAGTTGCCAGTAAATAAGTCAATATATGGATTTTTTCTTTTTCTTTCATGTTTTTTAAGATTTGGTCAATTTCTTATTTGTTTAATACATGTGTCCCATATAATCATTAATGTTACACTTGATATTTTAATGTCATTGCATTAAGTCACAGAAAGAAATATTGTATTTCTTCAAAAATACTTTA
Source organism: Scomber scombrus (assembly GCF_963691925.1). NCBI lineage: Eukaryota > Metazoa > Chordata > Actinopteri > Scombriformes > Scombridae > Scomber > Scomber scombrus. The sequence continues at coordinate 2,671,628 of NC_084972.1, forward strand.
AACAGAAGTCATGTTTACATCCAACACAATTAGATTTAGATTTATTTTTCATATTTGGACTTTTTGCCTTTATTTTGTTAGTAGGTGGCATAGAGGCCAACAGGAAACAGGGAGAGAGGGGAATGGCCTGCAGCATAGGTCCCCTGCCAGAATCGAACCAGGGATGCTGCCTTGGTAACCACTTGGCTACCAAGGCACTCCATCCAACACAATTTAATCTAAAATTATTAAATCTAAATTGGAAGACTGAATGAATGTCTGACAGTTAGCTGTAGCAGACACCATGATATAGAACCTGCAGTGGATGATGGAAAATGAAATGAAGTATTATGCTACTGAAATGTTTGGATTGAAGCTAACAGTAGCAGATATATTGTAATGATATATATATACCATAAAATTATGACATACATGTACCTACAGCTACGAAGCATTTCAATTATTACATAATCTATTGATTTCTGTGTGTTGCTGAAAGGTTAGACTGTCACCAATAAAGCGGTCTTATCTGTTAGACGCCAGCATTTATGATGAATCATTATGTTTGGCCCTTTCATCTTTTTATTATTCTGTCATTCAGTCTCATAATTACACAGACAGCACAGACACTGCACTGAAGAGTTCAAAGTTGAAGTCTAGTCATTTTAATAAATGTTTGATTAATCTTATAAAAAAGACCTTCACAATCACTGTTTTATGTTTGTATAAAATGTGTATCAGCTGCATGTGTTTCCAGTTTTGTATACTATGGGTCACATTAGGAAAAGTCTGGCTAAAAGAAAATGTGTATATGGTGTTTTTACCTCTCTTAAATGTAAAAATGGGTAAAATGCGACCCTGAACAGGGTGTAAGGGTTAAAAAGATGATCCTGTATTTAGCTTTATTTGTGGCAGTAAGTGGTTTGTACTCATTTCAGTGAACCTGAAACTTGAGTTACATAATCCATCACAATGGGGATCTCTCCTACTTTTAGTTTGGGCACACAGCCTTAAATAAGGATTGTGTTAATGTAGTACCAGTCTGCAGTTACAATTACAATATCACTTTCATCACTATCACAGTTCAATCAAACATGATGTTGATGGATTATCTAACTCATTTTTAGTCTTTGAAAGCTGATTTTCACAGCATACTGGATTGAACTGGATACTGTTAGCTGGTTGGATAGGAAATAGTTTGCAGTAATGTAAAATATAACAGGATTTGTTTGGACAGTTCATCAATGTTTAAATAATTCCTGTGGATTTTTAGGGGCTTTGGGAGGCCTATGAAGCTGAGAGTAAAGGACACAAAGACACACGATTGATTCTCTCTGCAGCTGTGACAGCAGAAACAGATGTTTTAGATAGATTATATGAAATCTCTGAGATGTCAAAGTAAGTAACTCATCAACTCCAGGTTTAATATGTTTTATCATTAGATGATCCCATTTGCTTTAATAGAACCACTCTCTCTTATGTTAATGTGTGTAGGTACCTGGACTTCATTAATGTGAAGACGTTTGGACTCCATGGTGGTCAAGACGAAGTAACAGCCCACCACACTCCACTCTACACTGAAAACACAACTAATATAGTAATGACCTTTTTTTTTTAATTCATGACTTTCCTTTCATGTATAATACCAGTAAAAAGTACACTCGGTATTTATTAGAGTATTTATTCTATTTACTGTATTAACTGCATAATGCATGAAGCTATATAACTTAATTTGGTCACTTGGCAGCAGAACTACACAACAACCAGAAAATCCCACACACTGACATATGAAGCCTTAAAAAGTTTGTGTATGGGTAACGTCTCAGCAAACTGTTTGCAAAGTAGGTAGAATGTAAGTACATGGGTCATTAGCTGCTAAATGCTCCACTATGTTCACCAGCTGTTTGGTGCTGGGCATGTATCTGCTGCTGGAAACAGGGCTGATGAGAGCAACAAAATATTGAACTAAATCAAGTTACAACACATCATAGATTAGTACAGCTTTAACCAGTATTCAGAAAAGTTTGAACACATCTGATTTTGTAAAGTAAATTAAAGAGCTCCCAACAGAAATGTTTTAAGAAATACAAAATATGCTTTACTTCTACTGCTTTGAATAATAATTTACAGTGCATGCCATATATATGCAGGGACCTATGTTGCATGTCACACCCACTTCACTCTCCCTTTCTTTCCTGTCAGCCTCTCTGTAAATAACTAATAAAGACAAAAATACCTCCAAAAAATATTAAAAAATAGTTTTTTACATCTACTCCTTTTCCCTCATTAAGAATCCATCTATGAATATGTAAATAATATTTAATTTTAAAATGTTGAACGGCTGGACATGAGTCAAGTCAATTCTTAGTGTTTGTGTGCTGAAGACTTCAAGTTCTACATCACAAGTTGCATACTGGACCACGATTGGCTTCCACAGTATTTGTGATGTCACAAATCATGGTTTTATGAACACACTTTAAACTTAGATTAACACTGAACACACAGCATCTTTTAACGATCAGCAGATGAATGTGAAAACAAACTGTACTCACATCATTCTGCACAGTGAAGCTCAAAAATCCAACTGCAGTAATATGTAGAAAAACAGATTTTTGAATGGAGGGCAGCTTTAACGTAAACCAAATTTCCATTAAGCCTGCTCACATTTTTTTCCGGCATTATAATAACCCAGTTAGAATGTTTAATTAATTGTTTATTGGCCAAATAAGGGCAGCAGAGCATCACAGCATTGACATGGTTCATATGTTAACAGCTGTCTGTTTACACAGCCAGCAGACACAGATAAACATTAGTATTCACTTTAAGTTTAAATGATCATATTCACTCTGTTTCTAACTCTCTGCTTTCCACCAACATAAATGTGGCTCTTAGCTGCTCCATGCTGCACTGTTACATAGCTGGTTGCTAACTTTATCAGCTGTTTGGTGCTGGGCAGGTAGTGTACACTAGTTCATTAGAGCTTTTCACTGAAAGCGACTGCTGCTGCTGGAAACCACGTCAATGAGAGCAGATTTGCAGGCCAGAAACCCAGTGAGGCTAAAAGACTAGGCAAAGTACAGCTAAATGATGCTATTTGGTGAAAGACACAAAAAAAAAACCCATACAACTTTGAAGCCAGGCCTCCAAAATGACAGTCCAGAGCAGAGGAATGTATGAAAGAGTCATATTTTGACAGGGGGGGTCAAAAATGTAGTTTTAATGGGAAAATGTTTGTTCCTAAGAGGATTAGAGGAATAATTTGTCCATGCAGTGTATTATAGACCTACTATAAGTGATTGATTGACTTTGAATTTTTTTTTATTAAAAAGAATATCCTTGGAGAATGTCACGACATTACATAGTCTGTGGCACATAGTGAGGCACAAAGGTTAAAGCTCACATAGGCAAGTGGTCTGTTGAGGTTACATGTCCTGGGTCATACATTAAATCATCAGGAAAAGCAAAAGCTCCCTTTTTTAGGATCTGTGTGCCATACTTCACATGATGATCTAGAAATGACAATGCTCTTTTTCTATTTGACATTTTTACACAGGTATTCTGTAATATTATAAACATAACCTGCACCAGAGTAGCCAAAGTGTGTAGCTAAAGGCATTTTCACAACCTGATCATATGACAGACACACTCCAGATCTTTGCTTTGCTAAATATCATCAGTTATAATAGAATTCCCCCGCAGAAGCTCATTGATTTCACTGACAACTTCTCCCTTTCTTTCCTGCCAGGATCATGTGATGCAATATTGGATGAAGCGTGGAGCCCCAGCAGGGAAGTTGTTGCTGGGTTTCTCCACCCACGCTTACTCCTTTACACTCTCCACCACAGCAACAGGCGTGGGTGCTCCAGTCAGCAGTCCTGCCAGCCCGGGGCCCTACACCCAGCAGATTGGCCTCTGGTCTTACTACGAGGTAAAGAGAGTGCATGTAGCTGCATTCAGCAGAGATACAGACCACTATTATATGCTATCAGTCCATTACTGCTCTGGTGTTTCACCTCAGCATGGAGTCAGCACAGTAGTTATTGGATTGGCATGATGTATCAACATTAACACAAGTGCAGTTGTTCTTGTAGTTCTTGTAGTTCTTGTAGTTCTTACACATACCCTTCCAACTGAAACCTCTTTACACCAAAAACTACTAGTACTACTCCTGGTTCATCATTATGAGTATAACACATTTTTTTATAGTATATAACACAAAATAATAATAATGATGCAGACATTTCTGTGTGTTGATATTTCTTTGTCAGACATGCTCTTTCCTAAAAGGCACATCGGTTCAGTGGATTGACAGACAGGAAGTTCCCTATGCTGTCAAAGGCAATCAGTGGGTCGGCTTTGACAACCAGAGGAGCTACGATGCCAAGGTATACACCTGCGATACGGAAGAGGACACATATTTTAACAAGTGATTCTATATGTGAGTTTCATTGTCCTTCCTGTGTTCGTCTCACAGGTGGACTATCTGAGGAGGAGACAGCTGGGAGGAGCAGCTGTGTGGACTCTGGATATGGACGACTTCTCTGGACACTTCTGTGAACAGGGCAAATATCCACTCATATCACACCTGAAACATAGACTCAGTGAAGGTGAGGCTACCAAGCTGATCACTTAACAGACATTATGAGAGGCAGCAGCTCAATCCAACATCTAACAACATAGATGGCGTGTTTATTATAATTTAATTTAAAAGTGATTAATTAAATTACATGGGAAAGAAAGATAATAATAAATAAACTATTATAATCCTATAAACACCATGCATACATTTTTTTTAAACTGTTACAAATTAACCAATCAATGATTCTATATCAATGTATCAATTTACCTGTAAATGATTATTATTCCATTTACTAATATGTCTAATATTTTATCTCACAGTTATTTTTCCTCCACTTTCTTGCTCTGAATCTTCTTACTGATTAATCCAGGGAACATTGCACACTTGTATATAGTATCAGGAATTTATGAATATTGTAGATTTATAGAATTGCAGATTATTGTGCACAGAGATTGTTTATGGTATATTTTATTTTATTTTATCTTACTTTTAATTCAATTTTTATCACTTTCACATAATGCGGCTACTGTTGTGTCAGTTTTGGAATTTCTCCCTAAGGCAATCAATAAAGATACCTGACCTAACCTTACCTAGCCTTACCTTACCTAACCTTACCTTACCTTACCTTACCTTACCTTACCTTACCTTACCTTACCTTAATCTGATAGTAGCCTTAAAAAGGACCAATTACAGTAAATAACCTGTAACTCATCACTAACATAACTAGGGGGCGGCTGTGGCTCAGGAGGTAGAGCGGTCATCCACCAACGGTGTGTGAATGTGTGTGAATGGTTAGTTTCCTCCTGATGAGCAGGTTGGTACCCTGTGTGGTAGCTCCTGTCATCAGTGTATAAATGTGTGTGAATGGGTGAATGTGACATGTAGTGTAAAAGTGCTTTGAGTGGTCAAAAAGACTAGACTAAATTAAGCCAATAAACCTATTGATGGTTATGTGACAACAGTATAGTGGTGCTTAGTGTAAAAAACATGTGTATACTAATTTACATTTGTATAATGAGGCGATGGTCACAGTAGTTACAGGAAATGGCAGCTGAGGACGTTGTTACTTATAATGTCCTCAGCTACAATTTCCTGTTTGAAAAGTGGTCCCTCCCCTTCTGCTACGGAGCCAAAATGGCGACCGTTGAGTGTGAGAAGTGTCCATAGTTTCACACTCAACTTTTTGACTGTTTTGAGTGAACCATCCAGGTACCAATTTTTTCCATACTTCTCAGTGTGAATACAGTTTTAGTACAGAGGAAGAGATCTGAGACACAGCATGGTATTTTATCAAGTTCATCCAGAGCCACATAACACTGACAGAAGACACAGATGATTTTCAGCCGTACAATTAAACAGACCTCCATGTGTAAAATTGGTTGAGCGCCCCTTTCAAATATATCCTTCAATATTAAACACTTTCATTGTACATTTTTTATCAGTAGAATTATTTTCTTTTCTAGACTGGACACCACAGGGAACAACTCCTGCTGTGTCTCTTCCCACAAACTCCTCCTCTACCTCTGAAAGCACACATCCCACACACAAAGTTTTCACCACGACAAAACCGGACCACAGCTGCTTCCAGAACATCACTGTGGTGTATCCTGTCAGCGGCTTCTGCACACACAGAGGAGATGGACTGTACCTAAGATCAGACAGTCCAAAGACTTTCTACAGATGTGTGCAGAGGAGGACGTACGTGACAAGGTGCCACACTGAGGGAACAGAGCATAGCAGTGGAGTGCAGGTTACACCGTCTAATGATTTAGTTTTAGTGAGACTTATATTAACAGCTCTGTTCCATTTGTTATGTTACTTTATTTATGGTAATTAAAGCTTCTAGTTGAATAAGAAAGAAAAACATTGTAAGAAACAATACAGGTTGTGCTTTAGTGTATAAACGAATAATAACACAATAATAATATGTAATAATATGTTTTTAAAGAAAAGTTTAGAACAAATGAGGTGTGAATGAGGTCTGTAAAACATGACATTTAAGGTCAATGAGAAATAAAATCCATGTTTTATGTTGGCATGGCCTCAAAAAGGTAGGAAAAGCAAAGAAATACACAACCTACAAAAGGTTAAAGAGGAAACACTGAAGTAGAAGAACCTCCAAATCACTCTAAAGCACAGCACCTCAATAAATGCACATCACCAACAGGATGTACAATGATCAATGATGCCACCTAATGGTGACTTCAAAATCTACATCAATGGTCTCCAACTCTGCTCCTGTAGAGATACTGCCCTGCATGTTTTAGGTATCTCCCCATTCTAACACATGTGATTCATGAGCTTGATAATGAGTTAATAATCTAGGAGCAGGGTTAGTGACCACTGATCTACATGATGTTAGGTTTGAAGAAGCTTAATGTGGTGACCTTTTGGTGTCCTTTGTGTCTCACTGTATCATACTAAGATAGTATGATTAAATTATGTAAATTTTGTGCATTTTGTTTTTTCATATTAAATTGACTGAAATATCAGGGAGAAGCAGAGACTCTTACACAAGATAGATTTTTCAGCATATTTCACCCCAACATCAGTAAGTTCACCACTCGCTATATGTTAGTTAAAATTTGGAAAGCAACTGGTTTTGTTAATTTTATTGGTTTATTTTCATATAACAGCTTTATTGAGAAGTACGCAACAAGTTAACAGCAACCTGTGTCTACAAACACAGAGAGGGTCAACGTATGTAATGAAAAGAAAAATATGGTTAAAAATCGTATAAGTTTGACTCTGGTCAGGTGTGCCATGTTGCTGCTCTTCATCACTCACTGTCATACAGTTTTGACCCTCACTGCAAGCTGTGATGTGTGATTTTCTGTAGAAGGTAAAGCAAGAAATGCATCTGAGTCAGGAAAACATCTTCAATAAAGACAGTTCAAAAGTAGATCAAACATACATGTAAATGAGAAGATTAAAGTGAATTAACAAGCCTTCTTTAAAATCTTTTAAATGACATTTAAATACAGAAACTGAAAAAAGCTAAACAAAAAAACTAATACGAAACAGAAACACAGGAAGACAACTTTACAATAGGCCAATACAAATCATGGTTGGTCGGTTTGAATCAACCAGAGGCAGGAAATAGTCACAAACCTCCTCAGAACAGGATAGGACACATAGGACTCAATCAAACACTTTACAAATAGGCCAGCACCCAATTTGACTGTGTATTCAGTGTAATTACCCAGAACAGTTAAACATGTAACCTACTATTTGACTGTAGCAGTTACAGCAGGCAACCAAGTGTTCTTAATAGCAGCACTAAATGAAGCAAAACTTGATTTTGAATCTGTGAAGTAATGGAAACTGTTTAGTGTTTTGATTGCATACCTAAAAGAAACCAGTAAAGCAGATGTACACTCACACTTTATTAGGTTCACTTGTACAATCTATTTCAATCCAATACAATAACTCTGCAATAAATTCTACTTTTATGAAGTTTATACATTTTCAGTTTTTGTTAACATTGTCAAAAAATGATAATTCTACTTTATGAATGAATAGTGTTCGTAATATTTTGTCCACACCATTAACATACATGAGGGGGGTAAAATATAATGCACCCCAGTACAGAACATTTAGGTGTGAGCTATCCCATGGCTTTCAGGGGAGTTTACTTATTTATCACAGTGTAAATTTGCAGGTAAACTTCCAACATGTTGCATCAGGTCCCACCACCTCATTTAGCACACAGTCAACATAGAACATCATACAAAGGGGAAAAACATATCAAGATAGATGGAAGAAACAGGAAAAAAATTAGAAGGTGATTTTCGCCTTGACTCTGACCCTGTCAGCTCTGCACTGGACCGAGAAGATTACCACCTGCTGCTCTCTTTCATCACCATTGTAATCCACCCTGCTCCGGTGCTTTACTTAACAAGGTAATTGCATTTTATCAAATTCAGCATCTTGTGTTTAATTTTCTTTTTTTTTTTGGTTGCCTTTTTCCCCATAAAGATTAAGATTAATCAAAACTTCAGCGATCAATAGCTCACAAACGAAACATTGTTAAAACATAAAAAATGCCTCTTTCCTATCGTAGTAAGGTAGACTAATGACTACAAACTCATTTTCGCCAAAACGAGTCGTCCTCCAGGCTGCAGGAAATGTACTCTCTATGCACTGCGGGCGGAGAGGCGAGCGCTTAGGGACCGTCTACAAAGTGCAAAATATTCAATATCTCCACTTTTATTCACTGTAGTCTCACCAAATTCACTCCACACACCAACAATCACCTGATAATCACACTACAACAGTTATTGTTACAAAATGTGCTTGTGTATAATACTTCAATATCATCACTGTCATGTGCTGTCGTTCCATTGATTTCCCTTCAATAGCATCAATATTATACACAGTAGTCTTCACTATATTCACTCCACACAAAGAGGGTCACCTGATAATCATACTACAACAGTTATTTCAGAAAAAAAATCTTTTTGCATATTTTTGGGGAATTTTATTGTGAAAAATCGTCAATAGCGTTAATATTATACAGTGTAAGATGACAAAAATCATGCTACACAACAAGGGTCACCTAATAATCATACTACAACATTTATTTTGGGAAAATTAGTTTTGATATAATTTTGGGGATTTTTTATATTCAAAAATATTCAATATCGTCAATATTATACACTGTATACTCACCAAAATCATGCTACACAACAAGGGTCACCTGATAATCATACTACAACAGTGATTTCATAAAAAGGTGTTTTTGTTTATTTTTGGGGAATTTTATTGTGAAAAGTCGTCAATAGCGTTAATATTATACAGTGTAGGATGACCAAAATCATGATACACAACAAGGGTCACCTGATAATCATACTACAACAGTCATTTCAGAAAAAAAATCTTTTTGCATATTTTTGGGGAATTTTATTGTGAAAAATCGTCAATAGCGTTAATATTATACACTGTATACTCACCAAAATCATGATACACAACAAGGGTCACCTGGTAATCATACTACAACAGTTATTTCAGAAAAATGTGTTCTTGTTTATTTTTGGGGAATTTTATTGTGAAAAATCGTCAATAGCGTTAATATTATACACTGTATACTCACCAAAATCATGCTACACAACAAGGGTCACCTGATAATCATACTACAACAGTTATTTCAGGAGATAAAAAAATGTGCATATTTTTGGGGAATTTTATTGTGAAAAATCGTCAATAGTGTTAATATTATACACTGTATACTCACCAAAATCATTCTATACAACAAGGGTCACCTGATAATCATACTTCAACAGTTATTTCAGGAGAAAAAAAAATTGCATATTTTTGGGGAATTTTATAGTGAAAAATCATCAATAGCGTTAATATTATACAGTGTAGGATGACCAAAATCATGATACACAACAAGGGTCACCTGATAATCGTACTACAATAGTTATTTCAGAAAAAAAAATTAGGGATGCTCCGATCAGCATTTTTGGGGGCCGATCCGATCACCGATCACAGGAATCATATATCTGCCGATACCGATCACCGATCACAGAATAGATGGGAGAATAATAATAATAATCCTCAATGTCCTGTATTTACAATGTAGCCTTGTGCACCACTTAAAGTGGTAAAACCATTTGTACTAAAATAAATAATAAACACAATCAAGATCTTTATGTACCACAATCAACTTTTTATTTGTGTAAACCCTGCCCTGTCAGCTTTGTTGTAATATCCCTCCACCTTTTACTGTCCCTGCTGTAAGGCTCCAGACGTCTAAACGTTTCACTGACAGTGGGCTGAGTGACGGCGGCCGTCTTTTTTTTTGTCCGGGCTTGTTCCTCATACTCGCCGTATTCTGTTGTGTGGCGCGTTCTCAAATGTCGGATGAGGTTAGTTGTATTAAATTGTCGTGGTTGTTGACCACCTCTTGGTATTTCGGCGTCGCATATCTTGCAAACAGCGAGTTTTACATCTTTTTCGGAAACTGTGAAAAAATTCCAGACCGGAGAACTCATGCTGCCTGTGCCAGCCTCATTCATGAGAGCGGATAAACAGTGGCAGATTAATTACGTCACGCGCTGGAATGCGGGAAACAAAACATACCGTCAAAACTCATATAATATACGTCACGCGCAGAATATCTCCGGTAAAAAATAAATATATATTTGCGATCGGCTTTTCTGATCTGCACTTTGAGAGCACACCGATCAACCTGTTTAGGATCAATATCGGCCGATAACGATCTGCGGCCGATCGATCGGAGCATCCCTAAAAAAAACGTTTTGCATATTTTTGGGGAATTTTATTGATGACGTCAATAGCATTAATATTATACACTGTATACTCACCAAAATCATGCTATACAACAAGGGTCACCTGATAATCATACTACAACAGTTATTTCAGGAGATAAAAAATGTGCATATTTTTGGGGAATTTTATTGTGAAAAATCATCAATAGCGTTAATATTATACACTGTATACTCACCAAAGTCATTCTACACAACAAGGGTCACCTGATAATCATACTACAACAGTTATTTCAGAAAAATGTGTTTTTGTTTATTTTTGGGGAATTTTATTGTGAAAAATCGTCAATAGTGTTAATATTATACACTGTATACTCACCAAAGTCATTCTACACAACAAGGGTCACCTGATAATTATACTACAACAGTTATTTCAGGAGAAAACAAATTTGCATATTTTTGGGGAAATATTATTATTAAACACTGTATACCCCATCCTGAGGAGGGCGGAAAGGGCGCAGCTCAAGAAATTGGTTGGCGTGGGACTCAGACCAGACCTTAGGATGGAATGCAGGATTAGGGCGCAGCAGCACTCCAGCATTCCCAGGCAAGAAGCGGCAGCACTCTTCATGCACGGAAAGGGCATGTAGCTCACCCACCCTTTTTGTCGACACAATAGCCAACAAGAATGTAGTCTTGAGCGAAAGCCATTTCAGCTCAACCGTTTCCAGAGGCTCGAACGGCCCATGCCGCAAGGCTGACAAAACCATCTCCAAATCCCATGGGGGGACACCCGGCCTCCTGGGAGAGGGAGCAACCTTACAAGCCCCCCTAAAGAACTGAGCAATAAGGTCACAACAACCCTGTGCCAGTTTACGAGGCCCAACATGGGCCGCCTTTATGGCTGCCACCGTCCCCCTCAACGTCGAGGGAGACTTGCCTGCCTCTAACAGCTCCTGAAGGATACCAGGGGCCATACAGGAGAGGGGATCCACGTGTCGTGAGGCACACCATGATTGAAACACCCCCCAACGATAGGAATAAGCAACCCTGGTCGAGGGAGCCCGGGCCCCCTGCAAAGTACCCACTACAGACTAGGGGAATCCCAAGGCTAGCAATTCGGTCCTCTCAGGGGCCAGACCCAAAGCTTGAGGCCCTGGGGAAAAGGATGAAAAAGTTCCCTCGGCCTGGGACAGGAGGTCCCGGCAAATGGGTAGCTCCGACGGTTGTCCCTGAAGAAGGGGCGGAATGTCGGCAAACCAAATCATCTGGGGCCAATTGGGGGCCAACAGGATGAGGCTGGACTCTCTGTAGGAGTTGGTGCAGGAGGAGGAAGGGAGAGAAGGCATACAGGAGGCCCAGTGGCCACTGATGTGCCATCGCATCCGTCCCTAAGGGAGGATTGTCCCTCCCCATGGAGAAAAAGAGGGGACAATGAGTGTTCTCCCTGGATGCAAAAAGATCTGCCACGGCTGTGCCGTAGCGATCCCATATTCCGCTCACAACCTCTGGATGCAGTTGCCACTCTCCGGGGAGGGGTCCCCTCCTGGAGAGCCGATCTACAGCAAGGTTCTCCCGACCCGGCACGTATGTGGCCCTCGGGGACTTGAACTGGGGATGAGCCCACTCCCATATTGCCCGAGCCAATCTGCAAAGGCGAGGGGAACCTAGGCCCCCTTGCCTGTTGATATATGCCGCCGCTACTGTACTGTCTGTTCTCACCAGCACATGGCGGTAGAAAGTGCAGAAGAGCCAGATGGATAGCCTGCGGCTCCAAAACATTTATGTGCTGCACTAACCAGGGTCCGTGCAAAAGGCCGCTGATGCCCTTGCTTTCGTGGACAGCCCCCCAGCCTACCAGGGATGCATCTGATGACACCACCTGGTGACGCAACACAAGCCCCAGTACCGTCCCACGTGCCAAGTTGGTCGGCCGCCGCCACCAACGGAGAGCCACACACAGTCTGCGCATCACCAATACGCTGTCCTGCAGATTCCTCTGGGGGCAAAATCCAAGGCCCAGGAGGCAGCGCTGCACTGGGCGCATGTTCAGAAGAGCCAGGGGTATGACATGCACTGTGGCTGCCATTAACCCCAAGAGGCGGAGACATAGCCTCCAGGTCACCCTGGCCCCAAGCCGGAAATGGGACAAGCAAGCCCTGAGGGCGGCCTGTCTCACAGGAGTCAAGTAAAAGAGTCCCTGCCCTGGCATCCAAACACATGCCTAGGAACTCCGTGGACTGTGAGGGCTGGAGCCTGCTCTTCTTCCTGTTGAAGTGCAGGCCTAGGTACTCTAAGTGCTGCTGGAGACGAGCCTCATCTCTGCCGCACTGCCCCTCCGAGCGAGCACACATGTTGGCTGGCCTCCAAAAGGACCCGTAGATCACCGGAAGCAGCAGAACTTAATTGAGGTGGTCTTGGCTGTGGGGCTGGTACCGGCCCCGCCCGAGCATACCAGACATCTCATGTGTGACCAGCAAACCGGTGTCACGAGCCGCCACGCTTTCACCAGCCCGGGTAGCAAAGACAGTCGCAGCAATCCAGAGAGGGGCCCGTAGACCAGCTCTCCCAAACTCAAAGTAAGTGGATATTGTGCACACAAGCCGTCTAAACACCCCCCCACCCCACCCCACATATGGAATATGTAGGATGGAGAGATAGTCTTGACACAATATAGAACATATGTTAGAATATATATTAATAATTTTTTCTCAACTATTCAAAGTCAAATGTTATCCACCAATAAGAAAATATAGTAGACCTAAGGAGAACACCAATGCCCATGTTGCAAATATTTAAATCGCTCAAATATATAACCAGTTCTGAAAAAAAAAAAAGTTTATTGTTTCAGACAATACTGTCAATATTGTAAAAGGAGCACATACATATGAATCCAATTCATTATATCAACACCGTATATCATTATGAAATCCCTGAGATGTTTGCTTGTTAAACCAGAAGACATTTTTTGGATATTGTACTCAAAAGGAACATGGCACTTATAATTAATATTCCTCATGCCAAATTGTTTCAGAATTTTGGTATACTCACCAGGAGGATTTTGGTGAGTATACAGTGTATAACATTAACGCTATTGATGATTTTTCACAATAAAATTCCCCAAAAATATGCATTTTTTCCCCCTCTGAAATAACTGTTGTAGTATGATTATCAGGTGACCCTTGTTGTATAGCATGATTTTGGTGAGTATACAGTGTATAATATTAACGCTATTGACGATTTTTCACAATAAAATTCCCCAAAAATATGCAAAAAGATTTTTTTTTCTGAAATGACTGTTGTAGTATGATTATCAGGTGACCCTTGTTGTGTATCATGATTTTGGTCATCCTACACTGTATAATATTAACGCTATTGACGATTTTTCACAATAAAATTCCCCAAAAATATGCAAAAACACATTTTTCTGAAATAACTGTTGTAGTATGATCATCCTACACTGATAATATTGACGATATTAAAGATTTTTGAATATAAAAAATCTCCAAAATTATATCAAAACTAATTTCCCCAAAATAAATGTTGTAGTATGATTATCAGGTGACCCTTGTTGTGTAGCATGATTTTGGTGAGTATACAGTGTATAATATTAACGCTATTGATGATTTTTCACAATAAAATTACCCAAAAATATGCAAAAGAAGGTTTTCCTGAAGTGACTGTTGTAGTATGATTATCAGGTGACCCTTGTTGTGTAGCATGATTTTGGTGAGTATACAGTGTATAATATTGACGATCTTGAAGATTTTTGAATATAAAAAATCCCCAAAATTATATCAAAACTAATTTTCCTAAAATAAATGTTGTAGTATGATTATCAGGTGACCCTTGTTGTGTAGCATGATTTTGGTCATCCTACACTGTATAATATTAACGCTATTGACGATTTTTCACAATAAAATTGTCCAAAAATAAACAAAAACAAATTTTTCTGAAATAACTGTTGTAGTATGATTATCAGGTGACTTTTGTTGTGTATCATGATTTTGGTGAGTATACAGTGTATAATATTAACGCTATTGACGATTTTTCACAATAAAATTCCCCAAAAATATGCAAAAAGATAATTTTTTCTGAAATGACTGTTGTAGTACGATTATCAGGTGACCCTTGTTGTGTATCATGATTTTGGTCATCCTACACTGTATAATATTAACGCTATTGACGATTTTTCACAATCAAATTCCCCAAAAATATGCAAAAACACATTTTTCTGAAATAACTGTTGTAGTACGTTTATCAGGTGACCCTTGTTGTGTAGCATGATTTTGGTCATCCTACACTGTATAATATTAACGCTATTGACGATTTTTCACAATAAAATTCCCCAAAAATATGCAATAAGATATTTTATGAAATAACTGTTGTAGTGTGATTATCAGGTGACAGTTGGTGTGTGGAGTGAATTTGGTGATTATACAGTGTATAATATTGACGATATTGAAGATTTTTCGCTTTGGTACTGCACTTTGTAGACGTACCCTAAGCGCTCACCTCTCCGCACGCAGCGCATAGAGAGCAATATATTTCCTGCAGCCTGGATGACGACTCGTTTTGGCGAAAATTAGTTTGTAGTCAATAGTCTACCTTACTACGATAGGAAAGAGACATTTTTTTATGTTTTAACAATGTTTCGTTTGTGAGCTATTGATCGCTGAAGTTCGAATCTGCCAATCTCTTTCTAACTTTACCCAAGTGCATGCATGCTAATGTTAGCTAGCATATCCATGGGATTGAATTTCTAAATGATCAAATCAGCAGACTAAATCAAGTTAATGTTAGCTAGCTTGGTCAAATGTTGTGTCTAATCAAACACCGGTACGGTGTGATTCTTCATTGATTTGTTGTTAATTCTAAGTAGTCTCTATTTTACCATTTGTTGTGTGTGGGGTTATTTCATGTAAAAATGTTTGTGGGATGTGTCATGTTGCTTTTCTCCATACCTAAGGAGAGGAAATTTGCTTGTTATGTAAGCATAATTTCATTATTAACTTGGATGCCATTGTCCATGTTTTACAGAAACCTGCAGCCAGTGTTACTGTCACTGAACCTCCCAGCCAGTCCACACCTGTTACTGTCAAGTGTCACATAAGCAAGGCTTAGAGTATAACGTCAATCAGTCTGTCTGTCTGTCTGTCTAATAAACTTATGTTTTGTTGTGGTCTCTTGTAGAAGTAGTTCTTTCATCAATGTTGTTTTTGTGGAAATAAATGATACTTCATGTAATAGAGTAAAAAAAGGAAGATATAGTCTTTGAGTGTCATTTCATCAAGTGTGTTGATACCTTAAAATACCTGGATAGGGCCCTGATGATTATACTTGATACTGTTTTGTGACATTAACTATCATTTTTGTCTGCATCAGTTGCTAGTGATAAAGCCACACTTGGACGCTAGATGACCAGCATTGAAAGTCATGTCATCTGCGAAGACATCCAACCAAGCTTCATTACAGGGCTTGCTGTACTGTTCAACTTCAACGAAGCTGATGTCCAAGACAATGGAGAAGCCGGTCAAAGAAAAGACAACTATGAAGTTGCCACCCGTCTAAAAAACTCATGGACTTTGAGTGGGGCGTTGTTTAGCCCACAACACATCTCCACACAGGACCTCACTTTTACAAAGGAATAGCCCACACTGCAACCAGATGTTCATGTTGTCAAGGTAATATGTCTCAGAATTGAGTTCTGTTCACTTCAGTGTATTTCAGTTATGCAGTTCCAGGTTTGTTCTTTCATTTGCGTTCTATAACTAATGAAAGATGGATACTGAAGGCAGGTTACATTAAGTTTGGTAAGCAAGTTGTATACAGTTTGTTGAGAACCTGTTTGACATGATTTATTGTTCTTATGCGATGTATTTTACAAGAAATGTATTACTTGATTTTTTTTAAGCTACTGAATGTGTTTGATGCAGTGTAAAAATGTAATGCTATACAGTCATCTCTTGTCACTGAATTCAGGTTACATGTGCTAGGGCATGCAGATTGAGAACCTATTCAGGATGAGGAATGGTGTTTTTATGGACTGTATTTAATTACATTAAGTTTAAAAGTTATTTAATGTTTTACCACTGCACTTTCAATAAATAAATATTTTGAAATGTAAAATTTTAGAATCATTATTTTCTAACAGTGTTATACCGTAAAGGTCACATTACGGTACAGGAACAGTTTTAATAAATATTACAGTAATAAACTGTTTAAGGATATTACAGTAGCAACCGTAAAATAACAGCTAACAGTATTATACTGTAAAGCTTTTATTCTATACAGTACAGTAGTGTAATATTTTTTACAGTAATTAACTGTTGTTTTAGATTACAGTAGGGATACTGTAAAATAAAAGTAAATTGCTGGCGTTTGTAGCTGCCAGTACTTTACTGTTATTTAACGGTAATTTTTTTTTTTACAGTGTATGGACATATTTATATGCTGATTTCAAAACAGAAATGAGTAATGGCAGTTTGGAGAAATGTGGAGTTATGGTGGATTAGGGTAATATGGGACACTGACTAATGTGGGACAACTAAGCTCCAGTGCATTTATCTCTTCATCTATTCAATCATGTTAAAGCTAACTAGTATGCGTACTGTGTAAGTTATATTGTTTAAAATTACACGTGAACATACAGGGTACAAGTTTTTTAACCTAAAAACTATGGGTATGCACATTTCAGAAAGTCTTGGCAGAAAGGTTGCTTTGTATAATTCAAGTATTTCTAGGCCTAAAAACTAGTTTCCCAGATTACAAAATCTATAAATTCTGAAACAATTTGGCATGAGGAATATTAATTATAAGTGCCATGTTCCTTTTGAGTACAATATCCAAAAAATGTCTTCTGGTTTAACAAGCAAACATCTCAGGGATTTCATAATGATATACGGTGTTGATATAATGAATTGGATTCATATGTATGTGATATATTACAGTAATGCAATATTCATTTGTTAGTGATCGGCCTAATAGACTTGCCGTACTTTTGAGTTGTTGTGCTGCGCATGCTCAGGAATGTACCTGAGACTAACACATGTTATGAGTGTTGTACATCACGCCCCGGCCTGCTAGTAAAGTTGTTAAACGTGTGCAGCTGCCTCGTTATTGAAATACACCACATAATTGGCGACGAGATAAACTGGATGAGGTAAATGGCGAATTTTGCAAGACCGGACAAATTCAAGCCTGAAAATGAACCGTGGTCTGCCTACGTGGAGCGTATGGAGCTCTTTTTCGAAGCACATAAGGTTGCAGCGGAAAAGAAAGCCGACCCTGTTGAGTACCATGGGAGCTTCTGCCTACGGACTTTTGCGCAATCTGGTTCAGCCAGAAAAGCCAAAGGACAAAAGTTTTGACCAGATTGTGGCCTTTCTGAAGGGATATTACGAGCCAAAACCGTTGGTCATCGCTGAGCGCTTCAGGTTTCGTAAGTGTGTCCAGAAAAGTAACGAGTCGGCTACTCAGTTTGCTGCAGAGCTACAACAGTTAGCCGCCAAATGTGACTTTGGGGACCGGCTGGATGAAGCCCTGCGAGATGGTTTCGTCAGTGGGATTAATAATGAAGCTTGCCAGCGAAAATTGCTCTCAGAGGACGGACTGACTTTTGCAAAAGCCCTTGAACTCGCAATGAACATGGAAACAGCCCATCGGGATGTTCAGCAGTTGAGAAAAGGAGACGGCGCTACCGCTTCTGTTCACAAGGTAAACGAAAAACTGAGACACTCTTTCGGCACAAAAAGAGTGCTATAGATGCAAAGGCAAAAACCATAGCGCTAGTGACTGCTACTTCAAGGACAGTAAATGCCATAAATCTAACAAAGTGGGGCATATCCAGAAAGCGTGCAGGGCCAGCTGGCCCGTACGTGAGAAGAGGGGAGCGCAGAAGAAACGCACACAAAAAGTCACCACGGGCTATGTTCATGCAGAAGGGGCAGAAGTGGATATGTTCCCAGTGTTCAGTGCAGGTGACACAGGCAGGCGGCCATTCAGTGCTGATTTTGAAATAAATACGGTACATGTACTGATGGAAATAGACACGGGAGCCACTGTCAGCATAATCTCAGAGACTGTGTATGAAAGGTCATTCTCGCAAGTACCACTAGAGGGCACTAATGTCAAGCTGAAAACCTATACAGGTCAGCCCATCCCAGTGAGAGGACAGTTCATGGCTAAAGTGACATATGAAAATCAGACTGCTAACTTGCCACTGATAGTTGTGAAAGGGAAGGGTCCTTCACTGTGTGGGAGAAATCGGCTTGAACAAATAAGACTTAATTGGAAAATGGTCAAAACAGTCAGTGAACGCACACAGCCACCAGAGCCGCCCAAGTCAATGCCTGAAGTGATTGCAAAATACAGTGAAGTTTTCAGAGATGAGCTGGGGACATTAAAGGACATCAAAGCAACAATCTCTGTTAAGCCTGATGCAACTCCAAAATTCCACAAAGCACGCCCCCTGCTGTTTGCATTGAAAGACAAAAAGAACTGGAAAGACTGGAGAAAGATGGCATCATCTCCCCTGTGAAGCACAGTGAGTGGGCTGCCCCAGTAGTAACCAAGCGAGACAGCACGCTCCGTTTATGCGGTGACTACAAGGTTACTGTGAACCAGTCTACAAACACTGAGATATACCCCCTACCACGCATTGAGGAGGTGCTGGCGACACTTAGTGGTGGGAAGTTATTCTCAAAAATAGACCTGGCTGCAGCATATCAACAAGTACTCCTTGACGAAGACTCTCAGAAGTACACAAAAATAAACACTCACAAGGGACTGTTTGTTTACGACCGCCTCTGCTTTAGCATAAACTCTGCTGTCTTCCAGAGAACTATGGAGAACCTAATGAAGGACCTCAACGTGGTGGTTTATCTGGGTGACCTCCTCGTAATGGGCAAAAAATTAAGCAGAGCATCTCACAAATTTGCAGCGTCTCCAGGAGAACGGGCTGAGGGTGAGAGAGTCCAAGTGCAAGTTTGGTAAAACTCAGATTGAGTATCTGGGTCATGTGCTAGATGAAAAAGGTGTGTACCCCTCCCAAGACAAGGTGAGAGCCATACACGAAGCACCAGCACCTTCAAGCGTCAAAGAGTTGAGAGCTTTTCTGGGGCTAGTAAACTACTATGGACGTTTCGTACCTCAGCAGAGCACAGTGCTCGCACCGCTCTACAGCCTGCTAAAGGATCAAGCCACCTGGAAATGGAGCAAAGCTGAACAGGATTCATTCAACAAGTGCAAAGAACTTTTGACAAGTGACAAAGTGTTAGTGCACTACAACCCACACCTGCCACTAACTCTCGCATGTGATGCTTCTGCTTATGGGATCGGAGCAGTAATTCAGCATACAACACCAGATGGAGAAGAGCATCCTGTAGCATACGCCTCGCGGCCACTCTCCCCGGCAGAGAAGAAATATTCTCAAATTGAGAAGGAGGCTTTGAGCTTGGTGTTTGGTGTGAAAAAGTTCCACCAATACCTCTGGGGACGGCAGTTCAACCTGATCACAGACCACAGACCTCTGCTAACGCTGTTTGGAGAGCATAAGGGTCTTCCGACAATGGCGGCAGCACGCATACAGAGGTGGACCATCATACTGTCTGCGTATGATTACCACATACTGTACCGCCAGTCAGAAAAACATGGCAACGCAGATGGATTATCACGTGTTCCACTGCCTGAGACCAAGGACGCTGGAACACAGACTGTGTCAGCATACATAGATGCACTGGTATGTGAGCACCTAGAGGGGGTGCCGCTGAGTGCAAGACAGATCGCCAAGTCGACAAGGAATGACCCAGAGCTTTCAAAGCTGCACAGGTACATCATGGAGGGATGGCCAAAAGAAATACCAGAGGAACTGAAAGTGTTTCACAAAAAGAAAGATGAATTGTCCGTGGAGCAGGGATACGTCCTGTGGGGGACAAGAGTGATTGCACCTCCAAAACTGAGATCAGCAGTGCTAAAAGAGATCCATGCTGGATATCCAGGCATCGTAAAGATGAAAGCAATCGCACGGCAATATGTCTGGTGGCCTAAAATCGACATGGATGTGGAAAAAGTAAGGAGTGTGAGACTTGCCAGCTGGATCAACACATGCCACGCCAAGTCCCACTACACCCCTGGGAGTTTCCTGGGGATGTTTGGAAAAGACTTCACATTGACTTTGCAGGGCCGTTCATGAGTAACATGTTCATGATAGTGGTCGATGCATATTCAAAATGGCTGGAAGTTTACAAGATGACACAAATAACTTCTGCAGCAACCATCACCAGGCTAAAGAGACTGTTTGCATCATACGGAGTTCCAGAGCAAATAGTCACTGACAATGCAACAACCTTCACATCAGACGAGTTCCAGCAGTTTGTGAAAAGGAATGGAATCCTGCACACAACTGGTGCTCCGAGACACCCGGCTACCAACGGCCTAGCCGAGAGGTATGTTGCAACTTTCAAGGCAGGCATGAAAAAGCTGGCAAAGGACGACCTGAGCATTGATGATAAGGTCTCACAATTCCTGCTACGATATCGCACGACTCCCAACAGCACGACCGGTGAGTCACCGGCTGACTTGTTCTTAAAGAGGCATGTGCGAACCAGATTGGACTTCCTGAAACCAAGCAATACGGAAGCAGTGAGGAGGAAGCAGTATCGACAGAAGGAAGAACACGACAACAAAGCTGCAGAGAGGCAGTTTGAGGTGGATGAGCAAGTTTATCTGCGCAATACTGCAGGAGAAAATCCAAGGTGGATTCCAGGAGTAGTAAAGCAGCAGACTGGCCCGGTCTCATACAAGGTGCAAGGCGAAAAAACTGACCAAATGTACAGACGTCATGGAGACCAGCTGAGACCTCGCTTCTCTCCAGACACTCAGGAGCAAGCACCTGAGGAGGAGCCAGCTCAGTTCACCGAGCAGGCAGAGGCTTGTTCAGGAACAGAGCCCCTGGCACTTGAGGCCCCAGCATCTGTGCTGCCAAAGCTTCCTGAACCACCTGACCCAGTTGCAGTGACTTTGAGACACTTACAGCGTGCTACACGCTTGCCACAGCGTTACCAGAACTGAGCATGCTGATGAGAAGTTTCTGAGGCCTGTT
Source organism: Scomber scombrus (assembly GCF_963691925.1). Lineage (NCBI taxonomy): Eukaryota > Metazoa > Chordata > Actinopteri > Scombriformes > Scombridae > Scomber > Scomber scombrus. The sequence goes on from NC_084972.1 coordinate 2,693,517, forward strand.
GAGAGTACTGATTGCTGAATTTCAGTTTATTAAAAGTTCACAATTGAAGTTACACATTAACAGCATTCAGTAAGGTTAAGTGAACATGTCTATTTTTGTTGTTGACAGTTACAGTGATGATAGCGGTTGTTAATGCACTATAGTGATAAACAGTGTTTTGGGGTACCACAATATTTTGAGTTATTTTTGAGCTAAAGGGGGAGGAAATGTGATATATTACAGTAATGCAATATTCATTTGTTAGTGATCGGCCTAATAGACTTGCCGTACTTTTGAGTTGTTGTGCTGCGCATGCTCAGGAATGTACCTGAGACTAACACATGTTATGAGTGTTGTACATCACGCCCCGGCCTGCTAGTAAAGTTGTTAAACGTGTGCAGCTGCCTCGTTATTGAAATACACCACATGTAAATAAGGTAAACAAGTCAGAATTGCAAAAAGTGTCTCACATTACCCAAATCTATCCTACACAATGAGCCATTTTTATCCCTTAGGTTGCCCTTCAGTTAGCAGACAGTTTGCAGCATCGGGTGCAGCTTGTTCCAGACTTAGCCTAGATAAGAGTTTTGCTTTGTATTTCTACTTCCACTGCCTGTTTGGAAAATGAACACATCATGAAACTTATCAACTTATAAGCTTGGGAGAGAGATCTGTCTTTGCTCACCCTATAAGGAGTCACAAGACCACAACCTGTGCAGTCCTTAACGTGTTAAGTTTTTATGTCCATACTGAGTGAATTAGTAATGAACCCTCATGCGTTAATTATACATCATCAATAGCCCAACTTTATGCATGAACCATGACGATGAAAATACAAAAAATAGAAATACATGGCAATATTTGCATTGTTAATATTTTAGAGATCCCCCAAAATTTCACGACCCTTGTTGCCAGGAGAGCTCATGTCTTATTAAGAGAAGGCCAATCTGCCCCCTGCTCTCCTTTAGTTCGTACCCTGCATTTGTGGCAAAGCCGCTGTATTGCATTAAATTAGACTGCACGGATGTACCTAATGAAGTAGCCAGTGTAGTTCTTTTTTATTTTGTTATGTTTATCTACTGTTCAACACTCCAGTAGATGGTGGTAATGTGCCTATAAGCTGGTTGCCAGTCGCCAATAAAACCTAAAAAACTGTGAATAAGAAGAGTGAGCTGAACAGGGAAATGTAGTTTTATAGGAACGTTCATCCTGTTAACGCTTATCTCTAACCAGACACACTGTGGACTTCATTTCCCACAATTCCTACTTCTCCACTTCCTGGTTATATTACACGTAGCGTCACTACTGTGTAGAAGCTTAGAGAAGGAAAATAGCAACAAACGACGACTTTAACACACATATTACATATAACTAAGCTTGTTAGTCACTGTGTGTATAGCCACATTTGTTTGCTTTGTTTACAATGAATGTGCAGTGGCGGGAGTCGTTGTGTGTGGCCTCTCATGTAGGCTAAGTTAAGACACGGAGCTAATATTTGTCCTAGTAGTTAGCGAGTAGTGGGGTTGTTTACAATAGTTTTCAAAGATGTATACTTTATTATCTGGATTATATAAGTACATGTTCCAAAAGGATGAATATTGCGTGTTGATCCTGGGGCTGGATAACGCTGGGAAAACGGTACGTTCAGCTTTAATGTCAATTTATTTCAACAAAGTCGTTGACTGTGTTTAAAGAGGTTGTGTGTAGATTTATACACAGTGTCTAAGCACATTAAGCTATTCTAAATAATGTTTAGAATAATGTCAAGAAATGCTATCTAACAGTGTTAACGTGGTTTAGAGGCCACTGTCCAATACAGAGCATTGAAGTCAATAACTTGTCATAAAGATAATGTTCAAAACAGCACAGTCTGTAGCTGCGTCCACCTAACTTTATTATTATTATTCGGTTTAAAAAAAAAAAGTTCATTACCAGAATTAGGGCTGGGCAATATATCAATATTATATCGATATCGTGATATGAGACTAGATATCGTCTTAGAATTTGGCATATTGTAAAATGGTGATATGGCATAAGAGTCTTTTCCTGGTTTTAAATGCGGCATTACATTAGAATGATGTCATTATCTGAACTTACCAGATTGTTCTAGCTGTTATATTATTTGCCTTTTATCCACTTAGTCAATATATCCACATTACTGATGATTATTTATCAAAAATAGCATTGTGTAAATATTTTGTAAAAGCACTAACAATCATCCGTACAATATCGTTGCAATATCAATATCGAGGTATTTGGTGAAAAATATTTTGATATTTGATTTTATCCATATCGCCCAGGCCTAACCAGAATATATAAACCAGGTAAAGTATCCAGCACTACACAAACAAACAACAGACGGAGAACCCCCCTTCACCTCCCCTATTAGATTTTGGTTATAGACCAAGAGCTTCTATAATCTGATCCCATAGCTTTTAGAACATTATGTCACTGTTCTCCGTCTCAAGACTTAGTCAAAGTAACCCGTTGTAGACTTCTAGTTTATTTGAGGTCCTACATTTTAACATTATTATACATTATTGTGCAGCCAAGTGGATATTTTATGTAGCCTAAACCAATGGTTTTCAAAGTGGGGTCCAGGGACCCCCAGGGGTCCTTTAGGTGCTTCCAGGGGATCCCCAGGAAAAAGGGGAATAATTTATTTTCACTATAATTCCATCCATAGGTAACATTATGACAGAATGTATACATACACCTTCTGTATGAAAACAAAAATCTTACCAGTTGGAGGTCCAGGGTGTAATTGGTGTCAATGTAGGGGTCAATGATGTGAAGAAGTTTGAGAAACACTGGCTTAAACTACAGTCATGGAGAATATAGGTGGAGAGGATGAAAAAATATGACAATTCAGCACTAAAGTTAACTATCCAACTTGTTTTCTCACATTATCAGAAAGAATTGTATAATTTACGGTATCTTTCTAGGTTGGAGCAGCAGAATATCTCTCTTGGGTCCCCTCTCTCTACCTAACACTTTATTTTTCTTGTTTCTGGCAACAACAAAAAAAAAAGAACCATCCAAAGCCTTTGTATTGCCCAATGTTGTATTGCTTTGCCAACTGGAGCTATTTTATAACTAACCTAACCACATCATTTATAATTATTGAAGCTACAGCAATGAAGTGGGTTTTATTGTAAAGAGTCTACAACCTCAACATTCTCTTTGTGTACTATTTGATTAAATGTGATTATTTTTTATCCACATTTGACTGTAATAATGTCACTTTACTCCATAGCTTAATACTGGATGGGTTCACTACACTATCTTCTTCTTCTCCTCGTCCTCCTCCTCCTCCTTCTCCTTCCCCTCCTCCTCTTACTTCTCCTTCTTCCTCTTCTTTTTCTGTTTCTTTTTCTTGTTCTTCTTCTTTTTTCTTTTTCCTCTTCTGATTCTTCTTCTGATTCTTCTATTTATTATTATTGTTCTTCTTCTTTTTCTGATTCTTCTTCTTGTTCTTCTTCTGATTCTTCTTCTACATGTTTTTCCCATTCCTGTTATTTCTGTAATTCTTCTTTTTCTTCAGTATTTTTCTACTTTTTCTTCTTGTTTTTTTGGCGATTCTTCTTCTGTTTCTTCTTGTTCTTCTTCTGATCTTCTTCTGATTCTTCTCTTTCTCATTCTTCTTGTTATTCTTCTTCTCATTCTTCTTTTCATTCTTCTTTTTCTTCTTCTAATTCTTCTTTTCTTCTTCTTCTCATTCTTCTTTTTATTTTTCTTCTTTGTCTTCTACTTCTTATTCTTATTCTTCTCATTGTCATTATCATTATTATTATTATTTTTATTGTTGATAAAAATAAATGTGTGTAATTTGATGTAAGTGCTCATCTTACGGTCTCTCTCTCTCTCCTCTCTCTCTCTCTCTCTCTCTCTCTCTCTCTCTCTCTCTCTCTCTCTCTCTCTCTCTCTCTCTCTCTCTCTCTCTCTCTCTCTCTCTCTCTCTCTCTCTCTCTCTCTCTCTCCACAGACCTTTCTGGAACAAACCAAAACAAAGTTCAGCAAGAACTATAAGGGAATGAATCTGTCAAAAATCACAACTACAGTTGGTCTGAACAGTAAGTGCTTATGATGACGAGTAGTGAGCTTGTTACTGTGTGCATCACCTTTCTGTTACTCCGGCGAAAGCTAAAGACAGTCAAATAATCAAATATGCTGCTATGATTCAAAGTCATTTGCCACATAAATCATCATCTTGCTGCATGTACTCATAAGAATCCAGTCTGAGGTTATGTGAACATCAGGAGCAGTCAGTAACTCAGTTGAAGAGGAACAGAAAAGTGCAGCTGATGTCCTTTTTTTCTCGAGCATTGTTAATTTTTAAACAGCATCATTATTTAGTGCAGTGCTGGAAAGCTGCAGCTGTTACAGGAACAAATGTCACTGCAAGTTCAGAGCAGCCTACACTTCTCCTTTCTCTCATGCTGCTTGTCTTATATTCTACAGTAGGTGTCTATAACGTTTCTTTGTCACTTTCCTTCACAGTTGGTACGATTGATGTGGGGAAAGCTCGCCTAATGTTCTGGGATCTGGGAGGTCAGGATGAGCTGCAGTCTCTGTGGGACAAAGTGAGTTCAAGAATAAACACCAACAGCATCCTTTACCTGCTTTTCACTCACACACTGGCTTCATGTCTCTCTGTGTGTCCTCAGCACAGTGGAAACTACCTGATTTCTAAAAGGAATTATGCATTTTCAAATGTTCTACCTTTTTACAGTTTGACCCCCTAAATCCAACTCAAACTGAAGGCTTTATGTCAAATAATCAGCTTTTTATTAAGTGTAGCCGTGATTTGTCCTTAAATTAAAAAAATAAAATGAAAAATAAATGAATAAACTCAAAATCAAGAGCCACTGAGGCACCTCAGGAATGAATCTTCCACAGGGAAAAAAAGTTCATAGTCCAGGAAAGCATGACATTTCTTTTGGTTTATTTTACAATTTTTATAAGCAAACAGACAAAGAACAATAGCATCTGCTGCCTCTCTGCCCTGGTAAAAAACCATAAACCCTTCCTGGTGCCTGCTTGTCTTATACCTGCCCTCTTATAGAAATATGCACCTTCTATGTCCAAGCTGACCAGTACCTTCAAAACAAAAGCTTTAACCAGTACTTAAATGAACTAAAATAATACTAATGTAATAAACAAACTAATTCAGCTATATTCTTCAACACAAACAACAACACAATTAACATTGAATTATAAACCCTTACAAGAACAACGAATAGCAACACAGAGATAACAGGCATCGTAACAGGTGAGAGCTGGTTGTAACAGTTTACATATCAAATTAGGAAGGTGAATGATCTGAAATGATCACCAGTAAGAATCTTATCATTATTTCAAGATACTGAGATAAAATGAAAAATAAACAGCTGTAATAAAGCAAGACACGAGCAGACATGTTTTGAAACTTGTGGACTGATTAAAGTCACTAATTTTACTCTCTGGAAGTGATATGAAAGGCAGCCAGAATGACCTGTTATATACTTAGCTTATATTGGCCTATCGCAGGTATATCGTTATCAGCGTATATGTTGTCCAATATTCACCAATATATATATTTATAAGTTATATTGACAGCATTGTATGTATATCTGATCCTTTTATTTAATTCAAAGTAAATATATATGTAAATGTGGATTTTTTTGTTCTGTTTTTTTTTATTAGTTTTTTATACTCATTTATATTAAATTCCCAGTGAAGTTTACTGTGTCTGTGCAGTGTTACTGTGTAAAATATCATGCTTCCATTAAATCCCTTCATCACAGGTGTTTGATAACCACATTTGAGGGATTATTCAAAAATGCGCTCATGTATATATTACATAGTTATTTATTCCGTACATATGATGATATATCGATATTGGAATTTTTTCACTCCTTATTATCAGTATCAGTATCGGCCCCAAAAATCCAGTATTCAATGGTTTCTTCTCAACCTCTGTTATTGCAGCACATAGCCATGTCCCTCATCTTTTTAGGGTGAAGCAAGTTGGACTTTATTAGACATGAGTAACATGAGCCTGATAGGGTGTGGTGACTGTGCATTCCTGTCTTTTGCATGTAAAAATAGTGACTATCAGACTATCAGAAACACTGTACATGTAATACCACCATCCAATCATGATATACATTATTTGGTTTCTGGACCCAACATTTTTCTCAAAATCCTGTTAATTCTCAAAATATTTATGACTTTTTTTTTTTTAAGGCTCATTTCTGTAACATTTTTGTACCTGACAACTTTTGACAGTCATGCAATGATTGATGGAGCTGAGAGAAGTTCAAGCAGGGATTGAACTTTCTCTCCTCTCAATTTTTTTCATTCGTTACACAACTATTTCTGTCACTTTTCATGCGAACAAACGAGTGCAACTCTGTGTCGAAGCCTTTTTTTGATGATGCAGTCAGTCATCTGTGAAGTTGCTGCTTCTCTCAGTGCAGGAGACTGCTCTCATGTCCTCTCTGTGTTCTTCCTGTTTATATTTAGTACTATGCCGAGTCCCATGGAGTCATCTACGTGATAGATTCAACTGATGAAGAGCGTCTGTCAGAATCAAAGGAGGCCTTCGGTGAGTCCCACACTCTCTGTCACTCTGTGTTATTTTATTTTATTTTCTATCACTTATTACAAGAAAACTGTTGTGTCAAGTTATCCTTACCTTACTTAACCTTACTTGTGTTAAGGTTAACCATAGTCTGTATAAAGATTAGTGAGGTGTGATGTCACCCGTTGGTTTCATTGGAACCAGTTTGAAGCCCAGAATTGCTAGCTTAGGTCGAAGCCATCTTTTCCATTTGGAGCCAGAAGCTTCCAAATAAGGAGTGCAACTTTTACGCACTGAAAACACACTCCGCTATTTTGGACCCAAGCTAACACTCCCTTACAGTGAACACCAAGCACTACACTTGAGCTTGAGCTACTTTAACTACATTCTGCAAACACGTATCATAATCAAGTAACGTGAAACTTATTTATTTATTTACTTTCTGTCTTTTTATTTGCATTTAAGAAATTACATCACAAAATTATGCTGGAGTTACATAGCATAGAAAATCAATAGACAATATAACATCAACAGTGAAAGAAAAAAAAAGTAAGTAATAAGGCTGAGTATCGTTTTAAAAATTAGGATACCAGTACCAATCCAAGTACCCTTAAAGTGATACTGATACCAACTGGGTACTTCATTTGATACTAGGGGTGTGACGAGATCTCGTGCCACCAAAAAAACAAAGAAAAAAACAAAGACGATCGCTTTTCTATTGCTCATTTGCACGTCACGTCTTCTTTTTATAATGTCACGTGTGGAAACTAGTGAACTAACAGCTTTTACCTGCTGAGAAGATCTCAATTAATAGTAAGAGAGGAGAGGAGCAGGTTGACCTCAGGTCTCTACACTGAAAGCCTGAAGTAGGAGGAGCAGGGAATCTAGCGCAGCTGTGGAAGCCTAATGATGACAAAAGTAAAATGAGTCACACTACCAAATTAAAAGACAATTTATAAGTATGTGATACAGGAGTTTTGCAATTTACTTTTATTTCTGTGTTTTTTTATTAGAAATATGTTATAATTTGTGATAATTTGATTCTTTATTTAATTTATATTTATATACTAGAATTGTTTCTATTTTTTATAATTTACTTTGTAGTATTTGTGATTGTATCTAACTTTTGTATTTATGGTTGTTATTTCCTATAAATACCAAAATTATCTATCTATAAAATATCTATATGGGGAAACCTTTTACAGTGCTGCATACTGCATATGATAATTATATATTTAGAAAGTAGAACTAAAGTGATTCATTGCAAGTTGATAATTTAAAACATTTCAAAATGCACCTGCATTATTTCCATTGAAGTTTTCTTAAAAATATAGTTAAATCTCCTCTCGTCTCAATCTCGTGAACCCAATATCGTGTCTCGTCTCGTCTCGTGAGCTGAGTGTATCGTCACACCCCTATTGGATACCCATTCCACATGTTGTACACTGTCTTTTATCCGGTGTAACAGGTGTGTAGTGTAGACACACTTTAGTGCGTTTAGGTGGCATCTTGGCTGCTGAACTGCTAAGCACGCTAACTCAAATTCACCACGACTTCACCACCACAGATGGGTTGTAGCTGCTGTGGCAGTGGGCCAATCACACGTCGCATTAAATCCAAGAACGCTTGTGTTGATTGGCTGTGAGTAAGTCCATACAAATAGTCATATTTTCTAGCTCTGGGTTAAAAAAGAATCGATTTCAGTTATTTTTCCAATCTTGACCACCAGTGCACTTATTAGAGAACCAGCAATTTAGCAATCGAGACGATAATGACTTGTTAAAATAATCATTGACTTGGTATTTCTAGACAGAAGTTGATGCTTTTTGTGTCTGTGTCAGTTGGGGCGTCTTGTAGCTGTCAGTTGCACTTGAGGGTACTTCTGCATTGGCTTCAGCCTCAAGTTGTGGTAGTTGCTGCATGATGAAAATAAGAAGTAAAGGAGCGGACTCTTTAAATTTGAAGGTCACCAGACTTTGTGTGCGAGCAGAACTGCAGTACATTATCAATAATCCATGTGCTGCCCGCTGCACCACTTACAGGGTTTTATTCAGCTGCAGTGCTGGAGTGTGCACGCAGAGCTCATGTTGCCATATCCTGGATTTGTACACCAGCAGTCAAATAACTTGAGAGTTGTTCCAGATAAGTTTATTCATGTTCACAAGCCGTGTGTGTGATAATGTACAGGAGGTTCAGATAGCTATAGTTGTAATAAATGTCAAAGAATCAAATGTCTCAATTGGGAATAAAATATGATGTTATATGCAGTTTTAAGTCCTTACAATATTTATAAAGAATTTAAAAAAACAGATTATAGTTTTTGACAGTAGACTCACATTAGCAAGAAGAAAAGTGAAGCAAGTATTCTCACTGATGAAGTAAGTGCTATGTCCTGAGGTAACCCTGATTCACAACAGATAGCTGAATCTTGTTTCTACAGCAACCACAGTAAAGTTAATAATATTAATATCTCACTTGAAATAAATCTAACATGACAGTAAAATAAATCATATTTCTGACATGAAAATACTTAGTGAAGTTTAGAAGGAATAAAGGACATAGACACACACACACACACACACACACACACACACACACACACACACACACACACACACACACACACACACACACACACACACACACACACACAGTCAGTCTTTTTTGTGTGTGTTAACTGACATGTCTTACAAACATGTGTTTCTTGATTTCAGGCTGAGAGCTCACACCTGGTCAGAGACAACAGATGAAAACTAGCCTTTGGGCTAATTCTGGCATATTTACAGAAATGTTTTTTCTGCATGTTACACCCCCCTCTCTCTCCCGTAATTTCCTGTCTCTTTACTTTCAAATAAAGGCGTCTATGCCAGAGAAAATCTTTTTTAAAAAAAGCTAACAAACTGAGTTAATTAATTAATTTCACCCTTATGAAGGATCTGATCTAATATAAAGCATTGAAAACTCCTTCATTAGAGTACTTTGTATGTTACATTTATTATGGAGATTAATGGTACTGATTTCAAACATATTGTGTACATATTTCAGACATATTTATCAGAGTTAGATTTCAGAAAGTGTGCAGCAGCCCTTTAATCCTCTGAGTGTTGTTTCCTGCAGAGAAAATGATCAGCAATGAGGCGTTAGAAGGGGTTCCACTCCTGGTGTTGGCCAACAAGCAGGATGTACCGGTACTGTACCATCATTATTCATACTCATACACATTCATCCACACATCTGAAAATTGAGCTTTTTAAATGGTCACTTGGACTAAACAAGTATTCACTATTTTATTAGACTTAATGAATATTGACTAATGATTGGAATAAGCTGATTGATCAGAATGAAACTATATTATAGGGATTGATTGGCATGTCTTTGTGGTCTTGTTAGGTTTGTGTTGCTGTTTCAGTCTTCAGTCATATTTTGTGTCTCTCTCTTTTCTTCAGAACTGTTTGTCAGTGCCGGACATTAAAACAGCCTTCAGCGACTGTGCCCCGAAGATTGGAAAGAGAGATTGTTTAGTGCAGCCTTGTACCGCTCTCACAGGGTAAGACTGCCACTGTGTTCAATGCTAAACTACAATAAACCAATTCAACATCCATGTGAGTTATATAGTCCCACTAATACTAGATATCTGAGGTCCATAAAATGATTCTGCCCAGCAGTTCCAAATGTGTAACCCTTACTCTCAAAAACTCATAACTCACACACTTCATACACACACTGTAAAAAAAGAAAAAGAAAAAAGAATAAGTGATCTGTTAAAGAGAAGCATCAGTGAATCCACTTTGAATTCATAGAAATGAGGCGCTGCTTCTAACTTGTGATCTTGGTTCTTAATCATCACATTTCTGTCCTATGCTGTGAATCAAACACAGCATGAAACTCTGTGCTGCAAATTTGTCAAAAACATGACCTCACAACTTGATATCAGTCAGTGTGATGTCACTATAAACGCATTGATGCCTTGCTGGCTGATACAGAAGTAAGGCTGGAACGATCACTCGATGAATTGCATTGACAAAATTAATTAATCAGCATCTGTTTTGTCTTTTCCTTTTTTTAAGTAAAAACATGAAAGATTTACTGGTTGCATCCTCTCGAAAGTGAGGATAGGAAGCTTTTGTAAACTAAACTGTATAGCTTTAGGTTTTGCACAGTTGATCACATAAAATAAGACATCTGAAGTAGTCAATTTGAGCTCTAAGAAATTATAATGCCATTTTCATGGTTTGCTAACATTTTATAGACAAAACAATGAATTGAACTGGCAGATTAATTGATAATTATTGTTAGTCACAGCCCTATACAGAACATTTATAATCAGCAGTCTTGGGTGACATAGTGACAATGCCATAAGGAAATTAAAATCAGGCAAAAAAACACTCTAGAGTACAATGAGTTAAGAGTTTAAAAGACAAGAGAATAATAACATATATAAGATAATATATTGGTTTATTACATGGCTGATAGTATTCCGGCGCCGTGCAGGATCTCCGGCAAACCGGCGTGACTGCCGAAAGGTCATATATGAGATCAATGCAGATCCGATAAGAATTACAAAGGTATAATAATAATAATATATAACGTGATACTCTACATTATTATCACAACAAACACACAGAGCAGGCATGGGCAGCCAGCGAGTCAATTTCCAAATATCAATAAATTGTTCAAATGATGTTGAAAGCAAACAGAAGTTAAGTTGTGACAACTCTGTGTGTGTGTGTGTGTCTAATGCTCCGCCCCCGAGATGGAGGAGCAGCTAACTTTAGCCTCTGCTGCTGTTAGCTGTCATCATGCTGCTCTCCTCTGAGAGTCTGTTCACGGCAGGAATACTACTACTTTATTCCTCCTCACTGTTCTGTATAAAAGGTCCGGACACTGAATGGAGGACAGAGTTGCTCCGTCAGTAAGCGGCTACAGAGGTAGCGTCTGTAGTACGCTGTTGTATTAGCTGTTACCTTCCCCACACACCTCCACTCAACCCTGCAGCTCAGCCTCAAACACCTGTGTGCTGTTTAAAGTAAATGGCAGCAACGTTATGCTGGTTTTGGTTGGTTCAATGTAAGAAAGCAAAGTCTTAATGAGAGATGTTGTTTATGTCTATGATAATAATCTGTTTCACCTGGCCGAAAACTGGAAGTGACAACTACACTCATTATGTTACTGTAAGTATAATCAAATCTACCAGAGTAAAACAAAACAAAAAATTGGAGTAATTTAATTTAATCCACCTAAAAAAACGAGTGGTTACTTGATTTTTGTTTTAAAATACAAAATGTTAAATTGAAATACAATTTTTCTTTCTCCTGGTCAAATAGTGATGAGCAGAAATTTTAAAATGGTTTGATTATCTTTTCCTATTTAGAATAATAAAAGATAAAATCACTGGCAAACCAATGAAAAATGACCCGTTTTCTCATATTCTGAGACTGGATATTGTCATCAAGGCAAGAGTGCAATAAATATAAATAAAAAATAAAAATCCTCTCTGTGTCACTGCAAAGGTCTGATGGACCGTTTGAGTTTTTATAATGTTAATAACTATTTTCTGAAGCCCATAAGATAAAATACAAACCATTTCTGAACATTTATACCTCCGACCCCCACTGTGGTATGCTTTATTATTGCCTGTAAGCTTTTCCATTTCATTTAGAAAAGAGCAGCAATGGTTAGTGGATGAAATATAATCATGTTTTCTCAGCTGTTTCCACCTTGTTTTACCTTAAATCCTAGGAAGTGATCGTAAAAGGGTTTCTATGACAAGGTAGATGGTGAACAGTTTATGACTTGGTCGGGAAAAGAATTTCAGTCAGAAGATTTTTTTTGTTTGCTTTAGTCCCTGTCTGTAGTCAGAGTATGCTAAGAGCAATGTGACAATATGGCAGATAAGTGGCGAGATAGTGAAAAGGGATATTTTCAAATAATGTTATATAAGTTATGTGTTAAAATGGTGCCGCATACATAGCACCCCCCACCCCTCCCCACCTCCCGGGGCACAGAAAAAAGTTCAGGCTCAGGATTTTTTTCCACTATCAGCCCTGTTATTAGTCCTACTGTGGGGAAATGTACAGTATTACCGCAAGTAGATAGCAAAAACATTAATACAAAAGAATAAAAAACTAAGTAACACTTAGTACACAAGTGATCAAAACAAAAGTAGCAAAAAATATAGTAAAAAAGTAGTAACATTATGTACAAGAGTAATAGATTTTATGATTTTAAAGTGAAAAAAAGGATATATATTGCATACTTGAACTGAAGTAACAGTGTACCAGAAATACTGATAAGCTTAACAAATAGAAACGTTTTTCTTAAAAAAAGAATTCCATAAAATGTATATTTAAAAATTGTAGATTGTCACCATTTATATCCATTTTTATCCAAAGTGTTTCACAATTTTGCTGTGAAACAATTTATCTATGATTAACTATTATCATCCTCAACAAGAAGAAACACTGTGTGTTATAATGTTCAATATCTGAAGTAGATGCCAATAAAAGATGGTATTTTGATTGATAGTTTCCATGTATTTATATATCTGTAATTTGATCTGTCAGTGACATCCTTGTTAGTGAATGCTACTAAATCACATGTTTAACACTTCTTTGTTGTGATGCAGAGATGGAGTGAACGAAGGCATCGAGTGGATGGTGAAGTGCGTGATCAGAAACATTCACCGACCACCCAGACAGAAGGACATCACATAAGAAGTGACCATCTCTCTCTCCTCTTTGGTTTGGACTGTGAGTTTCTCCTCGAGGACATTCCGTGTTAAACCCTGGAGCTGATTAACTTTTCCTCTCTCCTCGTGTTCGCTGTGACTTTGAACAGTGTGGATTTCTGCTTTGTAGGAGTTCAACACAGACAGAGCGAGACAGTATTTTTTTAAATCACTGAGCGAAGCGTCAGACGTGCTCGGAACGGACGTCTGTCAGTTCCAGATGTTACACCTTTTTTTGAAGCGGTTATGATGTACAAGCAGTAGCTTCAGTGTCAGCAACATCTGTATGGAGCTCCACTGACTGACACTGTGATCAGAAGAGTGTGAAAACATCAATTTGATACATGAATTCTCTCCTAAAACATACAAAACCCTCGTAGTTACTCCATGTATGCATGTGTCAGATTATCTAAGACATTTCTAGCTCACATTTTAAGGTTTGAACTCTCCAAACTGTACACTACCTCTAAAAAAAACATGGGAACATTTACTTCTTTACCTCATCTGCCCGAAAGCAGGCAGGAATGTTGCTTCTTTTAGTGTGTAAACTACCTTTGTGTACCTGATGTGATACGGTTTGCTCATCATGCCATTACTTTGCTAAGATAAGTTATTGATCGATATATAAAAACATTTTCTTGCTATTCACAACTCTTTCTATTTACAAGGCAAAGAGGCAAATGCTTCCTCGTTGTGTGGCAGCTGTGTGGCTTTAAGAGTTTAAACCATCAATATGTCAGCTATAAATCATCATCTGAGTCCAACTCTGAATAGAAAAGAAGAAGAACTTTACTATTAGGGCTGGGTGATATGGGCAGAATCAGATATCATGATATTTTTGACCAAATACCTTGATATCAGTATTTTGACAGTATTGTAGGGATGACTATCGGTGCTTTCACAAAATATTTACACAATGAGATTTTTGATAAATAATAATCAGTAATGTGGATAGAATGAGTAAGTGGATAAAAGCAGATAATACAACAGTCTGTTAAGCTCAGAACATGACATTTTACTTTAATGCAGCCTTTAAAAGCAGGAAAATACACTTATTCCATATTACCATATTCAAAATCGTACACAATATCTATAAAATATCACGATATCGATATAATATTGATTTATTGCCAGTCCTACTCATTATACAGAGTTTCATATACATGTAGGTGATAGTTTCTGTCTTTTCTGCACTCTTTGCTCACAGTATATAAGTCACTGAGCTCCATACAAACTGATGCAGCACCAGAGTCTGTGCAGACTTGTGTGAGTGGTATGTATGCGATTCAGCAGCCATTTCATTGACTGTTTGTTTATGTCACCCCTGTATCATGGAAAACATTGATAGTCCGATCACTTATTGATCTGCTTTGGACTTTGTTAATGCTCTGTATGATTTGACACTACAGCTGATAGGGTAACTGGAAATGATATGTATAAAACACAAACGGGTGCTGAACACACAGAGACCTTGCTGGCCTTTGCTGAATCGCTGTATACAGTACCAGCAGTTTATCTCAGTTTGTAAGAAGCAGTTAAAATAAACTGGAGGTGACGTGCTGTCAGTCACATATGTGGTTCATTATAATAAATTCCTGATTTCTGAAACTAAATCTGTCATGTTTGAATTCTAGCTATAGTGTCAGTCCTCACATTGACTCGTATGGCTCCATCCAGGATTGTATTTATCAAGCTATGAACACTAATTATATGTTATTGATTAGAGTTTCTTTGCTTTTTTACTACCTGAATTATACGGCAACTGTAAGGTACCATTTCATCGATCATTAACTGCTATGCAGATAAAATTCAGTGTCGTCAAGATGAATAGTTGTTCAGGTTTACAAAAGGTGAAACGTTAAGAATGTAAAGTGGATGTTTGAGATATACATATTCATACATATATACAAGACAAAATATGCAAGTAGTATTTATGAGAAGTCTGTGCTTTGGGTCCATAAGGTCTGGCAGGATTTAGACTTGACATTAATCCAGTTTTTATTTTAGATCATCTCACAGTGTCTGCTAATGTTTGCATCAAGTTATTCTATTCTTTTCAATAGAAGGCTATTACACTGTTTTTTTTTTTTTTTTTTTTTAAAGGAAAAATAGTGCCAAAAGTCTGGCAGCACGAGTTGCTAAATGTTTAAAAAAAAAAAAACCTAACCTGAACATGAACCATACGTTTAATGAAAAAAAAACTTTTTTTTTTTACACTGAGCATAATTTTTAGAATATGGCATTTAACTGCTGCTCTCCTCTGTTTCTCAATTTACTATACAATGGTCATTTAGCATTTGTTAGCACAGCTCAAGGTGAATGTGAACAATTAAGGTTTAGAAATGGAATCAATACTTAGTGTATGATTGTCACTTAAAGGTCTTTTCAGCCATTTTTATGTGTTTTTACCTGCAAAACAATGTTGATGTGTTATGTGATAATTGTATTGATGTTTTAATTTATTCATTTTATTTTAATCATAGAAAATCCAAAAATACTTTCAGGAGTTCCAGTGGATCTGTGTTTGAAGACAGCACACACACTCATATATGACAGTGATGTGTGTAAGCATTACGGTTATTCACAAATGTGAAGGCTGCACAGTCAGCAGAATCCAACTGTGAATTAACAGGGACATGCATTACATATTTATAATATAATATAAGTTTGTCTTTCAATCAAGACGCGTATTTGTCTTTGGAGACAAAGACTGATTAACAATAAAATGCTTATTGGGAAAATATGTGAAACAAAAACAGACTTTGATTCCTCAAAGTCTGTTTTTATTTCACAATGGAGCTGTAATCAATTCTGTTAAGAGAAGCTAGATGAAATAACAACTTGATTCTTAGCCAAATTAATAGTGCTGTATTCTGTATTCATATGAGGATTCATAATGTGTTATATATTCATTTAATATTGAAGACTGTTTCACAATAATCCTATTTCTACTAAACGTCTCTTCAGCAGAATGTCAGCATGATCTGTAAGTGACTGAAAAACTGTCAGTCTGGAAGCTGAGATAAATGAGTCTTTTTTGTCATTGGACTTGGTGGAGTGCATCACTACAGCTTTACTAAGGTTAGAAAACAGTGTTAGACTGAATCAGTAATTAAGAAGTTCAAAACCAATTCAAGTCTAATTTGAACACTTCCTCACATTTCATTAAGACAGGAAAACTAACCTTACTGTCATACTGAATAAACCAATATTAATTATGCTTAGTTATTTAATAGCTGCTTACTGGATGATACAATAAAATGTGTTTATTACTTACAAACTCCAGAAGTGTTTTCTCTACATGTTTTCAACAATTCATTTCCTCTAGCGGCTCATCACCATGATGCATTAAACCCTAAAATACTGCACAGAGGTAGCAAATCTAATCAGTAATAACCTTCCTGTGTGGTTTGCTTTAAAGCCCGGCTGGTTTTACTCCAGCCAGCAGGAATCAATGTGCCATTTGAAATGCTAATAACCTCTGTCACACACACATGCACCTGTCTGAATTTCCTCAGAGTGGTGTTAAATCAATGCAGCATCTGCTGCTTTGATATATGATTAATCAACATTATCCTCACTTATCACAGCAAGGGAACTGCAGGCTGTAATTCATCCAGTATCAATTTAATTTACAAGAGAGACAAATACCTTAAAATGTGCTGGATGGAGTCATCTGGTATTTTAAAGGCTGTTATAAAATGTCCACTAATGCTGTGGGAGGCTAAACATTGCTGCAACATTAAAATGAACCAGATATTTAAACCAGAGATCCGCCCTCAGCCTCTCCTCGGAATGACTGTGCAGGATTCCAATCTATAATATTGATCCACTTACAAGAAATGACCTATCCCTGAGTCATGCCCCTCATGACCTCCCTGCAGCTCCTCTCTGTTGTCACACCATCACTCAGAAAAATTCCCACATTCCTCCTCCCCCAAATACATCCTGTTTTCTCTCAAACCACATGAACAATCCCATCGTTTTATCAGCTGGTTGTAGCTGGTAGCTTTGTATGCAATCAAAATTAAAGATCTCATACCAATAATAATATTACTTTTAAATCAATGTGTGTTTTTTTTTTTTAAATTTACATAACATTATGAAAAAGGTCTTATGGCTGTCTCTCCAGCCTGCCCCCAACATGTAGTACAATAAGATGTATGGGAAAGAATCATAGCGTGAATAAATATCAGTATCAGTGATAATTCTTTGTGGGTTTGTTGCTATGAGAAATAACTTTCACATTACTAGTAATTTGATCATTTAATCATAAAGATATTCTTTAGTGCAATCTTGAATCACTTTTACTGTGAGTCTGAAGCAAGCGGCAAGTACCACGGCAATTTAAATACACAATTTAGCTGAAGTAGCTAACATTAGCCCAAGTGTGTGGAACTCGGTGTTCCCAGTAAAGTCCTGTTTCCATTAAGGAAAATTTAGGAGGTAGGAACTTTACAGGAACGTCCTCTCACTCGGTCCTCTCAGCTGTTGTGTCTCCATTGCAGAGTAGGACCTTGATAGGACCCACCGGACTCTGGAGGCGACCTAATCATTCTGCAACAGTTTATAGGCGATTATTTTGGCCCTTTCTGTTGACGTCACATCCCGCTTTGAGTATACGCAATCAGCACTGAGTCAACCTCAAGCCTAGGAAACCTAGCCAACCTCAAGCCTAGGAAATGTTCGGGACCAACCCTTTTCCACCAAAGCAGTTCCAGTGCTGGTTCTGGGCCAGTGCTTAATTTGGAACCGCTTTTCCTGTTTCCACAGACAAAGAACCGGCTCCCGGCCAAAAAAAACGGTTCCAGAGTGGCACCAGTTCTTTGCTGGACTAGAAGAAAGAACTGCTTACGTTAGGGGGCAGGGAGCGGGGTTATTGAGACCAACCACAAAAAACAGGACTGCATAGTGGAGAATAGATAAGGAGAGAATTATCCCTTGAACATTTGACTGATGGTGAGAATCAGACACATTTGCGTTGTGAGTTAGCTGTGCTCTGCTGGCTAATGTTAGCTTACAACAAAGGCTAACATAACCATCTCAATCCTGTCGAGCAGCACAAATACGTTGTATCTGCCGTGTAAAAAAGGCTGTGCTCTCATGCACCGTTCGCTTGAGTCTCTGATTTCCGACGCTGCTCTGTGCACATGAATGCATCACTCACTCTGCGTGCCTGCACCTGTAGAGCGCGTGGGACAGAGAGACGATGACAGGACCTCACTGTTTCTAACCATAGCAACGTCAAACGGACTTTTTTACTGTGTGCGTCCATGAATACGTAAGCTACAAGGTTCTTTAAGCTTGTTATGTTGTGTGATAGCTTATTTGTCGCCATGAGTGCAATAAAAGGATTAGTTAATTGGTGTTTCCT
Organism: Scomber scombrus; assembly: GCF_963691925.1. Taxonomy (NCBI): domain Eukaryota; kingdom Metazoa; phylum Chordata; class Actinopteri; order Scombriformes; family Scombridae; genus Scomber; species Scomber scombrus. Next base: position 2,712,162 of record NC_084972.1, read on the forward strand.
CCATCCAAAATATTTCACCATTAAGAGCTAGCTGCTGGATTGTGCTAATTGAGAGTTATGCTAGCTAGTTAAGTCTGTTGTACATTGTATTTGTTATTTTATGTTTTACGCTAAGGTTAATAGCTTTCAGTCTGATGTTAGCTGTTATATATGTGTAATTATGTCTTTTATTGATGTTTCTGTCAGATTGTAGTTATTAATCAATCTGTATTGCTGTTCTCTGTTGTTGCAGAACCACACAAACTCAGAGATACGTATCCCAATGACTATATAAACAGTCAAATCTGTACATGGACTCTGCATTCCTTTTTTCCCCCACACTCTCACCTGAATAAGTTAAATTAGTGTCCTGACCCGACACCCTGAAGTGTTTGCTGCCACAACTAGAGATTTTTGACATTCTTCCACACAATTTTTGGTCCTTCGAGCCGGATACAAGCAACCACTTCAGCCCAAGATGTTCAGGCCAGATGAGAGAGACTCAGAAGGAGATGTGAACCGTCCACGCCGACGAAGTCACCCACCATCCTACCTTCAGGACTATGAGGTCCGTCATCCTATGAGGCACCGCAGCCCAGTTGATGAGCACACCAGACAGACTACTACCACTGATGTTCTGCACTGTCTTCGTAGCATGAGGGAAGAAAATGAACAACTGAGACTTGATGTGCTTCGCCTTACAAACATGATGTCTAGCTCTCCTGTTCTAGCCTCACCACCTGCTAAGTCATGGCCCAGACGCAATGTGGAGAAGACACCATCCACACCTGCACATGCTAGTCAGTTGACGCCATTTAGTGGTCATCAAGACCCACGTCAGCATGACAATGCCACACAGGTGACAATTAGTGATGAGTCTCCACACTCACCATGCAGCCAACGTGACCCAATTGTGGAGCTTAGTGACAGTCTACAGAGAGCAGGGCTGAGCAGTCAGCATGTAGCGCAATCACCAGTAACTTCAGGTGAATCATCTCCTCACTACACAGACTTCCCTCCAGACACACCAAAGGGTAGTGAGTCCCCTCCGCCTCAAGGCTCAGGTGCAGTGGCAAAGTCGCAGCTGTATCACCAAGAACGTAGCTGCCCCCCATCTGGAGCTGTTCACCATCAGCCTGTCGACAGCTACAGCCCTCATCATGGTGTCACATTCAATCAGCCTGATGGGAGGCATCGATCCCAACGTGATGATGCCTATCGTCGCCATGATGACAGCTTCCACCCACGTGATGACAAATACCACGCTCAGTACGGAGCCGCCTGCAGCCAGCCTGATGATAGTCACTCACCTCTATACAGCGCTTCGTACCATCAGCCTGATGTCAGGGCTCGCCCTCTGCCCGATGAGCGTTATCATCACAGCCGCAGTCAAGCTACTGCATCTTATCGACAGCCTGGTCAGAGAGCCCATCATGATGACGGCTACCATTGGCAAGATGACAGACATCGTCCCTCTGATCCTATAGGTCGCCATGACGATCACTATCGTCCTGTCCAGGGCTACGGCTACTACCATGGTCATGATGAACAGTACAGGCATCTGGATGACCGTTACTCAGATGATCACCGCCATCATCCATATGATCGCCTGCCTCGAACTGATCGGTCTCGGGCTCCACCCACATTTGGCAGACCCCCACAGACAGATTATTTCGGACCTAAGCCAACAATCCCAGATTTCGTGCATGAGGATCCACGCGAGTTTGCAAGGTTGAAGCTTGCATTAGATAACATACTCCCACCTGACAGCCCAGAGCGTCTCAAGTTTCAGATATTGATGGATCACTTGAAGTGTGAAGAAGCACTGCTCATTGCTGATTCGTACAGCAACAGCCTATTTCCGTACAGTGACACCATGAGAGCACTCACTGAGATGTATGGTCAACCTCAACAGCTAGCATTAAAACGGATCTCCAATCTGATGGATGAACCCAACATCAAGAGTGGTGATGTAAGGGCCTTCAAGTCATTTGCTCTCCAAGTCCGTGCATTAGTGGGCATGTTGCATCAGCTGGGGGACCAGGGTTGGACAGAGTTGAGGTGTGGCTCACATGTATCTCGCCTCTTAGCTAAGTTGCCACATGACCTAAGAGCCAACTTTCAGAGATTTGTGAATCCTATCCGTACTCCTATCCCAACACTGCTTGACCTGGCTGAGTGGCTTGAGTACGAGGTTCGCGTACAGGTAGAGGGAGGCCAGTACAACTCAGACAAAGAGAAGCAAGCTCCACGCAGAGACCGACGCACTGAATACAAGTCTCAGAAGACCACTACCATTCTCCATGGTAGTGAGCAGAAAGAAAAGTCAGAAAGGGTCATGACATCAGTGGAGGTGGCACATGAAAAGCCAAAGAAATACTGTCCCTTCTGTGACTCTGTGCAACACTACCTGAATCAGTGCAGCAACTTCAAACTCTTGACAAAGGAGCAGAAGACAGAGTGGATAAAAGCAAACCGGAGGTGCTGGAGATGCGGTCGTGAGCACCAAGCGATAAAGTGTACCCTCAAAGCTAAGTGTAAACAATGTGAAAGAAAGCACCTTGAGGTGCTCCATGAGGTCAATACCAGCCAAAATGCTGCAGCATCTGGGAAGTCCAAAGCACATGAAGAAAGCACTTGCTTGGTGAGTTCAATCTCAGAGACATTGTACCTAGATCGGCCAACAGGTAGCAGCCAAGTGCTGCTCAAGCTGAGTCGTGTCATCCTCAAGAGCGGCAACAAGGTACTTGAGACCTACGCTATCTTAGATGATGGGTCAGAACGCACTATACTCCTACATGAAGCTGTTGATCTCTTAGGTCTTCGAAAGGAACCTGAAGATCTGGCTCTCCGCACAGTCAGGCAAGAGGTTCGCACCATCCATGGAGCCGCAGTGTCATTTTCGGTAGCTTCTGCAACACAGCCTGGCAACTCCTTCCAGATCCACAGGGCTTTCACTGCCAAGGGACTTGGTCTTGCCTGTCATACATACCCAGTCAAAGCTCTGCAAGAAAAGTATCGCCATCTCAAGGACCTGCCACTGCCAAGCATCAAAGAGGCACAGCCATTGTTGCTCATCGGGTCGGATTACCCACACCTAGTTACTCCAGTGGAACCAGTACGCCTGGGCCCGCCTGGAGGGCCTGCAGCTGTGCGCACTAGACTAGGGTGGACTCTACAAGGACCATCCAGAGTCTTACGCCACCAGCTAACTCCGCAGCAGTGCCTGTTCACCTCCTGCGTCCCTCCAGATGCAGAGCTTTTCAGCCACGTCGAGAAACTGTGGCAGCTGGATACCTTGCCGTATCGGAGTGAGCGGCTTATTACCAGATCAAAGCAAGATGCTCAGGCAGTACAGAGGCTTGAGGAAAAGACAATCAAGGTCATAGTGAACGGAGTAAACCGTTATGCCACCCCGTTACTGTGGAAAGACAATCTCCCCATACTAAATGCACCTAAAGGGGCAGTGTTGGCTCAGCTGCGTGGGACGGAAAGACGACTAGCCAGGGAACCAGAAAAGGCAGAGACCTACTCCAAGGAGATTCACAAGCTTGTAGATGCTGGCTATGTCACACCCATGTCATCAAAGGAAGTAGAAGAGATCAGTCATTCATGGTATATTCCACACCACATGGTCCGGCACAATGGTAAAGACCGTATAGTCTTTAATTGTTCCTTTACATTCAAGGGTCAGAGCCTGAATGACCACCTCTTACCTGGACCAACACTGGGAGCTAGCCTGTTGGGAGTCCTCCTTAGATTTAGGGAACATCCTATTGCCATTAGCAGTGATGTTAAAGGGATGTTCCACCAGGTTCGACTGCTGGAAGAAGACAAACCTTTCCTCCGTTTCCTGTGGCGAAACATGAAGGTAGATGAGGAACCCACAGTCTACGAGTGGCAGGTGCTTCCCTTCGGGACGACATGTAGTCCATGTTGTGCCACCTTTGCACTCCAAGCTCATGTCAGGAAGTACTCAGAGCCAGAAGAGGATGCACGTCTGTCAATAGAACGGTGTTTCTATGTTGACAACTGTCTGCAGAGCCTGCCCTCTGAAGTGAAAGCCAAGAAGTTGGTTGACAGACTGCAATCCCTCCTTATGGAGGGTGGATTTGTACTGCGGCAATGGGCCAGCAACGCTCCCGCAGTCATTGACCACCTACCAAGAGAGTATCAGTCAGAGAGCAGCGTACTCTGGTTCACCCAGGAGTCAGCTGACCCCCAAGAGCGCACGCTTGGACTCATATGGCATTGTAAGTCTGATACACTGCGATATAAACACCAACAGAGTGGAAGATCAGAACCTACCATGCGCAACATCTATCGACTGCTTGCCCAACAGTACGACCCTCTTGGGTTCATTATCCCATACACTACCCGAGCCAAGATCATTGTGCAGCGTCTCTGGGACAAGAGAAGAGGGTGGGATGATCCCCACCTACCTGAAGACCTGCTTCAAGCCTGGCAGTTGTGGGAAAGTGAACTTCCACAGCTGTCACAGATAACTCTGCAGAGATGCTACACTAAGCCCAGCTTGGATTGTAGCAAGAGCAGGCGGACCATCCATGTGTTCTGCGACGCCTCTGAGCGTGCATATGGGTCCGTTGCATACCTGCACACTGTTGAAGATGAAGGACAAGTCCAAGTATCCTTCTTGGCTGCAAGATCGAGAGTCTCGCCAAAAAAGCAACTCTCTATCCCCCGGCTGGAACTGTGCGGAGCCCTGACTGGAGCACAGTTGGCTTCAGTCCTGAAAAGAGAGCTCACTCTTGACATTCAGGAGGTGGTGTATTGGACAGACTCAACCACTGTACTTACCTGGCTCCAGTCAGAATCATGCAGGTATAAAGTATTTGTGGGAACCCGAGTTGCAGAAATCCAAGAACTGTCTGATCCTGCAGCCTGGCGATATATCGACTCAGCAACCAACCCAGCTGATGACATCACAAAGGGGAAAACACTTGCTCAGCTCACTGGAGATAATCGCTGGAGTCGAGGGCCACCCTTTCTTCAGATGCCAGCCAACCTGTGGCCCAAGGCTCCCATGGTAGAACCCAGAGAAGAGGTAGAAGAGTTGAGGAAGACAGTGTTCTGTGGCTTACTAACAGATTCAACCAGTTCAGCGATACCTGACATCCAACAGTTCAGCACATATCAGGCACTCCTGGAAGCCACCACGCAGGTGCTGCACGGGGCGGCTGACAACACTGATCATCCAGCTGCAGAAGACTTCCACAAAGCAGAGATGGCCCTCCTGAGACATGCTCAGATGGAGAGCTTTCCTGAAGAGGTTGCATTAATCAAAGCAGGAAAGACCATCCCAGCCAGCAGCAGATTGCTTACTCTTGCTCCTGAGTACGATGAGTCTTCTGACCTGATACGAGTTGGAGGTAGACTCCGCCGATGTGACAGCCTGAGCCCGGAAGCTTTGCACCCAGTTGTTCTAGCTCCATCTCACCCAGTCACGAAGCTCTTGATCAAGCACTGTGATGACCAATTACATCACCCTGGAGCTGAACGTGTGTTTGCAGAGCTGCGCAGAAGGTACTGGGTATTGAGAGGCAGAGAAGCAGTAAGGAGGCATCAACATAACTGTTCTGAGTGCAGGAAATGGAGAGGACAACCAGAGGTTCCAAAAATGGCAGATTTGCCCCCTTCAAGTTTGAGGCTCTTCCGACCTGCCTTCTACTCAACTGGGATGGATTGTTTCGGCCCTATGCTTGTCAAAGTCGGGCGTAGAACAGAGAAGAGGTGGGGCATCCTGTACAAATGTCTTACCACCCGGGCAGTCTACCTTGACTTATTGACTAGCCTGGATTCTGATTCATTTCTGATGTCACTACGACGTTTTATTGCTCGTAGGGGAAAGCCCTTCGAGCTCTTGTCTGATCAGGGCACAAACTTTAAAGGAGGAAGTAGGGAACTTCACGAAGCATTCAAAGCCCTGGAGCCTGCCATTCAAGACCAGTTGGCAGCGGAACAGATCAGGTTCCGTTTCAATCCACCTAACGCTCCACATTTTGGTGGGTCTTGGGAAAGAGAGGTGCGATCTGTGAAGGCAGCCCTTCGCACCACAGTAGGAGCCCAGACTGTGCCAGAAGAGGTATTGAGGACCGTCTTGACCGAGGTAGAGAACATCCTCAACTCCAGACCCTTGGGCTATGTTTCGACCGACGTTGCAGACCCAGATCCTGTCACGCCCAACTCCTTGTTGATGGGGCGGCCAGACTCCTCTCTGCCTCAAGTAGTTTACCCAGAATCAGAACTGCTCAGTCGCAAGAGGTGGAGACATACCCAAGTCTTAGCCGATCATTTCTGGAGATACTTTACACAGCACTTCCTGCCCACCTTGCAAGTACGGCAGAAATGGAATGCAGAGAAAACTGACATCACTGTCGGAACTGTAGTTCTCATTGTTGATCAGCAGACTGCCTGCTCTACCCGAAGATGCCACAGAGACATAATGGATGCCTCCGTTATGTCAAATTTGCACACCAAATTTGAGGGCGGCTGTAAAAAAGGCTGTGCTCTCATGCACCGTTCGCTTGAGTCTCTGATTTCCGACGCTGCTCTGTGCACATGAATGCATCACTCACTCTGCGTGCCTGCACCTGTAGAGCGCGTGGGACAGAGAGACGATGACAGGACCTCACTGTTTCTAACCATAGCAACGTCAAACGGACTTTTTTACTGTGTGCGTCCATGAATACGTAAGCTACAAGGTTCTTTAAGCTTGTTATGTTGTGTGATAGCTTATTTGTCGCCATGAGTGCAATAAAAGGATTAGTTAATTGGTGTTTCCTCCATCCAAAATATTTCACCATTAAGAGCTAGCTGCTGGATTGTGCTAATTGAGAGTTATGCTAGCTAGTTAAGTCTGTTGTACATTGTATTTGTTATTTTATGTTTTACGCTAAGGTTAATAGCTTTCAGTCTGATGTTAGCTGTTATATATGTGTAATTATGTCTTTTATTGATGTTTCTGTCAGATTGTAGTTATTAATCAATCTGTATTGCTGTTCTCTGTTGTTGCAGAACCACACAAACTCAGAGATACGTATCCCAATGACTATATAAACAGTCAAATCTGTACATGGACTCTGCATTCCTTTTTTCCCCCACACTCTCACCTGAATAAGTTAAATTAGTGTCCTGACCCGACACCCTGAAGTGTTTGCTGCCACAACTAGAGATTTTTGACATTCTTCCACACATGCCGTGTTCGCTGCCGGTTCGCTATTGAACCGACTGTGTACCAGCACCAGCCCAGCACCAGCACTGGAACTGCTTTGGTGGAAAAGGGGAGTACATACCCTGAGGCAGGGACTCGTTTTGCCCCCGTACAAGTTCCAGGAGATTTTCCTTCAGGGAAGTTCCTGCAGTGGAAACGGCCCTTAAGCTAGTGTTAACTTCGGCCCCAAGCCGCCAAAAACAGTGCTGGGCTGTGAGGCCAATATGACAGTGGCCAAACGGTGGTACTACAACGTCAATTGTAACCAGAAGATAGCTGGCTCGGCCTGTTTAAGTCTCTAGTGAGCATGCTCTGTAGGCTCAAAAATCAGGGAGCGGGAGCAACATCCTGGTTTCTTTACAGCGGGAAGATGATTCTTTGGTTTCTTGCATCACTGAGTAACTTTAATAGGGATGAACAGGTCACCACCTTTTGAGGAGTGTTCATTTTGACTGCAAATTTTGATTTAATTTTAGTCATAGTCTTTTGACTAAAATGGCACTTAGCTTTACTCATCTACATTGTCCAGTTTTAGTTGACTAAATATGATAAGACTATAGTTGACTAATTCTACAGTAGATTTAGTCGACTTAAAGCTTAATGTTTTTTTTAAAAGTTTGTTTTGAATTTCTGAAGTCATTATTACTACTAGATGAAATTAATCCTATATTTAGCTGTTATGAAATGGTAGTAAGGTTTGAATGTGCAATACACACAGACACAGACATATTCATATCAACATATCTTTATTTACCTGTCTTGCAAATGTCGCATCAAGTTTGTTGTTTTTTTTACTGGTGATAGTCGCTCAACGCGATTAACAAACTGTTCTTTTCCTTGACATCAAATATGAAATCTGTCCACATGTTTGCTCTCCTCTGTCTCCCAGGCTCTGACATTTTGTCGCGTTTTCATGAGAAACACAGTGCAGAGCTGCTAGTTGCACCGTCTTCCCAGGGGTAGATCAAATGTGCGCTTCAACTCCTTAGGGTGAAAGCGATTAGCTCTAATTGGATCTCTTCCCAAGTCGTCCCGCCTCTTCCTAACTTGTCTCTACCTATTGATTGGATCTCGTCTCTGGCAAACATTTTTGCCTCGTTTTTATTTGTTGATGAAAGTGTCAATACGTTTGATCATAGTTTCCGTCCTTGTGCTTTAGTTTTTATTTAGTTATCTTCACGTTTTCGGCAGAAAAAAAAAGGTTGTTAACAAAAACTATGACGATTTGTCAACAAAATGAACACTGCTTTTGAGTCTAGTATCCAGTATGTAGCAGGGTGTGTTTCCAGTGTGTGAAAGGCAAAATTCCAAATACAAAAGATGGAGACAACTATAAGCTGCAGCTCTGGGCTTCAAATCGGTGACATCACACCACTCTACGCCCATCTTTATATACAGGCTATGGTCTGAAGTTTATCAGTGACTTCAGAAAAATGTCACTTAGATACAGAAGTGCTGTCTGATGAAATTCAACCTCAAACAGTAACTAGATGCATTTCACACCCACTAAATCTGTCCATAGAATCATGTGTGTCTGGCTATGTCTGGTTGTGTGGCTGTTTCCCCACTGCTTCACCCTGCCCACTTCTTCCATTGCCAGCAACAAAGTGCACACACACACACACGCGCGCACACACACAAACAGTCCCCCTGGCTGCCCATTGTTCACGTAGACTTGTGCACTGCACCATTCAGGGCACAGACACACGCCCAGCCCATCCTCTCTCTCTCTCTCTCTCTCTCTCGCTCTCTCTCTCTCTCTCCTTCCTCCTCTTCTTCCTCTGTCTCTCTCTGACTCCTTCACATTCTCTCCTCTCCTCCATCCAGCAACATCCTCCGGCTCTCTCCTCCACAATCCGCAACAATGACCAGCACAGTATCAGGTAAGACGACACGTTCCCCCAACAGCTAGTCGGTTAGTTGAAGTGGCGTGGATGTGTGTGTGTGCGTGTGTGTGCGTGTGTGTCTGTGGCAGGGGGAGGGGAAAAGGGGTTGCATTGTTTTAAGTAGAATATCTAATAATGCTAAGGGTGGAGAGGGTATCTGTGTATCTGTGTAATTGTCATGGCAACTGGGGTTTTTCTTCTCTCATTGTGCTGGGGCTCTCATGTAAATATGGAGACACTCCCACACTCCCATCAGACATGTAAATGCAGTCAGATTGATCCACAAAAGCAGGTGATTGATCAGTCATTCATTTGCAGTAATATGTGACATCCTATCATCCTATAATACATTTTTAAAAAAGCTCACTCACTGGTTTCACTCACTGAGACAGACAGTGCTGCAAAAATGTTCATTCAATGCAATGTGCTGGTGACTTTTTACTGCAGGTGGGGGAGGATAAAACAGATAAGATTAATACTGCAGGGATTATCACAGCTCAGGTCTGATATACTGTGATAAGTATAAAATGTTACATGGTAAAAAAAAAAAAAAAAGTTCAACTCATTGATTATATATCTACTTCATGTTCTCAAATATTACAATCATCATTGTAAAGTACATATACTTTTAAATAAACCCGTGTATCTACATTACTCATTACATGTTATGCCCTGATGTTTGCTGACAAAGTACAAAAGACAAAAAAAAAGGAGATGTATTTTCTTCGTCTGGTACTTTAGAATTACACACAACATGCTTTTAGATACCTAACAAACAACTTTAACAGGATTTTGGAGTTGGAATGTGATTTAGTACATTTCCTTTTGAATCTGAGGCAATTAGACTACAATGTTATAAGAAAAGATAAGATAAAATAAGATAAGATAAAATAAGATAAAATAAGATAAGATAAGATGAGATAAGATAAAATAAAATAAAATAAGATAATCCTTTATCAGTCCCACGGTGGGGAAATTTACAGTATTACAGCAGCAAATGGATAGTAAGAGAAACAGAAATACTAAGTAAGTCTACAAGCAATAAAAACAATAGTATAAAAAGCAACATTATTACCAATATTGGTTTTGAATGATAATATATCTGAGTTATATGTTGATATTGCACAGAGTGAAAAAAATATATATATATAATTGTATATATATATATATATATATATATATTGCACAGTTGAACTGTGAGTAATAGTATACCTGAAATACTGTTATTGCACAGTGTCTACCAGGTCAAAAGCCTTTTTTTTCAGAATCACACACAGCACAGTAAAGCTTTTTCCTCCTGTGACGCTGCAAATCAGTAAGTGAATTCTTAAAAATGGTTCTAAATCTTTCTAAATCTATCTCTAGCTTTCTGTGTATTCTAGTTTTTCCTGTGTACTTTAGCTGAAGAACTAACTGTACAACTAAGAAGAGGACTGGCCTTGACATTTCTGGGTCGAGCACTTTTTTAGCAATGTTTTGTATTAAAAGTATATGCAGCCTGCACCAATCTGTGACTGTACCAGTGGTCAACACAATAAAACACAGCTGATTCTACAGTAATACTGAGAGCTGAATGCTAATGGAGACATGGCATTCTGTTGTTTAAAACATCACTCATCTCCTCTTTGGTGCACCATGATTTATTCACCAAACATTTCTGCTATGTCACCTGCACCACCGCCTTGTATGGTGAGGAAGAGTTTTTTTCTTTTTTGATGATCTCAAACTGATTGGCACCTTGCTGTGTTTGTTCTTAAAGTTAGAACACGCTGATTTTTAGCAGGCACAATTTTTTACCTTGATCGCCATATTTGTTTAGCATGATAGATTTTGATGAGGCTGATTGGAATGTGGTCATAATCCTTATCCTCCTTATTATGGTCTTGGGACCACAAGTCTCTGTACAGTGGTGGATTGACCGAGCCCTGCTGCCAGCTTGCATATGTAAAGGGTTACTTATATCAGGATCAGTGACAAATAAGGGTTGGGAAGATGAGCATTTCAAAAATATGTTAAAAACTACTTTTAAAAGCAGCATCAGGTTTGTTAAAATGTACATTTAGCATGTTTGTTGCTTTTGTCATTTGAAAGGACATTTGCACCATTTTTTAACCAAAAGTAAGACTCCTGAAAATGTCAAATGGTGTAACCACAAAAGAATGATAAATATTAAATATTTTATCCACCTACAGTGTATTTAAGTGCACTTATACAAATAATTACTTTCTTTAAATTAATCAAATGAAAAGAAAAAATGTTGGAGTATTTCTACATTTAAATTTTAAAGCATTTTATCAACACTGAGCAAGACATATACTAAAATAAACCATTTTTTTTAGATAAGTTTTGACAAATGATGTAAAATGTAGTGTTGTATTGCAAAAGTGGATTATCTACACATTTTAGTTCACATTTATTTTCCTGTATATAATCAGATTTTTATGAAAAAATACTGGTTACACAAATTGACACTGGGTTGCATCATCTCACTGACCCATTATGCATTTGTTATATTGTCTACATGTGTTTTTATCTGTATTTATGCAACAGTATCAATTGATAGTCTTTTCTATCACTGTTGAGCATTTTTCAGTTTTGATAGATATTCTTTGCTCTTACATTTATTACAATGACACAGAGATTATTGCCGTAAGGCATAATATCCCCTGGAGTGTTATCTTTTAAAGAGCTTATGATTTGTTGAAAATGTCTCTGTGCATTATCACATTCACTTCCCTGTTGTTGATATCTGAGGTCAGAAAAGCCAGTAAAAATAATCGTTTCTACTACATTCTCCACACACCGTCCTACATCTGTCATCAGTTTACCTCACCAATGAATCATCCTCTTGATTTCACAACCTGCTCTCTCATGATCTTACAGCGCATTGAGCTAACAGCCTCATCAATGTCGATCTGTGTCTGTCCCTTAGCATCTTTATTTTTTATGAACTGGACTGTGGTTTCATGCCAAAAATGAATGATGAGGGACATGTTCCTCATTTCAGCCAGTGAATCAAAGTGGACCTGAGTCTTGAGACGTTACATGTCTTTAGTCACTTCACTCCAGTATCTAGCTTTGTCCTTGTTTTGACTTATCTCTGTCTCAACCCTAATGAGTGAATCTTTCTCCAGAAATACACACAGATACATTATTTTCTACCGAATAAAACTCCCATTGAAAACTGTTGACAGGGAGGTTTGTGATCTATACAGATTAAGAAGGACAGGCTTTCTGAAAAATCACTATAAATATGTAATATTTCAGTTCAGTGAGTGCCACAAACTGCATTCCATGAGGCTGAAGTCTCAAAAGTAAAACCCAACTGTCTCAATGGTTAGATATCAGTAGAGGTCAGTGAGGTAATACATTTAGGTGACGCAGCCATTTAACCCTTACATACCATCCATATTCGGACTCATTATTAGTCTCTACATCAATTCACATTCATAAATTCTCCATCAGTCATTAATAAATGTTTGATTAATCTCATGGAGGACACAAATGTTGCACATTTGCATATATATACATGTGCATCAGCGGCACAAAAGTTGAAAAAAAAAATATTTCCATTTTTTGCATACTGTGGGTCACATTAGGAAAACTCCAGCTAAAAGAAATATATATAAGGTGTTTTTACAGTCAAATAGGACCCTGAACAGCATGCAAGGGTTAAAGGGGAAGCACAGTGGACTTTAAAAGAGCTTTAAAGCTGCAATAATCAATATTTTTATATCAAAAATGGGCAAATGAACACACAGAAAATGATGACCCAACCCTGCAGTTCCCCTCAGCTCTGCCCAACTTGTTAGCTTCTCATCAGTCTCAACAATAACAACTAACAGGCACAGTTAGCTGTAGACTTGCTGGTGAACATAGTGGAAGCCTTTAGCAGCTAAGTAGCCAGATATTTCCCTCAGGAGTTAGCGGAGACAAAAAAAAAACACAACTAAAAGTTGTTCTAGAGAATAAAAATATTCGACTTTAATTCTTCAGGTGAACACAAATATGATTCTAAACACGTGTTAATGTTCGCTAACACGCTGGGCACAACTTATGTTTCATACTGTGGAAGCACAGCAGCAGATATATGTAAAGGATAGAAAAGAATATAATTGCTACTAAGCTTTACTTAGCATGTTGATTACCCCACACAATTAGCCAACACAAAGCATGAGCTCTCTTTACAGTTTCAATTTACTGGTATCCTTAAGAGGCTGAGAAGTAATAGTGCTGCATTCACAGTGACATCATTCTAACTATGACAGCACTATGTATGACTATATTGTCTGCTTTATTGAAGTTACAGTAGTTTAGTGAGGCCTAATGAGCAATAATCTACAGTTCTCAGGTGAACCAGACTCAGCATTACTTCCATCAGTATTTAGATTGCTTGCTTTTTGCACCAAACTCTTGAATAATGCATCAAAAGCTGCGTGCTCTCAGCCCAGAGAGCGAGTCCGCGCCCTGTGCCTTGTCTCGCCGATGTCTCCTTTTTGTGTACACACTTGTCATCTTCCTCTCAGACGCACGCACACAGCTCATTACCTGCTGCTGTTTAGCCTCCGCAGACAAAGCACAGCAGGAAGCTTATTCGCTCCGAAGGAGAAAAAGAGAAGAGACGAGAATTCACAGCTGACACATTGTTATGCCGGCAGCTCGCAGCGTGGAGTCTGAACATGAATAATGAACATGTTTGCCTTTCCTTCTCTGAAATGAGATGTGATTGCATCCATAATACCACATCCTGGTGCACGAGTCAGCCATTTTAAGTACTCTGTGGAGTGACAGAGATGACTGTGCTAGAATCTCTCCCGTGGAGCTTAGCTAACACTTACCTTGTCCTACTTTAGAGAGACACTGATGAAATGTTGTGTAGTGCTTCATAGAGCCAAACACTCCTATGAGCTGTTTACTCTGCAGAGGTGTAAATGTTTACAATTAGCCATATGTTATATAGCTGAGTTGAATATATTCCACCCAAAAGAACAGTAAGAAGGAGATTCATTAATGGATGCATCATATTTGTAGCCCTGGGACTCTCAGGGCTGGTCCAAGGCTTTTTGAGGCCCTGAGAACCTGAAATCTATAGCTACACAAATCCAAATGTAACACAAATCTGTACACATTTTCAGAAAATTCGACATATAAAAGTGCTGGGTCATTCCAGAAGAAGAGGGAGCAAAGAAGAGCGCAAATGTAATGTAAGTTAATGGAGCATTACAAACCTAAAACGATGGAACACCATCTAGAAAACCGGATGAAAATATGAACTTTCTGTTTGTTTCATGTATTCATTTGATGACCGATACAATCTCCTCATCTTCCTGCAAAAATCGTATATTTTTGTCTCTTCAGTAAAAGCTTAAACACACAATATGTAATTTCTGCCACTAGGGGTCTCTCAATTAACAAAAGACAGAGTTTGATGACATGGTGAAGTAGTGTTATTGGGAGCCATATCATCCGCAGAGGTCTCCTCCTCTCCAAAATAAATGTACCAGTAAAAACACGCAGTGAAGCAGTTTCATGTAAAAATGAATCAGTGTTTCTCCGATACTGTTCAGAAGACACAGGACGAAAGGAGTCGCTGCTAACGCTTGCTCAGCTTGTTTCATTGTTAAAATATAGCTTAAAACGGAAAAAAAGCCAATTTCTGACTGTTTCTGACAGACAACACCAATATATTATCTTGTATGCATGGAAGACAACCACCAATGCATGCATCTTGCGCACATGTACTCTTTGGGAGGAGGGGGTAATCAAAATGAAATTATATGATTCAAATGAAAGATTTCTCTGGATTTTAAAATTGTTGGAAACATTTGGGATATTGTAATTTCACAACTCAACAAATATATAACATAGGTCTTGTCATATTTTTGACATTTTAATGCAGAATAGTTACATATTACTTAATACTTACTTATTATTGTCTGTTTTCATTTCCTCTTTATTTATACAACAACTTTACCCACCTCAGCCAACCATCGAAACCTGTTGGCAGTATTTTTACTTTTTTTAAATGTTCTCTGGACCCAATAAATAAATAATTATTATTATTTATTAATATTGAATATTGTACCACTGTTGCTGCTGCTGTAACAGAGTTGAGAGGGATTGTTTTTTTTCTCTTCACCTTCTTTCATTGTAGGTAAATGAGGGGTGGGGGGTTGGACGCTGTTGTTTATGGGTGTTTCACTCTGCACTCATATCTTCAGATGAAGATCACCTTACCATTGCAGGCCTGCTTCGTGCTTCTTGTGCTGTTCTTCTTACGCTCACGTGTGCACCTCCCAGAACTCCCCAATTATGTAATTGGTTATGTGAAACCAGTGTGAGACCTGCTGCCTATGTCATAGACACTATGTGTGAGGGCTGAATTCATTTAAATTTAGCACGCTAAATTCATGAAATAATTCATGATGCATTCAAAATGCAGTGGCTACAGTGATATATACAGTATGTAAGTATACTAACATCATAGCATATTTATAATCAATGAATATGACAGATGTTTAATAAGGTTTAATACTACATTACAGCCTATACTTACCGTGTAATGGAATATTTTATTCCACAAATGTAAAATACATATATTGTATCATCTACATATCTGTGTATCCAAGATCCAATATCAAAGCTTTTCCTCAAAAGTGAATATGCAATATGCAGAACAGCAATCCTGTCTTTAGAAAAGCATTTTCCCTGAAAGCTTCTAGGGCCCTGTGTGTATAATAATGAGTATACTGATGTATAATATGGATTTATCAGCTTGGGCTCATTTAAATTATCTCACTCTTCCTTCCTCTGTTTGCTCATCTTCTCATAATTAGCAATAAAAACTGAGTAGCCAATAAGTAGCAGTTCCTCTGGCTTCAGCTGGGTTTTAATGGAGCAGATGAGCCATTACTGTATATGGCCTGTATAAAATGATAGTATAACAGTGTTTAGTGGTGTTGTGTGGCTGCTCCACCCAGGCTGCAGGAGATTTGTATTGTGTTATTTGATTTGGAAGCATTCCAATGTAGAAGAAAGTCTTCCTCTCTGTCATGATGCAGTGTGACTGGTACAGACAGATTGCATAAGGAAACACGTGGTTCGGTCGCTGAGTGGGACTAATGCGTCCATCCTGATGAGCACCTCAATAATAAATGACCTTGTGGCGAATGCACATATCCCACGCTTCCTGCCATGTCAGTAAGACCCAGGACATTAAACTAACAATGTATTTTTAGGAGGATAGACCTTCGCAACATCACACAGCTTTTCTAAATCTGTCCTGCAACTAGAAAACTAAAGGTACTCTCAACTAAAAACATCTCTCAGTGGGAAAAAAAAAAAGTCCATCTTAGCCTATGAGCTCAGGTCATCTCTGATTCAGCCTGCTGGACTTGATTGCATAACACTCACAGAACATTGAGCCTAACCAACCAAACGTCTTCTGCTATCACAAGTACACCATGTAGCACAATACAATTAACCCTTACATACTGTTCATAATCTACACCCTTGGCCTGTGCTAACAATCCCTTCATAAAAAGTGTCTATACCAAATGTTGAACCACAGATGTGTTTAGAAAGCATCAATAGTGGATCTGACTGATCAATAAATGTGATTAAACCTTGATTCATGTTTCAGAGAGCATAGAGAGTGTATTTTTTAGCTTTTACACCACTAAACATCTCCTATCACACAATATCATGTCCTATTTTACCTAAGACATGAAAATATAACATAGTAATAATGATGTTAATGTATTTTATGTTAAGTGAAAATGACAAGAACTTTATGGAAGTGTGGGGTTTATTGTAGAACCATTAGAGCCATCAGTCTTCACTGCTACATCATAAAAAGAAATCCTTATTAAAACTATTAACTATTCATTTCACTAAAACACATGTCAATAGATACGGAGATAATCTGACCCAGAACAGCCTCAATGGACAAAAATGTGTAGCACCTATACAAAAGTATAACATTTTAAAATATTTTCATTTTGTGCATTTTGAGCCACTTTAGGAAAAGTCATCAAATTCAGGGTAAATTTTCTTCTTTTCTTTTCTTTTTTTTTTTTTTTTTTTTTTTTACAGCAGTCAAATGTCAAAATCGGTCAAATTTGACCCAAACAGTATGTAAGGGTTAACAGTTAAATGACTTGTTCAAAACAGTTGTCATTTGCCTTTCTGAACAGCAGGGGGCGTTTTTCAACAACAAATGTGGTGCAAGTAAACCTGGAATCTGGTTCAATGAGTAACGTACAGTATCATGGATATTGCAGGGAGTGTTCATGGGTAGTTAGTTACCTCTAAAAAATATTATGTCACAGACCTTCGGCCACACAGATTGATCTCTTGGAGGAAACATGTTTTTTATTTGGTGCAAAACTCTCCAACTGTCAAAAAGTAATTTTCTTCATTTTCTCATGGAGCTAATTTGCCATTTGAGTGAATTTGTACTCAGTTTTCACCAGGTATCATCCTCATGCTCTCCAGGGTTGAACATTAATTGACAAACACTGAGCCATTATATTTTACTGCAGGTGTTTTGCTTGCAGTAGTCTGTTCACTTGTACAGCTGCCATTATTTCACCTTGGCAACAACTCCCATTTGGGCAATGAGTGGCTTTTATTGCAGGCATATCAACACACATACACACACACACACACAGGAGGAAGTCTTCATGTGGGACTGGTTTGTTTTGCAGCCTTGATGCAGAGAGGGCCAAGGACAAATGAATTGCAGGGTTGCATCTCTAAAAAAAACCAGCTTTAAATACTTTACAGTACACTTTAATATCCTCATTTTACATCCAGCTTAGTTTTGGTCTAAAAAGCCTTAACTATAAGTGCTGGAATCCTACATAACACACACTTTTCAGCCAAAGTTAGAATAGTTTTTTGGTTATTTTGCATTGAATAAAAATAATAATTAATTTAATTTGTAACACTTTTCATTCGTAGTGAACAATAGTGAAAGCAATTTTAATTTTAAGCAATTAAGCAATTTTGTGATTCTTAAAAGTTTTAGACCCTGGATTTGCATCCATGCTTGCTTTCTAGCAGTCCTTTTCTTCTTTGAGACTGTATAGGTTGTAACGTCAGTCACCCAAACATGATATATAGTTACATTTGAGTAACAGTTGCCATCTAGTAGTAAGTATGTGTCATAACCCAGCTCCTAGGCTATGAGAACATGTGGGAATGTACACAATAGATAGCAATAAACCAAAAGTATTTGTTATAGTTAATTGAACAATGAACTGAATAACTAAAAAAATATGTGTCAGTCAGTCACATCAGTGAAGTAGGCGGAATGCTTGAATAATGATGTGTAAGGTGTTGTGGAGTGAAAACAAAACTAAAGTCAAATGAAAAACAGAAGCCTGCAGCTACTGAAAGGGATGAGTCAAGGAGAGAGAGAGGCTGAGTAATGCTGGGAGTTGGTATTTTATCTTATGGGAGCAATAAGTCCCAGGTGCTCCAAATCTGTCTGGCCACCACACCCACATTCTCCTGGACACCTTAATGAACACAAAAGAATATAATAATAACCCATAACGACACCAGCATCAATACAATGAAGGTAGGCCAGGCAGAGGCCTTCACAATGACCCAGAGCAGAGGAGTGGTGCAATTCATATAATGATAATAATAATAAACTTTATTTATAGAGCATCTTTCATATAAGGGATGTAGTGCTAAGTGCCTTACATAGAAAAATAAAATTACAATACAATAAAACAAGCAAATAAAATAATAAAAATAATACAATTAACCCAAACTGGAACCAGTGGACTGTGCCAATTTCCCGTTGCTAAAAGGGAAATAAACAGTCTTTCCAACGGTATAAGATTTATTGCCAAGAAGCATTGTTACATCAAAGAAATACTCTATCAAACACAAATGTCCTTATTTTTTGTGCTATGTTTAGTTGTCACATCATAAAATTATTTTTTTAACAGTGTTTTGAAAAGGTTTTGAAAAGAACAGACAAATGATGTCCTGATTAGAAAATGCTTTATTGAGACACACTGTCGAAAAAATGGATTAGGCGGTTTAATTTGGAGGACACGTTGTCTTCTTCTCTGTCTTTTGTTGGTGCATTGTGTTTCTTTGCACGTTACTGTCACCAACTGTCAATCACTGGCAGCAGGATTGTGTATAACATGTTTGTCATTCTCACATGCACACTGCAAGCACAGCAAGGGCCCACTTAAAAAGCTTGCCCTGTAGCACTGCTAGTGGTCAAAAACTCCACAGTGTGCTTTTAAGGTTTCTATGAAAAGGTTTGGGTGAAAGTTTTTTAAAGTCTACAATTAATGGGTGCTTTTCTCTCCTCGAGGCATGTCCTGATTTACACCTTATAATCCTACCATTGCACAGCTCAGACCTGGTGTTACTGTAAATGTCCGGAATTATTCACAATAGAGACCTCAGTGAAAATCCTGCAGTCAGCAACATGTACACTGTGGATATTTTTAGGTATATCTCCCTGCTGCCGGGTGGGTACACAGATACAGTACCAGTCAAAAGTTTGGACACACTTTCTCATTTAAGGGAACAGGAAAGTGTGTCCAAACTTTTGACTGGTACTGTATGGTTTAAAAGTTCACTATGGATACAAAATGCAAAGCAGCCGAGCCTGTCGGGAGAGCTGCCTCTTCCTCACAACTCTCATTATTCATTTTGGAGACTCTGGCTTGCATTCAAATCCATTTGGGAAGATTAGCTACTGCAAAGAGCAAAGTCATGCATGCAGGTAGCACAAAAACACACATCCACAGACAGCAGCGAGCCCCACACAAACATCCCAGAAGGCTATGGGGCTGAGAAAGTGACTTTGAAGTACATGTTAATAATTCAGAATTTTTCTAAAAATAACAACTTTTCCTGAAATGTACTGTACTGCGCTTTAGTTTCAGTCACGCAATAAAAGCTTCCAGATAACATGATGGACATAAAAACTGATGGGCCCACTACTTTGTACTTTGCACTGTTACTTTGCAAGTGACCTCAAATGGCTTTGAAGAGTAGATGCTATAATTTTGACTACAGACCAGACTTCAGCATTATGAAACTTTTTTTATTGTAATGTTTAGACACTGGTAGGTTTATGTTAGTGAAATATCATGCCTCTAAGTTAATACAAAAAAGTTTGTCGTTACTTGAAGCACCAATACAGTGTTCATTAACCCTTACATACTGTTCATATTCTACACCCTCACAGTATGTGTCAGTTTAATTTTTTTTAATGTATCAATAGTTGATCTGACTGATTAATAAATATGTGATTAAACCTTGATTCATGTTTCAGAGAGCATGGGGGAGTGTATTTTTTAGGTTTCACACCACTCATTTTTATATAAAAAAACATCTACTATCACACAATATCATGTCCTATTTTACCTAAGACATGAAAATATAACATAGTAATAATGATGTTAATGTATTTTATGGAAAGTGAAAATGACAAGAACTATTTTATAACCATTAGAGCCATCAGTCTTCACTGCTGCATCATAAAAAGAAATCCTCATAACTACTATCTTATTCAAACTATTAACTAGTCATTTCACTAAAACACATGTCAATACATTTGTAATGTGTAGCACCTATACAAAAGTAGAACATTTTAAAATATTTTCATTTTGGGCCACAATTTTAGGTTAAAAGATATTTGAGGTTTACAGCTGTCAGATGACAAGGCAGGTCATATTTGACCCGAACAGTATTTAAGGGTTAAGATTTCATGGAAACCAACCTTTAACCAAGCTTAATTAAGTACTTTGATGTCTAAAACTAAATGCACAGGACCCAGGATTAAGTTTACTAACTGGTTGGTGTGCAGTATTTTGGTTGTGTTTGATAAGTCAGAACTTTACCAACTGGTAATTTCAAATAAAAAGTTCATTGAGGCCACGATGTGTAGGATTGAAAGTGTCAGACTTTGACACCCTACAATGGTAGCGTAATAAAAGGTACCGCGGCAGCTTCAATTAACTTGGCACTGAGCGCTTCATTAAATTATCAAAGGACGTTATCAATCAACTCTGGCTGTCAACCAGTTAAGATTTGACTACAAAGACTGTGTAACATGTCCTTATTATCTTCCCTTTGAGAAAATGCTGTTGCTATCTCAAGTGCTGTTACATGACCCTGAAAAATCAAGTCAAGTTTTGTGTCATCCCCCTTTAAGTGTCAATGATACAGACTCAAAGTGGGGCAATTTTATTTGAAGAGCATATTTTATACATTGAGTAATTCAAAGTGCTTTGCATAAAACAGTCACACACTATCATTTCATTATTTCCTCTTCATAATAAATCAAGAGATATAATTGTAAGAATGGAAACACATTCAAGGTGTGAACATATACAATACATATTTCTGCTTTATTTTGCTTTATTTAGCTCTCAGGCTTGTATAACTGACGAGTGTTTTCCGTTTTATAGCCTACTCTCCCACTCAGACTACAATGTTTTACAAGTGGTCAGTCATGTCATGTGATGTGATGTCATTTGATGTGATGAAGCAGAGTGGATGGGTGGGGTGGTGGGTGTTCCTCAGGTCTGCAGTCATCTTCTTCTCTGCCTTTGTTGGTGCATTGCTGCATTTCTTTGTGCACTACAGCCACCTGTAGATCAGTGGAAGAGTGTGAGGCCATCAACACATGATCAGAAACCAATATGATACAATGTTACATCAGAGGGGAGAAGTTCTGTTTATCTGCTCAAGTACTGCACTGGTTTACTTTACCAAGGCTGAATTTTGAACTGAACTGAATTGCACAATTGGGCAACTGTGACTAAAGTGCAAAGTGGTTTGATTATGTACTCCACCAAATCAACTGCTATATAAAGCACTAAAGGGGGTGATTACATCTTTATGGCCTTGTCCTGTACAGGCACCATTTGTCAAAATATAGCAGCTTAAACACACACACACACACACACACACACACACACTCACACACACACACACACACACACACACACACACACACACACGCACAGAGAGAGAGAGAGAGAGTGATAGTGTACTTTCCACTGTATTATTTTTTATTTCACTTCTAATGTTTAGAAAAACAGGAAAACTGATATGCGGTAAGCACTGGACTCAAACCCACATGTTGTGAAGACAAACCTGTTACTCTGGTTGCATTACAGTGCAGTAGAGTCATATGACATGACATATGATAAGAGTCTTTACCTCATCATTTAGGAGGCTTTCTTACATTATCAGATCAGGTTGAGCGATAGTTATGTTGAGGGGAAAAAACACAAGCAGGAGTTGGCCTTCAGTTTATCCGCTTATAATAATAATAATAATAATAATAATAATAATAATAATAATAATAATACATTTATTTTGTGTAGCGCTTTTCTTAAAACTCAAAGACGCTTTACAGAAGCAAGGGTAAAATAAAAACAACAAAAAAATCCACAGTGTACAATGAATTAAAATAAATATAAAAACACAAAAACAAAAATACACATGAAGTGAAATAACACAATAAGACGCGAGCATAATCAAACATTAAAAGCGATTCTGAAGAGGTGGGTTTTGAGCAGTGATTTAAAAGTGGGCAGGATGGTACAGTCACGGATGTGATTGGGGAGTGAGTTCCAGAGGGAGGGGGCGGCGATGGAGAAGGCTCTGTCACCCCAGGTCCGGTGCTTGGTACGGGGGGGGGGGGGGGGGGGGGGGGGGGGGGGGAGTAGGTCAGTGAGGTAGGAGGGGGCCTGGCTGTGGAGAGTTTTGTGGGTGAGGAGAAGGACTTTGAAGTGGATGCGTTGTGGTACAGGGAGCCAGTGGAGAGTACGAAGGACGGGGGTGATGTGGTCACGGGAACGGGTGTGGGTGAGCAGGCGAGCAGCAGAGTTCTGTGTACTGGAGTTTATTGATGATTTTGGATGGTGATCCATACAGAATACTGTTGCAGCAGTCGAGTCTGGATGTGATGAAGGTGTGGATGAGAGTTTCAGCAGCGGAGAAGGAGAGTGATGGACGGAGACGAGCAATGTTTTTCAGGTAGAAGAAGGCAGTCCTTGTGATATGGTTGACATGGTCTTTGAAGGAGAGGTTACTGTCTAGAATAATTCCGAGGTTGCGGATGTGTGAGGAGGGCGACAAAGTAGAGGTGTCAATGGTGAGGTGAAAGTTATGGGTGGTATTGATGAGGGATTTGGTACCAATGATGATGATGTCTGATTTGTTGCAGTTCAGTTTGAGTAAGTTGGCTTGCATTCAAGATTTTATTTCAGTGATGGAGTTTGTGAGAGTGGAGTGTGTTGCGGTGGTGATGGATTTGGTGGAGATGTAGAGCTGGACGTCATCAGCATAGAAGTGGAAATGGAGACCGTGGCGACGGATGATGTTGCCGAGTGGGATCATATAGAGGATGAAGAGGAGAGGACCAAGCACCAAACCCTGGGGGACACCATGGGGCACAGGAGCGGTGGAAGAGGTGCAGTTATTGATGTTGATGAACTGTTGTCTGTCTGTGAGGTAAGACCTTAACCAGGAGAGTGGCAGTGATGTTGAGGGAGGATTCCAGACGGGAAAGAATAATCTGGTGGCTGATGGTGTTGAAGGCTGCAGTGAGGTCAAGGAGGATGAGGATACTGAGGTGGCCAGAGTCTATGGAGAGGAGTAGGTCATTAGTTACTTTTAGAAGGGCAGTTTCTATGCTGTGCTGTGAGCGGAAACCGGATTGAAATGGTTCGAACAGATCATTGGAGGTGAGGTAGGTTTTGAGTTGGGTGGCGACAGCACGTTCGAGTATTTTAGACAGAAAGGGCAGGTTGGATATGGGTCGAAAATTGCTCATGGTGTCAGGGTCGAGTCCAAGTTTTTTAAGGATGGGGGTGACAGCAGCCAGTTTGAGTGTTTGGGGGACAGAGCCAGAGCTGAAAGAGGAGTTGATAATTTCTGTGATAAGTGGGGAGATAGCTGGGAGACAGTCCTTTACAAGGTTGGATGGAATGGGGTCCAGAGCACAGGTGGAGCTTCTCATGCCAGCCATGGCTTATCAAGTACATCGTCATATTCCACTGAAATCTTGTCAGTTCGTTTACAGGCGGGTGGTCTTGTTGCACGTCATCCCCCTCTGTCTCTCACTACAAGCTCCAAATAGATAATTCCAATTGCCAAAGTGGAGATCAGACAGATGCCAGTATAAACCATGCAAACTGTAGCTCATTGGGAGAAGGCAACGCAGGTCTGGTAGAATTCTTGGCTGCTCATATGCTCAGCTGTAACCATTGGATTACCAATCACCTATTGGTACAATGAGGACCAATAGGTGATCACTTCCTTTTGATTGCCACTTGTTTGCATATATTCCTTCTCTCTCTCTCTCTCGCTCTCCCTCTCTCTCTCTCTCACACACACACACACACACACACACACACACACACACACACACACACACACACACACACACACACACAGACACACACACACACACACACCAGTCATAATAATGTGAAATATTATAAAGGGTAAAAAAAAAAAGGGTTCAATTAAATCTGCCAATTTATTGAATATAGCATGTCAACCTGGAAATATACCAGTGTCTCCTGCTATCTCCACAAGGTTAGCTCTACTCAATATCAGCTCACTAGTCAACAAATCACTGTTAGTTAATGACGTCATTATGACCTATGATCTAGATTTTTTATTTCCTATGATCTAGATGTTTTATTGAAACATGGCTGACTGAATGTAGCTGTGGTACTATTCTCAATAAGGCAGCACCAACAAATTTCAGTTTTTCAATTATTGGGTTTTATTTTTATTTTTCAAATTGCATGTTTTTATGTTTTTTGTTTCCAATTCTTACTGTTAAGTATTTGTTTTATGTAAAGCACATTGAGTTGCCCCTGGGTATGAAATGCGCTATATAAATAAAGCTGCCTTGCCTTGCCTTATAAAAATATTTCTCTTGTCTCTTGTTGTTTTGGGCTTATTATGCCTCTATTTGTCACACATTGTCAATACAAACTTTTTTTGTTGTTTCTAAAAAGGTAACAACTTTTAGAGTTTTGGAGTCAGTGTGAGTTTCTACTTCAACAGAATGCCTGTTGTTCAGACAGGACCAGGGACACAAGTGTAACATGTTATCCAGGAAGAGAGAAACAATTACAGCCTCACAGGTTTATCCACAGAGCTGATAAGCAGGCTCTATGGAGGAACATGTAGGGAAATCTGACTGAATGTAATTCAATGACACACTGCACACTAAGTCAACCACAACCACAACACTCAATCCGTTTGACAGTAGTGTAGACTTCATGCTGATGGCAAATGATATCACTGAGTAAAAGGTGTTTGTAGATTTTAAACTGCAGCCCATACAGTACATCAATGGAGAAAGTGCACAGGAGTCCAAGATGTTTTACACTGAAAAGGTTTATTGAGACTTAATCAAGGAGAATGAACGAATTATCAGTACACACTCTGTTCTGATGCTCCCTTCAACTTGAGTTTCAGTCATCTGGGGATAGTCTTTAAGCCACACATATAATACCAAAAGTGAACCACGCCCAAATATGGTCAGATCCAACACATCTACAGTATATATAATTGTGTGTATTGGTCTACAAATCTGAAACAAGGGGTGTATGAATGTACATTGTCTGGAAACACAGCTCAGCACCCTTTCCCTCCATTCATCATGGTCAACAATATCCAACCTCTGATTGCACTAACCTCTACTCCGTTCAGAGAGACAGGCACCCACATCTCTGACCTTGACTGCCATAGCAACACTATCAGGGTGCCTCCTGTTTTCCCCAAAAGTAGCAGACATCTGTGTCTCACGGTCGAGATTTGATGCAGGCTTTACAATGACCTCAAGGCCTTAATTTGACCCAGTGTATGCCAGTGTACTGTATGATACCAAGTTTGGAAAAATCCCTAAAAAATATGACTACAAACAACTTGACAATTGACATCTCTTTTTTTTCTTACACTTTTCTTCTTTCATCTCTCTACAACAGCCTACACAGACAAGATCAAGGAGATGTCCATGCTGTCTCTGCTCTGCTCCTGCTTCCACACGCAGCCACATCCCAACAGCCTCTATCAGTATGGAGGTCAGTATGTCTGCCTGCCTGCCAGTCACACTGTGTCTTATGTCCTCATGTTGATCCTCTCAGTTTGTCCTCAGCTTGTCCTTGCATGACACAGACAGGGCAGAAACATCATGTGATTGACATTAGAATGTCCCTTCTTAATTTCTTGTATCATTTTCCTTAAAATTCAATGTATAAACTTTAATATGCTCTGCTGGAAATAATCCTCTTTTCCTGCTTTAGCTTTGTGTTATAAATTGCTGTGAAATATCAGTTCCAGGTAGTATTAACACCTTTTTTTTAACTATTTTTGACTTTTATCATAGACCAACTACTGACTACAATCAATATTTCTGAAATAATAAACAGCAAACATCACACTTGTATGTATGTACACTTGCTCACCTGGTATGTATTTTCATAACACTGTCTTAAAAATACTAAATCTCAAGTAAAGTAGTTTTATAAAGGACTGTTGTTAAAAAGGCCAAATCGTCACCAAGGCAACAGATAAGCCATCCACCATGACATCTCTGCCAACAACAGTGATTTATATTCCTGTGTTTTATTCAGAAGACACATTATGGGACAGTTTTTTTTTTTGAATGAGTCTGTGGAGTCTGTGGAACTAGTTAATGCTAACATGCAACACACTGTAATAAAGGTATGACTGTAAATGAGGCCATGCCTATTAATTGCATTAGGATAGCATAATACTTATCAATTCCTATAACTGACTTAAAGTATTCTGTGGGTTTTTTCTGTGATTCATGAACTAGTAGTATTAATAACTGTGAACTTTGATTTGTTAGCATTCATAGATTTCATGAAAAAGATAGAAAAACAAATGCTCATAGCAGGTTATTGTGTGAGTAACAGACACAAATACAGTCTTTACTGTCCTTAATGTGAACTTGTCTTTGCTGTTGTTCTGCACATTGTACTGGGTGTGTGTTCCATGTGACTACATTGATGTTCTTATTGATTAGATACATATCTCACAAGTTATCAATCCATGGGTGACATGGTTTAATTATTATCTGTTCACTACCCAAACAGCTCTAGATATCTGGAGCACAGAGTTACAATAAGTGTCACAGTTCTGCTCTTTTCCTGCAACTACCTGGTCAATTTCCACTCACCCCACCTCTGCTCTACTCCTGCCAGTCAGCCACACCCACCTCATCAGTTAACCCTGTTCACTTGGGCACTCAGCTGCAACCAATCTGTAATCAAGTCAGTATATATACTCCTGTTGTCCACTCACTCCTGGCCAGATTGTCCTTGCCTACATGCCAGACCTTCCAGCACTCATTCATGGACTGATTTTCTGGTTTCGACTCTGCTTGCCTCTGACCAGCTCTCCTCGTCTCTGCCCCGGTACACACAACAACCTTCTGTTCCTGACCACGATTATCGCCTGTTTTCATCCTCGTTCTGTAAGATAATTGCTTGATTACTTAACTTCAATAACCTTTAAAGTAAGAGACTGAGAACAGAAGTCATCGAGCAGCCACCTGGGACTTTATTGAAGTTGCAGCAAACACAGCAAACATCAACGAAGACTATCGAAAACAGCTCTCGCCTCAGTCCCCCTCCAGTATATTTATACTACTGGTTCGGCACGTAGGCGTCATTTGGTATTCTGTATGTGCCAGGTCAAGCCGACCTGGCGTGTTCAGCCAAGATCTGGTTTCCTGGAAGCCTAACCCTTTCTCGTAATGTTGACTTCCTAACATCCTTTTAGGGATATGGATAGGGCAAAAACTCCCTACACAGGCTTGTTGCTACATGCCCAACTGGTACATCTGTTGACTTTCGTCTCACTTGTTGTTGTCTCCTTTTACTATGGTGCACACATATCTGCCTCTACAATTCCTGTCTGCCTATGGCTGTGTGGAATCCTTTGGCTTCAGTCTTGTCAGGAGAGCCCAGAGACTCTCGCCTGGTCAACCTCATCTCCGTGAGTGCTACTGGCATTGATGCCCGAGCTCAGGCAATAACTTCATTTGCTATGCAGTTGCAACAGCCAATCGGCTGCAGTCAAACCCAGGCTACTGGCGTAAAGCTACCTCCTGTTCTCGCTGGCGTGCAGTAACCCCCTGCTCCTATACCAGCTGGCGTGCGGAAGAGCAGCAGCCCCAGACCCCTGCAGACGAGCAGCAGCCCCAGTACTTGGCCTCGGCCTCTGCCCCTTCAGATGAGCAGCAGCCCCAGGACTTGGCCTCAGCCTCTGCCACTGCTGATACGCAGCCACCCCTAGCACCTGAGCTCCCGGTGGTCCAACTTCCTTTACCTCTTGGGCCCAGTTTGCAGTCAAGAGGTCTTGGATGCCTGTCTCCAGAGGGGCCTCGTCTCTGCCACAATCGCCGGCCTCCAGCGGGGCCCTGCCTCAAATTCTGCCACAGTCACCAGCCTCCAGTGGGGTCCCGTCTATGCGACAGTCGCAGGCCACCGGGGGGGGCCCCCCCATCTCTGTCTCCGCCTCAGTCGCCAGGCATCCGGAAGGGTACCGTCTCCGCCTCAGTTCCCGTCATCCAGGAGGGCCCTGCCTTCATTGCCATTCTCCAGAGGGGTCCCGCCTCAGTTTCTGCCTCTGTCGCCGGGCACCAGAGGGGCCCTGCCTCAGATTCTGCCTCTGTCACCCGCCATCAGAGGGATCCTGCCTCAGATTCTGTCTCCATTGCCGGCCACCAGGGGTTTGCCGGCCACCAGGGGTTTCCCGTCTCAGATTCTGTCTCCGCTGCTGGTCTTCAAAGAGGTTCCACCCTCGTTTCTGGCCTCCTGAAGTGCTCCACCACCGACCCTTTGCCCAGCTCCAGAGAGATTTCGCTCTAGCCCCCAGCCTCCAGAAGGGTTTCGCCTTCGCTGCCTTCCTCCTGCCAGACTTCCCGAAGGGTTCCACCTTGGGTGACGGCCTCCTGCTTGACTATGTAGGGGGGGGCGAGCTTTCAACTCGGCTTGTCCCTGACC
Organism: Scomber scombrus; assembly: GCF_963691925.1. Classification (NCBI taxonomy): domain Eukaryota; kingdom Metazoa; phylum Chordata; class Actinopteri; order Scombriformes; family Scombridae; genus Scomber; species Scomber scombrus. The sequence goes on from NC_084972.1 coordinate 2,741,312, forward strand.
GCCTCTCCTCGCCTCTACACACAACAGACTTCTGTCCCTGACCAGAAGTATCACCTGTTTACTTCCTGGTTCCTCTCTGCCTGTGGCTGTGTGGCATCCTCCGGCTTCAGTCCTGTCAGGGGAGCCCAGAGACTCTCGCCTGGTCAACCTAAGCTCCGTGAGTGCTACTGGCATTACCCTACCTGCAGCCTACTCTGTGTCTCCGGTGACCCTGAGCCCAGCCTGTCCCCCTACGCATTCTGCCTATACCTGTTCAGTTGCCTTGCTGACTGTCTTCAATAAAGATCACTTCAAACTGCTCCCTGGTTTGTGCTGCATTTGGGTCCTACCACCTCCACACCCCGTTACAATCGGAGCTATATTATTAAAAGCTCTTGCTGCTCTAACATTGTTGTTTTTGAGTAGCGTGTTTATGAGTAAAGTGGAGAGAGATATGAGGAATGAAAGGCAGCAAAGGCCCCAGCCTAGGCCAACAGGGCTGCCAAACCTTTTTTTTTTTTTTTTTGGACACAATAGTGAGACACACAGTCTGTATGAACATGCACTGTACAGCCAGCTCACTAACTTATACTTATAAACTTTGTCAGGCCTGGAGGTGAAGGGCTTGAACAAACGAGCATCGGGCCAGTCGTTTGAGCTGATCCTGAAGGATCCAGATCAGTTCAAGGACAAACCCCAGAATCAGCCCCTGCCCTCACCCCCGAAGAAGGAGGTGTCCCTGGAAGAGCTCCAGAAGAGGCTGGAGGCCGCTGAGGACAGGAGGAAGGTAAGCAGATCCTGTAGTTCATCACATCCTGGTCTCATGATGGAGCTCATTTATTTTCTGTATAATGTTTTCCTACCCTGCTGATTTAATTAAATGAAACTCTTAATTTTGTATACACACAACACAGAAGCTTGTTGTTGCCTTTAAAATCATGTCAGATTGTATTTTGTTAAGTCCCATGTAATGATCAAGTTAGAATACTTTCAACCATATCACAATCACAGTTCTGGTTCAGTCTGGTGCAGTTTGGTTGATTATACATACTGATAGAAGATGAGAATCCTTTACAGTATGTTACACTGATTCCAATGATACATTTTTATCATAGTCAACCAATATATGCATATTTGTTTTATTGATAGCAGTTTGATTATGACTCTGGGGCTCAGTCATGGCCAAATTATCGATGTGCAACTGTGCAATGGTCCCGGAGCCCCAAAAGTCCCAATTTCACGCTATGGTTTTGGTACTATTGGTGCTATCATTATATGAATGAAGGAAGGTCCTGCAGTATTTATCTTGACACCCTGTCCTGTGTCAAAATCTAGCTTTGAGAGCTGTATTATTTTAGTTTATATTGTGCTACAATACAACACAGCTGGGAATGTATAGCTGTCAGGGGAGTAGCAAAGAGCAAATTCCTCAAGGGTCCCAGCCTTTCTTTTTTTTTCTGTCTGTTTCAGACCAGAGCTGTGAGACAACGCTGCCAGAAATCAAGTGACTGACAAGCTCATAACTTTGTGGTCAGATTCTGAAAAGTGGGTGTTGTAAACTCAGCTCTGAAAGAACAGAACAGTCTGCTAAACAAGTGCAACATCAGCAAAAGTTTCAAAATAAAAACTTGAAACTAGTTTCAATATTTCAAAACTTTCCCAAGTCCAATTTGACAAATTTAAATCTCTGAATGTGTTGGAGAAACACTAAAACGAATACTGCCTTTGTGAAGAAGGAAAATTCAAATACAGAGAGTTAGATTATTTTTATATTTATTTTTTAATGTTATTTGAAGATTCCTAACACTAAGCTTCAACCTTTTTTAAAGACTTGTTTTAAGTTTAGAAATATGGCATGGTATTGGTTCTATAAGAGAGAAAAAAAATGCATTCTTTTGTGTCTGTCTTGGTTTGTGGGTTTCATGAATGCATACCTACCCCAACTGCCACTATCATAATCACTACTATTATCACACTAACTCCCCCCTATTTGTATGCTGTACCACATATGTCCCCTCCACCCTAATGTAGTCCCAGGAGCTCCTGGTGCTGAAGCAACTGGCAGAGAAGAGGGAGCACGAGCAGGAAGTTCTCCACAAGGTGCGTGAGGAGAACAACAACTTTAGCAAGAAGACTGAGGAGAAGCTCTTCCAAAAGATGGAGGTCAAGAAGGAGAAACGGGAGGCCCATCTCAATGCGCTGAAACAGCGGCTGCGTGAGAAAGCAAGTCTTCACATTATGTCATAATTTATGAATTAATATTAATATAATTTTATCAATGCAAGGAGAACACCATTATCTTTTGTAGCTATGTCTCGTTTTAGTAAGTCACACAACCAACAACATCCTGGTTGATTTGGTGACTCCTGTGGTATCTGGAGGTAATGTCAAGTGTGTTTGATTAACACAAATTGTCTGAAATGATACATGTATCAACCACTGGGGGCAGCAAATATGCCTTAAGCAGAAATACAACATAAGAAACTACTGTCAAGAATAACTATACCTCCTCTTCCAATGTCCCAATAGCAGTGCTGTTTTCATATGTATTATGTGAAATGAGGAAGCTTTCCCCACCACATTCAGTACATGTATACTGTATGTATGAATCCCTTAAGTCATATTTGGAGTCCAGCACAGAAAGAACTGACCCCACCACTAAAAGTAAAAAACTAGTATATAGAAAGGCATTGGCTGAATGGAACAGAATGAGTTGGCTATTGATGAAAATATCTACCATAAATACATAATTAGTAATATAATGAGAACCTTTAAGAAATTAATGTATATTTTGCATCCTCAAGCAGTGTTGTTTAAGAGGCTGACACATTGATTAAACATAGTTACACGTGAGTTTTCATAAATCCATATATAACACATCATGGGTTCGGATCGTTATTAGCAAAAAAAAGTTACATAAGACAGTTTTAGCAGAGGTTAGTGTAATGTTTTATCCAGACCAGTCCCTCCACACATGCTCCTTTTACTAAGACTCACAGTATTTGATGTGAAAATTAGGCTACTTCCAGTTTCTACTCCACTGACCAAACGGGAAAACTGTTGGTCATTTCATGAAATGCAGCAGTTTTTTTTTTATTTTGAGACATTGCACTCATATCACAAAAATCCAGAAGGCAGGATATACAAACACCACCCTTTACTGTGGGGGTTGCAGCTGTAGTTAAGTTCTTCCGCTGTTATCTACTTATCTTGAACTTCAATCTTCAGCTAAACAGAAGTTGTTGAGGGAGGAAACTATAATCATCAGTAGCACCATGAAGGGATTCACACTGATAATCTCCAAAGACTGCTCAGCTAGCTTTTTATTTTCCAGTTTCAAATGACACGAGTGCATGAAGTGTCATTTTCACTGAACTTTAAATGTTAAATATTTGGAATGTACTATTTTCAAAACCCAAACATTCAGATATTGTTTTTCTTCATTCACTTTTGAGAGGGACACCATGATGATGTGATGATCTGTTGCTATAATGAATGTTTGGTAGTTCACATTGACTTTCTATGAAGATACCTGGGTGAGCTTCTTTGCTGAAACTAACAGCCGACAGTCAGTTCACCTCTTGCTTCTTATAAAATGAGCTAGATACATTTAATATAAGATAGGACATTTTAAAAGACAGAAAATAATATGAATTGGAAATATAGTTTTAAATGTATTAAAACATACAAATATTCAAGTCAATGGCAAAAAATCTGAATCTGAAAATGTTCCTGCAAAAGTTGCCAAAGATGTTAGTTACCAGGCCCTTGACCAAAAGCCTAAAAACCCTTCGGGGTTGTCACTGAAATGTCAAGAGATACAACACTAGTGAAAGTTGTAAAAAGAAAACATTGAAGTGGACACTTCAAGAGCTGATATATGGCCAAAAAAACTGCTGAAAAGAGCATCAAAGCTTCGTATTGTCCTGAATGTTTCTGTGGTTCAACAGTCTGTGTTGCTTCTAAGTTTTATGTTCCAGAAGCCCAACCTTCCATCATAACTTTGAGTTTATCTGACAGTTTATTACTTTATTATACAGGAAGTCCACGCTGCCGAGGTGCGCAGGAACAAGGAGCTGAAGGCTGACCTCTCTGGCTGAGGATATTTTCTACACTAAGGCAGCGGATGCTACTTTTGAAAATCTTCATGTGTGTCCAAGTTTTCCTGTTGTTCAGTATTCACCAATAGCACCAGTGCACCTTTCAGGACTCAAACTAGTAGTAAATCAGCACCAAATAATGCTACTCATCTGTTTCATTTTTGGTAAACCACACATTTGGAACTACAGGTACATAATCTGATAGCAGAGGCAAGTACAGCTGAAATAAAGTCCAATTCTGAGCCAAGCAAGGTCTGTGTTGGGTTTATCTTGTGGGTGAAATAATGTTTTTGTGGGCAATTATATTCTGTGAACATAAATAATAAGCTTTATTTATATAGCACTTTTCAAAAAACGTGTTTACAAAGTGCTTCACAAACATTAAAACAAATATACACAATTCAATTACAATAAAATCAAGAAATAAACAAAGACAATGAATAAATTAATATTATGAGCAATTTTTTTTAAGAGTGTTTCCAATGGTAGTGCGTTCCACAATTGAGGAGCACTTGCCACAAATGCTTTACCACCCTCTGTCTCAAGCCATATTCTGGGGACTAAGAGCAACAGCTGGTCAGCAGATCTGAGAGTACGAGGAAGGGTGTAAGGAGTAAGCAGGTCAGTAATATAGGATGGGGCAAGATTGTTCAGTGATTTAAAAAACGAGCAGTAAAATTTTAAAATCAATTCTGAACACCACAGGTAACCAGTGCAATGAGGCAAGAATAGTCGAAATATGGTCATATTTACAGGTTCTAGTGAGGACCCTACCTGCAGTGTTTTGTACAAGTTTATAGATTTCTGTGGCTGTCTGGCAAACAATGAGTTGCAGTAGTCTAGATGGCAGGAGACAAAATGTGAGTAAGGGTTTGAGCATCACTGAATGAAAGAAATGGTCTGATTTTGGCTATGTTCCTACTTTGATAGATGGCTGTCTTGGTGATATTGCTGAAATGTTTAGAAAAGCTCAGGTCCAAGTCAAAGATCACTCCCAGATTACAGGCCTCATGGGTGGACTGTAGCCCTAGGCAAACTAAAGTTGGGGTTACAGAATCCCTGTGTGCTTTGGGTCCAAATACCATCACTTTAGTTTTGTCGCTGTTAAGCAATAAGAAGTTGCTGGACATCCAGGCCTAAAATGTTTCAAGACAGGATATGAGTGACCTGACTGAGGTGAGGTTTGATGGATTTATAGATAAGTAGATTTGAGAGTCACCTGCATAAAAATGGAAAGAAATGTTCACATTTTGGATAACCTGACCTAATGGTAGCATGTGTATTGAGAACAGTTAAGGGCCAAGAATCGACCCTTGTGGAACGCTGCAGGTGATATTTGCATAACTGGAGAGGACATTGCCAACAGATACAGAGAAGTTTCTGTCACTTAGGTATGACTTGAACCAATCTAGAGCAACCTCAGTCAACCTACCCAATTTTCAAGACGGTCAGTAAGTACGGCATGATCGACAGTATCAAATGCAGCAGAGAGATCCAACAACAACAACAAAGACAGTATCTGAGTTCATCCTGATATCATTCACAACCTTTAATAGTGCAGTTTCTGTGCTATGATGAATATGGAAGTCAGATTGAAACTTCAAAAAGTGAGCTGAGAATATACCACTTTCTCCAATACCTTGGCAAGGGAAGGTCATTTAGATATAGGTCTAAAGTTGTTAAAATCATAGGTGTCAATAAGTTGGGGGAAGGATTTGATCTTTCTTCCTTTACAGTTCTGTTGAAATCTTGTAAAAGAACTTTCATGACATTAAGATCATGCCTCAATTTAGAATGAGGCATCAATGTCTGCTCAGCACGTCTACATGCCCTTTTAATGATCCGGACACGGTCATTTATCCATGGTGGAGGTTTGGATGAAGATGGACAGGCTTTAGATAATTTAAAAGGAGCTACCATGTCCAGTGTTGCAGCACAGCGTTTTAGAAATCCAGTGTTCTGCAGAACATGAAGAATGTAGTGGATCACACTGCTGAGAAAGTTGATATGTAGTACAAAAATGCTCAGAAGTTTGCGAAGTGATGGGTCTAAAACATTGAGGGCCTCTCTGGCCGGAGACATGCTGAGTACAGTCGAAGGTATGGATGAGGTCGAGGAACTCAGATGCAAAAATCATTTATTACGAGGTAGATTTTCAAATGCTTTTAATGTTATTATCGGGTTTAGTAGAACAGGTTTTTCTGGTTAATGTTTCCTAATATTTGCGGTGACATTAGTGTCCTCATTGTGCACATGAAAGCAGTATCTAATACAAACAATCAATATATGGCATGTAATGTTCCACATTTTAGCATAAAATGCATGCAGTAAGCATAGTAACATGGTGACATATATTAAGATAACACAGTTCAATTCATTTCTAAATTGTGAATGTAAAGCCCAGCATCTAAAATAAGGGGTGAAGTACGTGAGTAAACATATATCATCTCAATTTTGCAATCTAGACCTTGCAGTATAGGTTCACAATCTTTCAGTCTGTCTTAAACAAGAATGAAGAGCCCAAATGAACAGTGAAACATTTTTGCATTTTTGCACAAAATGATTGTGTGACTGAACACTGACTTAGACCTCAGCACAGTCACATTAAACCCTTGTATTACTTACTATACCTGTTTTATGAGTTTACATTATCATGCTTGTGTGTATGAACAGGAGGAATGATTACACGGAAGAAAACCTCTTTTAGTGTTTATATTTGGGCTACAGGAGCAGGTTTATAGTGCACGTATTGCTTTGACTGTGCAGAAACATACCACATTACAAGGAAGCTATTGTTAAAAAGAGGAAGTGTTTTGCATTGCATGTACAGGATGTGACACAGACTGGGGGCATATGAGGACAGCGCATTGCCTATCATTTTAACCTGATGCAATATATGTGAAGCGAAACTTAGAACAGCTCTCCCGGTAATCATCACAGGGTGAGTCTCCAAATAAAGGTCCGTGAAAGGTGACACGTTCCAGCTGCAGGGAGGGGTTCTGTTTGCCTTCACTTTGAAACGTTAACTGGATCACAGTTATCTGCGATATTACAGCCTCTGCAAACAACTTCCTGTTGAATGTCTTGGAACTGCTGAACTGCTCCCACACTTCAACGGTAATTATTATTAATATTGTTGATAAAGTATTACAACAACAACAACAACAACAACAACAACAACAATAATAATAACACATTAATCATTATTAGTAGTAGTAGTTGTAGTATTAATTAAACTTGCATATAAACTTGGACAGTTGGATGTAGATTTTTTTTAACCGGGCAAAAATCAGTAGTGTAATTTTTTTATTTTTTTATTGTTGTCTTGATTGTACCTGAATTACAGGGTGTGTATTTTAAAACAGTAAAAACTCTAGCAGAAAACCTTGCTTAAATACCAGACTCATTTGAGCCATTTGTTCCACTGACTTCATTCTCAGTCTATATATTTTTAATGCACAAGGCCGCCATCTAGTGGACATAAGATGGAAGCTCTAAGCAGCAGACAGCTGAATAATAAAAACTGATTATTCCATCTGGCCATTTTATGCCACTCCAGGTCACATCAATCAATCAGTCGATCAGTCAATCAATTTTTATTTATATAGAGCCCAATCACAACAAAAGTTATCTGAAAGCCCTTTTCACATAGAGCAGCTCTAGACCGTAATCGACCCAATATTCCCACACAAGCAGGAGTCTTTAAGCCTGTAAGTTTTAAGCTTAAACATAGAGAGGGTGTCTGCCACCCTGACCATATCTGGAAGATGATTCCACAGGAGAGGAGCCTGATAACTGAAGGCTTTGCCTCCCATTCTACTTTTAGAGATACAAGGAACCTGTGGGCCTGTATGCTGGCAGTGCAGTGTTCTCATAGGTTCATAGGGTACTATGAGATCTTTAAGATATGATGGAGCCTGACCATTAAGAGCTTTGAAAGTGACGAGAAGGATTTTGAATTCTATTCTGGATTTTACATTATACAGGAAGCTAATACAGAGAAGCCAAAATGGGAGAAATATGATCTCTTTTACTTCTTTTTGTTAATACAGAGAGTTGTTAGCAGTTTGCTAGGGTAGCCTGATACTAACGAATTACAATAATCCAGCCTAGAAGTAACAAATACGTGGACTAGTTTTCCAGCATAATTTTGAAAGATATGCGATGTTATGAAAGTGAAGAAAGGCAGTCATTAAAATCTGTTTAATGTGGGAGGTAAAGGCCATATACTGATCAAACACAACTCCTAGATTTCTTAGTAGCTATATCATTATATCTATATCTATATCAATAGGGATTGTGTTGTATTTTACCAGAAAGTACTGAAATTGAAATAATTCTAGGCCATATTGTGCCTACTGATTTTTTTAAATTATCATACTTTCATATTTTGTGCATTCTATGTGCAGGAAACCTGTGCCAAGGCCACATTTCTGAAGCATCATATTGAGGAGTCATCTTAGCAACAAGCATGCGTTGTGTCATTCTTGGCAGTCTAAACCTTTAATGTTGATGTCATACTCTGTGATACTCAAGTTATTATGCAGATCAATGAGTATTGGCCTAAAAAGTGACCCTCTGTGGTTTTCTGAAATAAACAGCATTCTTAAGCACAATTCTTATTATACTTTTTTTGTTGTTTTCTCTTTTAGACACATTCTGGATGTTTCTCAGATTTTGGCCCTCAGTTTTTCATACATCCAGAGATTCCTTAATTTATGACTAATCTGAGTCTATTTTGACTGTAACCAGGAAACATACTACTGAACCTCTGAGTCCACATTCCTACAATCTGCAGGGCCATACTTGAATATCCTGCATTCAAGTGCTGACTTCAGCATTATGCATGTGTCACAATGTCCGCTGGGGGGTCCAAACTAGCTCTGCTTTCATCAACATATGACCTCAAACTTGTATGCATTCAGTGCTCTGTCAGAAAGAAAGAAATTACGTATTCCTTAAAATCAGTCCAGCACCAGTGTTCACATGATCTCCTGCTCTGCAGAGCCAAAGGTGGCAGCAAATGGAGGCCGGTGTCTAGACGTCCCAAGTTTCCAAACCCTAGTCAGTATATGACATGTTGGTTCTTTGAAGAGGGCTCTGGCTGCACAAGGCACCAAAACCGTTGCACCTTTGCTAGAAGTGAAGAAGAAGTGGCTGTGTGGAACTTTGAAAAGCATCAAGGATTAGACCATGACCATCTCTGCTATCTTATATCTCAGTCTGAGAGAGGGTCTGATCAGAGTAACACATCTAAACGTCTTGGTGACCTTTTGGATTTAGATTTGAAGGCTGTGTGTGATCTGTGCTCTGTTAAGGAGAATGAAATAACATACACTGTTGAGTCAGTTATTCACAAGTGCAGTAGAAATCAGCTTTTAGTCAAAGCTAAAGCCTCTCACCAATGGAGACCTGTCTCTGAGCCGCCTAACTGTGGGGACTTTGATCAAAATGTCATTTACAAAGCTTGTGACTTCTATGTTGAGGGCTCTGGATGCACACAACATGGAGAGAGCTGCACTTTTGCCAGAAGCTTCGAAGAGGCCACTGTATGGAACTATGTTAGAGGGAAAAAAATAGATAAAGATGAGTTAATCAGACATGTAGCTGACTCTGAGCATATTTCGATAACACCAGAAAGTGCAGCTGAAAGCATTCTCCAAACATTTTCAGGGGAATTTGTTGAGCTCTGTAAAGACTGCTTTCATGATCATCCACAAAAATTAACAGTCAAAAGGTGGAACGCCACTTGCTCGGCAGACGAGGCACACACCTGGAACCCAATCTTAGTTTACCACCTATTAGAGAATAATAGGAAGGACATCTATTGTCAGGTGCGCCCACTTCCTCAAAACTGTCAGTTTAAGTACTGCAGTCATGTCAGGCAAGTCAAGCCCTGCTGGCATCAGGCCGGCCACTGTGCCTCTGCCCAGAGCGAGGTGGAGATGGCGGTGTGGAAAGCGGAAAAGAGTGGGCTCTTAGTCCGGACTCATATCCTTCAGTTGAGCCAGCAGGAGCAGAACCAGTCCAGACAGGTCACCATGTACTGCAAAGTCTGCCTCCTGGAACTTTCCTCCCCAGAGAGCTTCTTCAAGCACTGCTCCTCTTTGGAGCATGCCCAGTTACTCTCTGATGACACCATCATCAAGTGGGAATGTCGGCAGCCGCCACACAATCGCAGAGCTGAGTTTTGGCTGTGTGACAGGTAATCAACACTGCTCCCCTTTACATGTATTACTACTGTACTGAAGGTACTGTAGGTTTTTTGCCATGGTTATGGACATTTATGCTATTATGTGGTGTAATCCCAAAAAACCAAGACCTTTACCCAGTTGGTCATCCATTTGCAAAATTGCATACGGTTTTATGGGACTCTCCATCTTCCTGTGGTTTGATCTGTTGAAAGCAGGATATTCAGTATTGTTGTTATTGTTAAGATGCCCTTCATGAATAGCATCATTTTGAATTGTATTTTTTGAATTATTTTGGTCTTTTTGTGTGATTTGCTGTTAAAAAGGGGAAAGCATTTCCCGACTTATCATTTAAAGAGTAATGTTGTATCCCACTTTCATACTACATAGTCATTTAGTAGTTTTGTGTATGTAATGTAGTGCAAAAATTACTTAAATTTTGATGGAATTAAAGGGGTTATTACCAGTTTGAAAAAAAGTCAATATTAACACAAGATGGTGATAGACTTCCAGAAACACCTCTGAAAACTGCTATTGTTTGTTACTATTCTAATGTTTGTTTTGTACTGAAATTTCCATTTCATCTTAGACCACAAACATGTGAGTATGGCAACAACTGTCCAAAAGCTCATTCTGTGGAAGAACTGAAGGAGTGGGTGATGCGTGCTGAAGAGGAAGAGGAGATCAGACATAACATTGAAGCCCAAGGTTACATGAGCTATAATGACAGGCTTTTGAAAGAATACAAAAACAGCAGCAATGAAGTGTACATTGTGAGTATGGGGCTCAAATATGTTCTTTAGGTTCAGGTAACAAAGGTAGTTAATACTAGTTACTATTACTACAATTACCATTGCTATTACTATTACTAATGATATAATTATTGACAGTTCAATCAATTTACTCTTCAGTTCCTACTGATTCAAACTATTTTAATTTACTATTTCATATTTTCAACAGATGTCAGTTCAAGTTGATGATGTCAGCATCTCTTGTGATAAAGATTTAACTTTGGAGTGTGAACACATCAATGCAACACTTCAGTGGAACTTTCAAGTTGAAACAGAGGTAAGATCTTTAGATTTTATTTTTGTAAGTGCCTTGACACACAGGAAGTGTCAGAAGCGCATGTACATTGTGGACCCTCTTGGTTTTACTTTGGCGCCCATGTTAACAGATTAGTGAGAGTGTCCACAAAGTACACATGACGTGCTTCTCCTCTCTTTCTGTGATATCAGTTCAAAGGAATTCCTGCCTGATATTTTACCTGCTTCCAGAAAGAGATTTGCCCTTGTTATTTTCCTTATTTTAGTCTATTGGAGCCAGGGATTTTCTGGTGACCATCAGTGGTACTTCACTTTAAGATACTTCTGCATTGCCTTCGATTTCAAACTGTACTTATTGCTGCTTGATGTCAACAGTATTACATGTCGAAAAATGGACATGCAGACCAAATTGCAGCAGACCAGCAAGAGTTAAATGCCACCTTTAGGAATTAGTCTAGCTACTGTGCCATGTTACTTTTCTGTGTCAATGTGTTATTCACACAGTCTTCAAATCAATCTTCAAATAACTTACTTAACTCTTTAACGTCCTCATCATAGAATGCTTAATTAATACTTTTGTGTTTGTACAGAGACAGCTTGTGCATGTGGCGCTGTTGAAGAAAGAACCAGGAGCATTATTTACATTGGATTATCTCAGTTTAGCGCCCTGCAGTCACTCCTCAGGTGAACACTTTCTCAGTGATGACATGACCTATGACATCACTGTGTCTTTCACATGCACCAACCCAGGTCTGTATGAACAGTGGTTAGTGCTAGATTTTGACATGAGACCAGTGCTCTTGAAAAAACTCAGAGTAAGAGTGGGCCAGCCATCACTGGATGACATCGAACAACCAACTATGACCCCTGGAGTCACCTTTCAGTGTGTTGAGCGTTGGCATCGAGGGAACAGGGTTATCATCCCATGTTCCGCCAGGAAAGAAGAACAGGAGGAGCTGTTAAAAGAGTACAAGCCTCCTCAGATTAACTTTCTGTTTAAGTCCTCCTATAACAGCCAAACACCTCTGAATCATGAGAACTACAAAGAAAGCATGCACCACTTCCTGTACGAAGAGGAACAAGCAGAGGACCAAGTTGTTTCAAGGTAAAATGCTGATCTTTATCTGTGTCCTGTTCCTTTTATGATGTTTGGAAATAGCACATATATGCAAATCAATGTTGAAGCTTTTCTTCTTATTTACTTTAGGCTAAATGTTTGTGGAGAAATTAAAACACTGGATGTGTTGAACAGTCCAGAGTTTGGCATGATGATTGCTCCTCCAGGAGAACTGTTCTGTTCTGTCTCAACTCCCTGTAATCTCACACCTGACACCCCTGAGGGACAGGTACTGAAACGAAGCATCAAGTCTGGCCTGATAGCCCCTTTATGTTCAAGTGGCCGAAACTCCAAGGTCTATGAGGCCAACATCCTGCAAGACACAAGAAGTGCAAACGAAATGTATTTGGAACTCGCTAAAAGATGTTGCTCACATCTTATACTCAAAAGAAATGAATCATATCAAATGGAAGTGCAGTTTCAGCTTGACCGCGACAGCTTCTGTACCATGCACAAGGCTGTAGACCTCCTTCCTGATACAAAAAGAGTGCTACCAGACCTTAAAAACTGCAGTGTTCCTGCAAAACACATGCACTATGAGGAGCTGAATGTAAAGCAAAAGTCAGCATTTGACTTTATCACTGGGTTTTCCAGTGTCCAAAAAAGCGTGGCACCAATCCTCATTTATGGACCATTTGGAACTGGGAAAACATTCACCCTTGCTACAGCAGCCAGAGAACTTTCTAAAGAGCCTAACAACAAAGTGCTAATTTGCACCCACACCAACAGGTAATACATAACATTGAAAATGTATTGACATGCTTATTGATTGCTTTATGTGGGCATATAATCCCCAAGCAAATTTTTAAAATCTTGCACATGTTCATTTTTGATTCCTTTCAGTTCTGCAGATCTGTATGTCAAAGAGCACTTCCATCCATTCATTGACAAAAAAAATGCTGGGATGAAGCCGATTCGAATAAAAGCAAACACCAAGAGTGCTTTGTTTGCCACAGATGAGATTACTTTGAAGTACTGCTTTCTTTCAGAAGACAGACAGTTTCTACCATCAACCAAAGCTATTCTAGATTGCCACAAAATAGTCATAACCACCACAACAATGGCAATGCATTTTCATGACCTAAAGCTCCCAGAGGGATACTTCACCCACATTCTAATTGATGAAGCCTCTCAGATGCTGGAATGTGAGGCCTTGATTCCCCTTGGTTTAGTTGGGCCAAACACAAGAGTTGTTTTAGCAGGAGATCACATGCAAATGGGGCCAAAACTTTTCTCAGTGGATGATCATCGTCGTTCAAATCACACACTCCTTAATCGCTTGTTCCACTACTATCAAGACCAAAAGTGTGATGCTGCCCAAAAAAGTAGAATTATTTTCAGTGAAAACTACCGATCAACCAGAGAAATTGTGGAGTTTGTATCCACCCATTTCTATGTTGGTAAGAATGATGTTATCAAAGCTACTGGAAATATTCCACCTCCTGACAATGGCCCTGCCATAGAGTTCTACCATGTTAGGGGAGAGTGTCTCTTTGACACTGTGTCTATGTCTTGGTATAACCAAGAAGAGGTTGCCACAGTGAATGAAGCAGTAAACGAAATTCTCAAACACTGGCCATCAACATGGGGAACCAAGGACCAAAGCTCAATATGTGTTCTATCAGAGGGATGTCAGGTAAATTAAAACTAATTAATTAATTACATCAATAATACAAGGTTTGGTCAGAGTTGTAGACTAATATTTTAATGATCTTAATTGTTCCTTAGGTTCGACTAATTCGGACAGCACTTAAGAGAAAAAGCCTGGCAGATGTCCATGTGGAGAATCTTTCAAATGTACAAGGTAATTTTGATTTAGCTTTAAGAACTCCAGTATGATTATCCCATTGTTAGACATAAAGGATGACTTGACTCAAACTGAGCACCTGTCTGTCTATTCAAACATTAAATTTATATCGCATTTCATATATGTTACTGTTTTTTTTTTCCTTTTTTTAAAAAAAAGATTTTTTTTTAACATTTTCTCATTATAAGTTATCTTCATGTGTCGACAGGCAAACAGTTCAGGGCAGTAATTATGACAGCTGTGCAAACACGCGATAGCCTAAGAACATCACATCTGCCTGGTCTGGAGCTGTTCAATGATGCCCGTGTGTTAAACACAGCAATGACGAGGGCTCAGTCCCAAGTGGTTGTGATTGGAGATGCTGCTGCCCTCTGTTGCTTTGGGAAATGCTCAGGAATCTGGAAGATCTACATAGAACACTGCATCAACAACAGTGGTGTTGCACCAGAGCATTTCACCAAAGATTTCTTTGAAAAAGATGTCATGGAAATTGCAAGATTTCAAGAGCCTGGAAATGTGGATGAGAGCAGCATTCTCAGTGATTCAATTCTTCAAGAACTGAAAGATGAATATGAACAGCTAGAAACAGAATATAGTTCAGATGAAGACTGTTCAGAAGGCTTCAATCACCACAAGTCAAGCTCATCATACAATACCACTGATGATCTTACAGATGTTTTAGAGTTATGTAAAAAACAACCAGAGATGCACAAGCTTGGAAAGTTGGTCAGGGAGTCCCATAACAGAGGTTATGTCATACCATATAATAGCCCCACCAGACCTATAAGCATAAAAGGAAGGGCAAACCTGGGCAAGGCCTTCTCTGGAGATGAAGTGCTTTTACAAGGATCAAGAGTGTTCAGTATCACCAAGAAAGATGAATCAGCCCGTGATCTAGTGTGTGTGCTTGAGGATGAAGATTACAGCAAACCAAGACTGAATTCTGATGACAATTTTGTCAAAAGATTGATGATGCCTATTACAAAAACTGCACCCAAAATACGCATACTGATCAGCAAGAAAAAACCCAACTTACTCCCAATAAAAAAGCAAATCAATGGACATTGGACAATTGTAACATATGAATGCCTTGATGAACAACTGCAACAGAACAATGTGTTTATGGTGCAAGTGATTAACTGGAGAGAAAATTGTCCATATCCATTGGGGAACGTGACAGGAATTCTTCCAACTGGAAAATCTTTGGATGGACTAATTGTCCTGAATGAAGAATTCAAAGTTGCAACCACTCCATGTAACTCACACAAAACTGACAATATGGCAGATGAAGACAGCACACACAGACAGGATATACGTGAGGTAATGACTTTCACAGTGGATCCAGAAAATGCAACAGACTTGGATGATGCCATCAGTGTCAGGGATATTGGAGACCAATATGAGCTGGGAATCCATATCGCAGATGTGGCAAGCTTTGTGAGTCGAGGAAGTAAATTAGACGAGGATGCGAAACAACGTGGTGCAACATATTACCGCAGCAGAGAAGAACCCATTCATATGTTCCACGAAGACTTGAGCACTGGACGCTTTAGTCTTCTGGAAGATCAAGATCGTAGAGTGGTTTCATTGATGTTCAAAGTAAACAATCAAACACATGAAGTCATTGGAAAGCCTGAATTCCAGCTGTCACTGATCAAGTCTAACAGCAAGTTGTCTTATGAAGATGCAGAGATCATGATCTCCGAAAGATATAGACAGAGACCTGAATTTGATTCAGTAGAAAATTGTGTCGCTGTGGTTCATTGTTTCGCAAAAGCACAAAGGAAGAGAAGACTTCAGGACTGGGCTTATGCTCAACCTGATGATCACAGATTACCCGGGAAGCGCAAAGCCCATCTGATGATTGAAGAGCTAAGTGTGTTATTCAACAAACATGCATCTGAGACTTTGATTGGTTCAGAAAAAGCAAGGGATTGCACACCCCTTCGCTGTCAGGCAGGACCAGATCCCGAAAAAGTTGAACATTTCAAGAAGAAATGTGGAGAACTCATACCACTGTCTTTACATGTTCGGCACAACGTAACCCATGATGAGCTCGTCTCAAACTGTGGAAACTTCCGTATACTCACAGAAGTGTGGGATGATATCCAGTCAGCTGCCAGAACAGATGATATAGACCAAATGGTGGATCTCGTTGCAACAGATGACATCCACCCTCTGCTCCAGCCAGTCATTAATCAGTTCAAAAAGTGCTTTAGCAAAGCTTATGTCATCTGTTACTCCTTCCCTGAAGCAGAAGTTGGGCACTACTCTCTGAACTTAAGGTATTATACACATGCATCCTCTCCAATACGGCGATACATGGACATCGTCTTGCAAAGACTTTTGCACTCCATCATATGTGACAGGAATGTCCAGTACACTCAGACAGAGATTACTGCTTTGTGCAATCAATTTGACAACAACTTCAAGGATGCCAAAGAGTATGAACAAAAGGCTGAGAAAATCTTCTACGCAGTGAGCATGAAAGAACAAAGTGCCACAAAACTAGCATTTGTTGTTAGTGCAGATCCTAACACAGAAAGTTTTGCAGTGTCATTTCCTTTCAACACAAACATATTTGCAGAGAGTTTATCAATCATGTACAAAGATTTACAGTTGGACGACCAGCCAATTTTTGATGACGAAAATCACTGCGTCACTCTTAAGTGGAAAAGGCGGATCTATGCAGCTGACAACGTGCAAATCCACCAGGAGATGAAAATGCTGTCAGACTGTGCTCCCTGTGTTGAGCTTCCACTGACAGTATGGAAAGACATTGTTGATGCAATTGCTGAAGAAAAATGGGATCATGCAAAGTCACTCATAATCAACGCTAATACTAAGCAACCAGAAAAAGAAAAGAGTCTGCCAGAATCTTCTCAGTTGCCTCAAGCCGAGACTACCACACATACCTCTGAGGAAGATCACTATGTTGACTTTGACCTTCAGTTGGAGCCAGGGGACACTCTTAAGATCCAAATGACCTCAGAAGTTATAAGAGGTTATCCCATGCCTGCTGTTCAGTTGGTTCACATTAGACCCAAGTTTGAAGTTTGTGTGGAACATGTCCACAGCCCTATCACATGCTTCTCCAGATGTGCAGATAATCCATCAAGGATTTATTATAGTGATACTGAGCAGTATGTCCAGATCTGGAAACCATTGTGTGAAATGGAATCTGCTGCCACTGCAGTGAGTGAAAGTAACAGCATAATCATTGAGAACCTGGCAGTAAACTTTAAAAAGGAGCAGGAACGTACACTAACAGGAAGCTTCTTCTTACCTCTGGAATGGATCAATGAATGGGCGATTGGATGCAACCTTTCAAAGTGCTTGTTGTGCATTCGGAAAAGAAGTTTGAAGTTGATTTCAACTCTGGAACATTCTGCACAAGTGGACCCAAGAGAGTTCACATGGGTGGCACATGCTGTCACCTACACAGTAGAAGAAGGTAAACACTCTTCAAATGATGGAAGTACAGTGAAGTTCTATGTTCATCACCTGCCAATGGAGAAAATTCCCAACTGTGTGTTTCAGAAAAACACACGTTTCACAGTTGAAATAATCCCAAAGCTCCTGCCTGACATGTAAGTTCCAGTGTAGTTCACCATTACTTAATAAATGTAACACTGCTTATAGTGTAATTTGATTACATTATTTTCTGGAAGTCTTAACAGCACTTTTCATTTCATGTTTTTCTTTTTAATGTCAGAGTTTATATGTTGGATTAAATTATACTTTTATAATTTTTTTGCAGACGGAAAGAAAATGCTGTGGTCAACATTCCATCTGCATGTGATCTTGTCAAGAGTATAGCACTTGGGAAACCCATTCCAAAAGGTATGTCCATTAGACAGTGAACATTTGCCCAGAGGTTTACTATTAGTATCCACCTACAAAACAAAACACAGACAACATAAAACCTCTCATTTTGTCTGTGCAGTAAAAATAAAGACGACCATCATGAGGAAACAGCTACCATACAGACTGCCAGAGCTAAACCAGAGTCAGAACAAAGCTGTGGACAAAGCTCTAAATGATACGTTCACAGTAATACAGGGACCACCTGGTATGAACTAGAAATGGTATTCGCCTTGATGCTTCATAATTTCTGCTATCGATTAAGACTTTTTCCCTACTTGTCTCTTAGGAACTGGGAAGACAGTAGTAGGTGTCTACATAGTGTACTGGTTCATCGAGCTGAACTCTAAGAACCCAAGGAAATATGTTGACCCCAAGGATGAGAACAAGAAACAAGTTATTCTCTACTGTGGACCGTCCAACAAGTCTGTTGATGTTGTTGCAGGCAAGCTACTATATATCTCATGTGATCTCTGGTGAAGTTTTAATTTTTCTGTTACTATAATCCATGTTGTGTTGTGTTGTGTTGTGTTGTGTTGTGTGTGTGTGTGTGTGTGTGTGTGTGTGTGTGTGTGTGTGTGTGTGTGTGTGTGTGTTTGTGTGTGTGTGTGTGTGTGTGTGTGTGTGTGTGTGTGTGTGTGTGTGTGTGTGTGTGTGTGTGTGTGTGTGTGTCTATTGCTGTTATAATACAGAGTACCTGTTGAGGTTTGGGGACAGACTGAAACCCCTCAGAGTCTATAGCCAACAAGTGGAGATGCTTGACTACCCTTATCCAGACCGCAACCTTCAGTTTTACTGTAGGACATTCCGTCAAGAACGTGCCAAACCAGAACTTCGGTATTATAGTCACACCAGTTAATGACACAGTTTTAAATGTTTGATTCCTTATTAATTACATTACATGTTTTTTAGGAGTATCACTCTTCATCACCGCATGCGGCAAAAAGAAAACCCTTATTCAAGTCGAATAAGAGATTTTGACAAACGCATTGAACTTGCCTTTGAGAACAAAGGACAACAACTGACAGCTCAAGAGGTCAAAGAGTAAGTTCAAAAGCATATATGCATGGAAATAATTGGTGAGTAACACTCACCAGAACACAAGGGAAGACTCAGAATTTCTGTTATTTAAACCTTTTCATAGTACCTTTTGTATCGAATTGAAAGTATTCTCCTTGAGATGCAATACACTTGTCCCAGTTCTTCTCCCGTTCCTGGGAACATTTCCTTTTGTCACTGTGTCAGAACCCTTGTGCATATCTTCTTGGATTTCTTCCACAGTAGCAAATCTTCTCCCTCTCCGTCCAAATTCATAGGCCTAGGTTACCTAGTAGCAAATCTGACAACCTACTCTCCTGCTTTTGTTGCTTCCAGGAATTGTTGGGTTCTCCCTCATGCATCCCTGTCTACTATAGCCAATGATCTACAGCCACCTGTAGATTACTGGAATAGTGTGAAAAATAATCCACATGGTACCTCTAATGTTAGGCCCAAACTGTATGAAGCTTCTTTCCTATCAAACCATTTAACCTGTGCATGGATCTATATTTTTCTTCCATTTGTGATGGAGGTGTTTTTTCTCTACACCAATAGAAAATCTTCGTGGTGATCTCTTCATCACCATGCTTTTTCAGATATCTTATATCAATATAAAACCTAAAACCTTCTTGACAGGCGCTTTAGAAAAATGTCTAAATCTATTTGTTAGATTAAATGTATTTGTTAAATTAGCTTTAGCGTGACGAGTCAAGCTTTCATTAGTTAAAATGTCTGCATTGTTAGCATTTACTCTGGTTATTTAACAGTAAAGGCTGTTATTGCCTCCACACTAAAATGTATTAATTGTGAAAGATAATTAGGAAGTGTTTTATTAGTATCAACACAGGAGCTTTAACATTGCAATTTGTTAATGGGAGCAAAGACCTGGGCCATGTTACAATGTCGGATATTTGAATTAAATTGGCTGTCAATAAGTGTCAAATAATGAGGTAAAACATATGTAGAAGTAATCCCTAGTCTTTTTTAAACACCCTGTTCAAGGTATAAACTTAAAAGGAGTAAAAGGAGTAAGTGAGATCAGAAAAGACTAAAAAGGCAAAAAGACCAGGTCAGTTTGATTTTGAAGAATTTTATTTGTAACACTAACTGTATGGATTGTTTTTCCTCATAGATACAAAAAGCTTCTCAGAGATGCTCGGACATATGAACTTGAACGGCATGACATCATACTGTGCACATGTACACAGTCTTCCACACCAAGCTTGATTAAGACAGTCACTGCACGTCAGATCCTCATTGATGAATGTGCAATGGCCACTGAACCCCAGGCCATGATTCCATTAGTCTGCAACAATCCAGAAAAGGTGTACTTTTTATTTAATGATCAGTATCATGCTCCTGATCTCCATCAACACTGTCCTTCATATGTCTGTGTGCTAATCATATATAAATGTACTTAAAGGCCGCTTTTGTCAATTTGAACACACACACACACACACACACACACACACACACACACACACACACATAGATAACTATTTCACTCAATTGTTTTACAATGTGACTTTCAGATTGTTTTGATTGGTGACCACAAACAGCTACGACCTATTGTGAGGAATGAGCGTGTGAGGAAGATGGGGATGGCTAAGTCTCTGTTTGAACGCTACTATACAGTCTGTGATGACAGGGCAGTGATGCTGGACACACAGTACAGAATGGTGAGAACATGAAATATACACTATGTATACACGTATAGTGTATAGTGTGTATCTCATATAGCTTGTTGTATATAACTAATGTGTATGTGAACTGTTGCTATAAACAATAATTATAAACCATGTTTCTTCATAGCATAAGGACATATGTGAGTTCCCATCAAATGAATACTATGAAGGAGAGCTGAAAACTGGTGTGGAGCAACCAAGCAGTGTCCTACGTGTTGGTGGCAGAACGATGTCAATCGTTTTTGGGCACATCATAGGAAAGACCATCAGTCTGGTTGTGAACACAGCCAAGGGAAACGAGAACTCTAAAGCAAACCTGGAAGAGAGAGACAAAGTGGTACAGTATTAAGCACCCTTGCTTTTCCTTGTTGATTTTAAACACTAATAATAAGATAAACTTAATTGTCCCGAAGGAAATTTGTGCTGAATACAGCTGCACATAAACAATAGAGCCTGACCAATATGGGATTTTTGAAACCAATACCAATACTGATTTTAGAGTGGAAAAACTGATAACCGATATGGTAGCCGACATAGTGAATTTTTGAACTGGAATGATTACCTTTTTTATGTGGATTACTCATGATTGTTCACTGATATGACTATGCAAAGGTACTCAGAAAGCTCTTTTATAAAACTAGTAACTTTAATGAAGTATATTAAACATTATAAATTTTATTTTCATTTCTAGAAAATGTCTTTATTTCTAGAAGTAAAAATACCTTAATAAACATTAGTACTGTGCAGTATTAGTAATTATTCATGTTGATTGAACTCCAATCAGAAATGCTTTTGTCTTGCTTATAAAAAATGTCACTTTTATCAATATTTCACTGTTCATGTATAACATTAGTGGTCACAAACAGTAACTGCTGCTGAGTGAAGAGATGAAGAGCAGCAGTAGTGTTATGCTGTAACATTATTCTGCTGTATACACGTTCAGGCAGGGACAGACTTAGAATAAAAAACGGCCCTCGACTTTCTCCCTAATAGGCCCACCACCCAGCCGCACACAAACAGTCACTAACAGGGTTGTCCTGATATCTCCTCAAAATATTATACCAGACAATATTATACCACATATTATACCAAACAATATTATACTAGATATTATACCGAACAATATTATACCAATATTATACCAAACAAGGTATTTACAGGAAGTAACATCACAAAACCAATTAACTAATTACTGTACAATTCTGCTGTGATTAATTACTATCAATTTCTTTCTTATAATAATGAAGCAGTTTACCAACAAACCCCAGGCTTGTAGTCTATGTTAGGCTAATAGGGATGGACAGGAGGATGGGTACAGGAGCCTGGTGGAGGACTTTTGGAAATGGTGCAGAATAAACCATCACCCCGCGATTCGTTTTTTAACACATTTATTTTTTCATGTTAGCTTGACAGCCAGATTTAACACATACATTTTGACAGCGCTAAATGGCATGATATTTTTCATCATCATATTATGCAAACCCAGTTGATAAAAGCTGACTATGTTGTTGCCTAAGAGAGGGGCCAATGGCAACCTGAATGAATGTAGCCTAATGTTTAGTGTCTCTGTGTGCCTGCCACTTATCAGTACCTCTGCTGTCTGTCCCTCATCATGACCAGCCTATGGGTGCTCATCAGGTTCAACTTCCCCCTGGTCCTCAGCACTTTTGCTGGCCAACGTCCAGGACAACATTACTGCTGCTGTTGCTTCTGCTGCTGGCAGTTGCGCTGCAGCCAAAAAGCTCTGTGCTCTTTACATTATGATGCATCAGTCTCAAGAGATTTGGCTTTCTTTTCTTTGAACTTTTCCTATCCACCACTCAACTGTGAACCCTGAACAAAACAGTTTGGTATGAATACATGTTCACACGAGTATGATGAGCTCTTATCACATAAAGTAAAAGTTGGGATTGTTTATTTACTTTCCAGCATTGTGTCTCATCAACTAGGTCACAACCTTCAGTGAACAGACTCAGTCCACCCCCGCACCATCTGCTGAGCTGCAGAAAGATGCTCTGATGCTAACTTTTCAGTCTGCTACATTACTGACTGTACTGACAAACTGTAGCTCTGCTAATGTAGCTAACATGTGAAAAGCAGGTGTGACATGTTGTCAGGGACTGACTTAAAGTTATATTAGTTATATTGAAAAGAAGAAATGAAGGGATAGTGGTTTATTAACTTCTCAGTATGTATTTCACAAACTATTGGTAACTTACTATGGAGACACTGCTTGACTCCATACTACCGTTAGCTCTGGCACTATCCGCCCCTCATGCTACAGACAGTATTGTGAGCAGTCGAGTTGAAGTACACTCTGCTGGACAAACTGTGTAATGACACCATTTATAGATTACCCCAAGCATAATTTTCTTCATTATATGTTCTGTAAAAAAGTTTTTATATCGGAAAACATGTACACCGATACCGATATATCTGTGAAAGGCTCATATCGGCCGATAATATCGGCCAACTGATAAATCGGTTGGGCTCTAATAAACAACATACATGACAGACAGGCTCTAAAAAACAACATACATGACAGTGTCGTGTTCAAATTTGAGGGAAGTGAGAGTTTAGAACGATTGCTTTTCTGCTGACTGAAGTGTTTTCATGATGGTAAGAATTCCTCTTTATGATGGAGGATGTGTGTTGGGTCATTGAGGATTCTGCGTGCCTGTTTCATTACTTTTACATCATAGATGGATTGAATTTTTGTAGCAGTTTTCATCAGAGTGGCAATTTTGTTTTTTAACTGGACAGTTAAGGTGCCAAACCAGGCTGCCATGCCATATCTAATGAGACTTTCGAGTACAGCATGGTACAATAACAACATGTTCTTTTCGTTGACTCCAAACACTCTCAACATCCTGAGACAGTGAATTCTCTGAGCCAGTTTGCCACAAAGTAACTCCACGTGTTCACACCATTGAATTTTTTTGTCCATAATTATTCCTAACTTTTTGTAGGAGCACACCTGCTCAATTGCAAAGCTATCAATTATCATAGTGTCATGGCTTCTCAACGCTCAGGGATCAAATATCATCAGTGTAAAAAATAATCTTTAGGGCCTCTGCCCCCTCTTTGGAGAAGTCAAAAAAGTCATTCAGTTCATTAGTTTTGGCTGTGCCATGCCAACAACATCTGTTTCCTCTGAGAGTTCATGTTTGTGATATTCTTCATTCTTCAAAATATAGGGGTAAAAGTTAGCCTTGAGTAATTGACGTGATTGTAATGATTTGGTTCTTTTGCAGGTTGAGATAGCTGAAATACTGGTGAAGACAGCCAAAGTCGAACAGAAAAGTATTGTGATCCTGTCGCCCTATAATGCCCAAGTGTCAGAGATCAGAGATGAGCTGAAGAAGAAGAAAATGGATCAAATCACTGTTACCACAATCACGAAAAGCCAAGGTAACAGTGTAGCTCTCTGCTTCCTCTGAATGACAAATCCTTCACTGGGGGGAAAGTAGCAACACCACAATGGAAAAGTATAGATGTTTTTAGTATTTTCATGTTTGTTCAAGTACTGCTGGATCTAACTACTCCCCACAATGCTGTGTAATTGAAATTAGCAGTCAGTCATATTTATGACCAGATCTTACATTTAGAATATAAAATCCTAATCTGTAGAGTAGTTGACACTAATGAAGGTAAGGAAATCAAAAGTACATTAATCCAGTGCATCACAGAAAATAGAGAACATCCTTGTACAGTGAAGGTTCATCATGAAGCATTTTGCATTTTGTCTTCTAGGAAGTGAATGGAGTTATGTCATCCTATCGACTGTGTGCTCTTTGCCAAGTGAAGAGATTCAGAGTGAACCAGAAAGACCCTGGCTGTTAAAACATATTGGCTTTGTAGGTGATCCAAACCAGATCAATGTGGGCATCACCAGGGCCAAGGAGGGACTGTGCATCATTGGTGAGATCTCTTTTGTTCTACCTATTCTCCAGTCTAAAGGCTGAGTGATCAAATGACCTGAAGAGGTTAAACAATGCATCAACATATCTGACCTCTGCTGTCACTGTATTTTTGTTATTTCATGTCATGGTTGCGGGATTTGGGGAACACAGATCTCCATACATAATACTTTCAATATAGTAATTATAAAACATTAAATTTATATCAAGCAGAGATACTGTATTCTGCTGTTCCTGTGTAGCTTGATAACTCAAATGTGTCTGTGTTCTCAAAGGGAACCAAGAGTTGCTCGACTGCAGTGGAGCTTGGAGAAAGCTCCTGCAACACTACAGGCTTCACAACGCAGTGACAGATGCAGACAAGATGTCAGTGCAAGGTGCCACATAGCTGATCTCCTTTATCCATGTGAAGAGACTTGATTTCTACAAGCCATAGATCAGAACTCTTACACTGACTCACCCACATGACTTCATAAAATGTGTATATTTCATGTTTTTTCTATGATACCACAATAACTTGTGCTGTTTTGTTTTTACAGTTTTATAGCAGATTTTGGGGTTTTGATATTGTATTTGATCATAAACTGTATGTATTTGACACAGTTGTTTTTCTGATTGACGCACCCCTTTCTTTTTTAAACATGTGTGAATCTGTAAATATGGAATCCTTCAACTATTACATCGACTGTATCTATATTTTTGTATCTGAGAATATACATTTTTAACCTTCATGTTTTTCAAATGAAAGACTGTTCTTTATTTTGTATTTTTCTTTTTTTTATTGATAAGTCATTTCTGCATCCAGTGATTTGTGCACTACAGCCACCTGTAGATCAGTGGAAGAGTGTGAGGCCATCAACACATGATCAGAAACCAATATGATACAATGTTACATCAGAGGGGAGAAGTTCTGTTTATCTGCTCAAGTACTGCACTGGTTTACTTTACCAAGGCTGAATTTTGAACTGAACTGAATTGCACAATTGGGCAACTGTGACTAAAGTGCAAAGTGGTTTGATTATATACTCCACCAAATCAACTGCTATATAAAGCACTAAAGGGGGTGATTACATCTTTATGGCCTTGTCCTGTACAGGCACCATTTGTCAAAATATAGCAGCTTAAACACACACACACACACACACAGAGAGAGAGAGAGAGAGAGAGAGAGAGAGAGAGAGAGAGAGAGAGAGAGAGAGAGAGAGAGAGAGAGAGAGAGAGAGAGAGAGAGAGAGAGAGAGTGATAGTGTACTTTTTAATTTCGTTTCTAATGTTTAGAAAACAGGAAAACTGATATGCAGTAAGCACAGGACTCAAACCCACATGTTGTGAAGACAAACCTGTTACTCTGGTTGCATTACAGTGCCAAAGTCATATGACATGACATATGATAAGAGTCTTTACCTCATCATTTAGGAGGCTTTCTTACATTACGGAAAATGTAAAACAGGTTGAGAGATAGTTGTGTTGAGGGGGGGAAAAACGTAAACAGGAGTTGGCCTTCAGTTTATCAGTTTATTCAAGTACATTGCTGTGTTGCCGGTTCGTTTACAGGAGGGGGGCTCTTGTTCCACGTCATCCCCCCTCTGTCCCCCCTGCGAGTCCTGTCTGTAGCTCTAACTAAGCAAAATATTGAGTTAGGAATAGGGTTGCAAATGTTGTAGCATAATCTTGGTTAAAACAACCAGATTTAATGAAATACAGTTGAATATTTCCCCTTTTCCTCAATCACATGAACATAGCACATTACTTACTGCAGGGCCACTCCCCCTACACAATTTTCTGCCCCATTGCAACCTTAGTTAGGAATAACTTCAGGATGGGCAAGTCCAACACAACAAATGGAACAAATCAAACTAGAAAGGTTAAAAAAGAAATGGATAAAATATAGAATATAATTTTAAAAAACCCAAAAAGACAACAAATGAAAGTAAGTTGCTTTCTCAACTTAAATACTATAGACTCAGTCTCAGTTTAAATGACCATAGCTTGTAATCATAAAATAATTCTTCTTTGTACAAACCCTAATGTTCCCTGACAGGATGGAGCTATTCTCCAAAAATTCTCCATCATCAGCCAATAAACATGATGGTCAGTCTCTATGTGTAATAAATTCATATGATAGTATGTCTTCTCTCTCTTGAAGTAATTTCTACCTTATTGCTGAACTGTTTTTTTCAACTTCAACTTTATTTATATAGCACTTTAAACACAACATAGTTGATCCAAAGTGCTTCACACAGAGGAAGAACACATACAAAATAAAAACATACTAAAAACACAATAAGATTTTTAAAAAATTACAACAATAACATCAAAAATAAGAATTCCACAGTTTTGGGGCAGCAATTTTCAATGTATCTCTATTAAGTATTGATGATGGGTCACATTATGAAGTCTGCCTTTAATGCCCATTTGCACTTCTTAAGCATATCACATTTCTTAATCAAGGAGAATGAAATAATTATCAGTACACACTCTGTTCTGATGCTCCCTTCAACTGGAGTTTCAGTCCTCTGGGGATAGTCTTTAAGCCACACATATAATACCAAAAGTGAACCATGCCCAAATATGGTCAGATCCAACACATCTACAGTATATATAATTGTGTGTATTGGTCTACAAATCTGAAACAAGGGGTGTATGAATGTACATTGTCTGGAAACACAGCTCAGCACCCTTTCCCTCCATTCATCATGGTCAACAATATCCAACCTCTGATTGCACTAACCTTACTCCGTTCAGAGAGACAGGCACCCACATCTCTGACCTTGACTGCCATAGCAACACTATCAGGGTGCCTCCTGTTTTCCCCAAAAGTAGCAGACATCTGTGTCTCACGGTCAAGATTTGATGCAGGCTTTACAATGACATCAAGGCCTTAGTTTGACCCAGTGTATGCCAGTGTACTGTATGATACCAAGTTTGGAAAAATCCCTAAAAAATATGACTACAAACAACTTGAAAATTGACATCTCTTTTTTTTCTTACACTTTTCTTCTTTCATCTCTCTACAACTTGCTGTCTCTGCTCTGCTCCTGCTTCCACACGCAGCCACATCCCAACAGCCTCTATCAGTATGGAGGTCAGTATGTCTGCCTGCCTGCCTGTCACACTGTGTCTCATGTCCTCATGTTGATCCTCTCAGTTTGTCCTCAGCTTGTCCTTGCATGACACAGACAGGGCAGAAACATCATGTGATTGACATTAGAATGTCCCTTCTTAATTTCTTGTATCATTTTCCTTAAAATTCAATGTATAAACTTTAATATGCTCTGCTGGAAATAATCCTCTGTTCCTGCTTTAGCTTTGTGTTATACATTTCTGTGAAATATCAGTTCCAGGTAGTATTAACACCTTTTTTTTCCCTTTTTTTTTTTTTTTTTACTATTTTTGTCATAGACCAACTACTGACTGCAATCAATATTTCTGAAATAATAAACAGCAAACATCACACTTGTACAGTATGTGTACACTTGCTCACCTGGGACACTGTCTTAAAAATACTAAATCTCAAGTAATGTAGTTTTATAAAGGACTGTTAAAAAGGCCAAATCATCACCAAGGCAACAGATAAGCCATCCACCATGACATCTCTGCCAATATCAGTGATTTATATTCCTGTGTTTTATTCAGAAGACACATTATGGGACAGTTTTTTTTTTTAATGTGTGTGGAACTGAAACTAGTTAATGCTAACATGCAACACACTATAATAAAGGTATGACTGTAAATGAGGCCATGCCTATTAATTGCATTAGGATAGCATAATACTTATCAATTCCTATAACTGACTTAAAGTATTCTGTGGGTTTTTTCTGTGATTCATGAACTAGTAGTATTAATAACTGTGAACTTTGATTTGTTAGCATTCATAGATTTCATGAAAAAGAGAGAAAAACAAATGCTCATAGCAGGTTATTGTGTGAGTAACAGACACAAATACAGTCTTTACTGTCCTTAATGTGAACTTGTCTTTGCTGTTGTTGTTGCACATTGTACTGGGTGTGTGGTCCATGTGACTACGTTGATGTTCTTATTGATTAGATACATATCTCACAAGTTATCAATCCATGGGTGACATGGTTTAATTATTATCTGTTCACTACCCAAACAGCTCTGAATATCTGGAGTGTTATCATTAAAAGCTTTTGCAGCTCTATCATTATTAAATTCTATAAATTCTTTAAGTTGTTTTTGAGCAGTATGTTTATGAGTGGAGTGGAGAGAGATATGAGGAATGACAGGCAGCAAAGGCCCCAGCCTAGGTCAAACATACAGCACTTTTGGGCACGGTAGTGAAACACATGAGATGTGTCCCTCTATATGAGAAGAAAAGCAGCAAGAAAAAAAAGAATGAATGCATGAACATGAAGGTAAGCAGACATAGGTCATCATATCCTGGACTAATGATGGAGTATCAAAGACTGTCATTGAGCTGCATAACATAACATTCTAAGAAAATCTCAACTTTCTAAGAAAATACATGAATATAACCTAAATACACATCTACACTATAATCTGCAAACTGTCTTATTGCTCAAATCTACAGAAACAAATCTTAAATTGTTTAGTTTACTCTTAAGAATGTGTAGTAAGCTGATATGTTTTGAAACTGACGTGCTTTACTTATAGTGGACTTACACTTACTTACTGTACTTTTAGTACACTTCTGTAACCTTGACAATGTCTGTCACAGCCAAAACATCACTAACACCAAATGTCACACACAACAACTCGAAGTGCTTATAATTCCTTTGGTAGTTTTCAATTATATAAGGCTTTATATTACTCTTTGTGATATTTTGACACTCAGACAATACAATTATACCAGCCAGCTGTGCAGCAGTAATACACTTGTAGTGCAGTTCTACAGGTATGAAAGCACAGATTCAGGCAGAACCTGTTTGCTGAACATATGGTACATGGATGGATTACAATGAAATATAATTCCACACACTGTAAAGGAGTTCAAATGAGTGCCAGCAAAGCTGCCGCCTCTTCCCCTCAAAGTACAAGTTAAACTTAAAATACATTTATGAAACAACTCTAACCCTGCAGTAAATGAATGAAAGCTGTCTGTTTAGCTGTCAAGTATCCTCAAAGTTCCACAGTAATATCCATCCACACTGGGTGTCAACATAAAGCAAGATTAGAGACTTTCCAGCAGCCAATACAAATACAAGAAACAAGAAAAAGGCAGTTTAAACATAAAACAGCCAGTGGCAGCTGGTTAATACGGGCGCTGGGCTGCCGCCCCCTCCAAATATCTAGAGAAAGTCTACTTAAACATATTAAATATAAATTAATTAGATAATGCTAAATAATTATGAAATTAAAAGTATTTGCTTGTAAAATGCACCTGTTAGTCTCTCAGCACCTGTCAGCATTCATTATAAATTGATTCCAAATGGTATTTTTGTAATTTCTATATGTACTTCCTGTGTGCGGGGCGCCGGCCTAATGGGAGTCAATGCCTGTGTTCGAAACCGCATACTACATACTACATACTTCTATACTACATACTTCTATACTACACACTACACACAAACGACCAGATAGTAAGCAGACCGTTTACACTGTAGTAAACTACACGATAACCCACAATGCATTTCGTCCCTACCCGAGCTGAAATCAGCAGGCTGAAGCGGATTTTCATTTTAGCTCTAACTCTATAAATATACCACTTTATCGACATTTCTAACCTTTTTAGGCGAGAAAGTAGCCCTTTTGATCCACAATGTGACGCTAATTTGTCCAAATAACACCTGTTTAAAGTTTTGTTCCTGCGAATTCGGAGTTAGCCGTAGCAAGTAACGCACTTCCAGTCATTTTCACAAAATAAATCACCCGTTACCTTTTATTATTAAGAAAACCATAATGATAGAATTGGTGCTTTTATTTTAAAAACAGGAAGCGAACATACCCTCGCTGTAGCTAACTTGAAACCACTGAGGTGGTGATCTGTGACTTTTGAATTTTGAGTTTTTTTCAGAAGTTACGTTGCATCTTGGGTAATTTGAGTATGAGTAGTCAGCTCTTGATGCATACTCCGCATTTCTGGTGAATCTAGTAAACCATCCGGGAACTTTTCGCATACTCTAAATCGCATACTACGCAGTTGAAACACACTACATACTTCAAATGACGTCAGAGTTAGTACGAGTAGTAGAAAAGTATGCGGTTTCGAACACAGCCAATGGCTGTGTCTTAATTCAGGGGCTGCATCCTTGTAAGGACGCATTTTAAGGCCGGTTACGTCACAACGCTGCGCGAAGGCCTGTCCCAATTCGAAGACTCCTCAAACGCATGCTCAAACGCAGCCTCAAAATGCGTCCTTGTTTTCCCTGTTTTTGAGGATGCACCGCTACTATCCTTAGCGGCCTCATATATCCCAAGATCCTTTGCGCGCCGCTGTTCAGTCCCATAGATATATATAGAACATGTATTCCATATATATCTATGTGCAGTCCCGCGAAAAGAACAATGGTTGTTATTGTTAATAAATGCTTATGTTTTTATATGGTATTGTTATAAAATAAAAAATATTGTTAATTGTTACACGTTGTCTTTTCCATTTAGTATTTACAACTTAAGTACAATTTATAACAGGATTAGCAAACGGCATAAAGTGCTACTGTGCTACAACAAGGGATTTAATGTTTTCTCTAATATTTTCTTTTATTAGCAAAGGATGAAACTTAACTCTACAAGGGGGCAGTCTTAACATTTAACTATTTACAGAAAATACATCAGAAATAACTATTTACAGATTATTATTAGAAAATTATGTACAATTATGAACAAACTATTAAAAAAATATGTATTATTAAATACAACACTACTAAAATTCACAATGATTTACAATAATAAATAAAAAAATTCATAAATAATAACAAATTAATCAAATAAAAAAATGAAAAAAATAATGTAATAGGCTGAGCAGGAGTCCCTGGCAGTGCTGCTGGGCTGGATGGGATGCCACAATAAATACCCTGGTGTCTTCTGTGGTCAGTGGGACATCAACTGGGCTGGTATTCGGGGTGTTTGGGGGTCTGGTCTCCACTGTCCACTGGGGTTGGTCCGATGGACGATGCCGCCCCCCCTCCCCCCCGTGCAAAGCGAATTATATAAAATTATCTTAACCAAGGTCTTAAACGAACAAAACGAATTATACTAAAAACAATACAATTCAAAATCATTTAGATTAATAATTAATTAAACACTCAAAAATGTGCTGTGCAAAAGACATTCACGTGTTGCTTCTGCTGTCGCCGTCATCTCCGCTACCAGTTCTGCTTTTATATCACTTAGCTCAGGTGGCTTCATGTGGTCCCCTCGGTATCTTGGGTCAAGCAGTGTTGCTTTGCGCATCATCCATTGGGTGGCAATGATCCCTGAGTCTGCGCAGGGAGTGGAGCCGCTGCTGAACTGCCGTGGTGTTGGTGGTTGAAGTGAGGTTATGTTGTCCTCACTACAGTGTAGGAACTGCAGCTATACAACAAGCTAAACTCTTCCTTGCAAATGATGACTTGAGTCGTAGTGAGCTTTAGTTGCCGTTTATTCTGGCTCTTTTACATCATCTTACACGGACAGAGTGAAAACTGTACTAAGACAAAATACAAAAATTACCATTTTACTCTGCAACATGTGCTTTTCCTCAATTTAAATAGATGTTTCACCTCTTCCCTGTATGCAGATTCATTGTTGTTCTTTATGAGGCCCACCACCGTTGTGTCATCTGCAAACTTCAGGATGGAGTTGCTGCAGAATCTGGCAGTACAGTCATGGGTGAGCAGGCTGAACAGCAGAGGGCTCAGGTCGTAGCCCTGCAGAGAGAGCCTGTGCTCACTGTGATGGTCCTTGATGTGCGGCTGCCCACCCTGCTGCCACTGAGTCAAAAAGTTGTGGACCCAGCTTCTCCACCAGCTGCTGTGGGATGATGGTGTTGAAGGCACTGCTGAATTCTATGAACAGGAGCCTGGCGTAGGTGTTCTTCTGCTCAAGGTGAGACAGCGTGAGGTGGAGCATGGTGGAAATGACATCTTCTGTTGATTTGTTTGTTCTGTAAGCGCAATTGTAGCGGGTCCAGGTCAGCAGGGAGTTTATAGTCAGTGATGGAATGAAATACCTGCCACAAACGAAGTGAGTCCTTAGCATCAGTGAAGTTGCTGTTCAGTGCATACTGCCTTTTTGTCCCTTTAATTCCCCAGGCCAGATTGCTTCTTGCAAGTGCATATGCTGCAGAGTCTCCAGCTCTGAATGCCTCGTCTTGTGCTCTGAGCAGTGAGCGCACTTCCCTTGTCAGCCATGGTTTCTGATGGCTGGGCAATCTTCCCTATCCAGATCACCTTCAGGGCCATCCAAAGCCTCTTCTGCAACCTTGGACAGTTCTTGTATACCTTGTAGGGTACTCCACTCGGTCTGGGTGCTGAGCTGGACCTGGCCCTCCTCACTACCTCTTCCACTTTGCTCAGGCAGGGCAATTTCAGATTGAAATCTGTTGTTGGCTCTGTTGGTGTTATCAGGGCATTACATGGACCCAGAGGTCGGTCTCTCTTTATGTTGCTGTAGCTGCTCTTGAGGTGGTCATTGATGGCATTTAAGAGTTGGACCTTTTCCATTTCTCCGGTTTTCTTGAACTGCCTCTTGAGTGACCTCAGCTCTTCCCTGTGCTTCTGGGTCCTCCTTGATCTGGGGTTTGGGGCATATGTCGATGGAGCAGGCTTACTGTAGCTGCCTCAATCCCAAACTGCTCTACCGCAATGTTTACTGTGATGGTGGCAATGGTTCTCAGCCGCTGGTTTATGTTCCCTCTGACAGTTCTTGCCAAGATGTGAACGACATCTTCGTCAAACTGCTGCCATACTGCTCTTTTTGTGGACTTGGGTGCAGGCCACCTCTGTAGTGGTTGGTGACTCTGTGCATCGCAGGCGGTTGATGTTGTAGGCACCGGGAGGCTGTGTGCACTGCTGTCTGTCCATGGAGCTGCCTGTTGAGTGCTGATAGTGGCTGTGGCTGACACTGGGAGGCTCCGGGCACTGTGGGTTTCTTCTGGGCCTGGCTCCTCCTGCGTCTCACCAGAAGTGATTCCTGTGCGCTGTGTCCTTGCTCCCACTGTCAGACATTTCATTCTGGCATGGTGGATCTTTAAGCCCCTTATGTTCTTGTCGGCTTTGCCGCAAATGCACTGTACTCTGGCTGTTGTTCATCCATTGTCCTGTGTCGTTGCTGATGTGTCTGTCCAGTTGGGGTTATATTATGCAAGCCTTCAAAATGTAGTTTCTATCTTGCAAAACCATTTTTTAAATTTTATTTGAAGCTTTCACACAGAGCTTTTTTTCAGTTTAGAAATATGGCATGATATTAATGATATTGATTCCATATATAAAAAAATCAATGTTCATCCTTTTGTTTCTGTTTGAAGAACTTTGTTTGTGTTTTTCATGAATGTCTACCTATACCAAACTGCCACTATCATAATCACTACTATCATCACACTAACTCCACCCTATTTATCTGCTCTACCACACATGTCCCCTCCACCCCAATGTAGTACCAGGAGGCCCTGGTGCTGAAGCAGCTGGCAGAGAAGAGGGAGCACAAGCAGGAAGTTCTCCACAAGGTGCGTGAGGAGAACAACAACTTTAGCAAGAAGACGGAGGAGAAGCTCTTCCTAAAGATGGAGGTCAACAAGGAAAACCAGGAGGCCCATCTCAATGCGCTGAAACAGCAGCTGTGTGAGCCTAATGTAACAAAATGAGTTGTCTATTGATGAAAATGCTTACCATAAAGACATGATGAGTAATATAATGAAAACCTTAAGAAATGAATGTACCTTTTGGGGTTTTGTGTAAAATACGAAATGTATTGTTAACTGACACTGAAATTCATTTGGCATCCTTAGACAGTTTTGTTTAAGAGGCTGACATATTGATTAAACATAGTTTCACATGACACTTTTCATTAAACCATATACAACACAGTTTTAGCAGAGGTTAGTGTAATGTTTTACCAATCCCCCACACATTACTTCATTTTACTATGATTCACAGTATTTGATGTGAAAAATTAGCTACTTCCAGTTTCTATTCTACTGAAACCAACAGCAAACTGTGTTTCAATTTTCCTGAAATGCAGCAGATTTTTTATTTTGAGACATTGCGCTCATATCACAAAAATTCAAAAAGGCAGGATGTAAAAAACACCACCCTTTACTGTGGAAGTTGCAGCTGTAGTCAAGTTGTAAACAGAAGTTGTTGAGGAAGGGAACTATAATCATCAGTAGCACAGACTATATTTGTCCGGCTATGAAGGGATTCACAATCTCCAAAGACTGCTCAGCTAGCTTTTTCTTTTGTAGTTTCAAATGACAGTCAGTGTATGAAGTTTCACTTTATTTGAAGGTAAAATACTTTTCAAAATGCAGTTTTCACTTTGTTTCGAATCATTTATTTTATTCAAAAGAGGGGGACACCATGATGATGTGTTGTGATGCTAGTGAAGGATTGGTCTTTCACATTGACTTTCTATGTAGATACCTGCTGAAACTGTGAGTCAATTCACCAGGCAGCATGTAAAATGGGGCCAAAATGGACTTGATAAATTAAAAATAAGATTTAAAAAAACAAGACATTTTAAATGACAGAGTATAATATGAATTGAAAATATAGTTTTAAATGAATTAAAATATACATATATACAAGTCAATGGCAAAAAATCTAAAGCTGGAAAACTTCGTGCAAACTTGCCATAAATGTAAATTGCTGTAGATGTCATTATTTCCAGACACTGGACCGTAGCCTAAAAACTGCTTTCAGATTTGGGGTTGTCACAGAACACCAATGAGAGAGGAGGTACTGCATGTTGTTGGGGTCGTAAAGTGCCAACCTTAAACTGGACATGTTATGTTTTATCAAATCACCAACACTTTAAGATTTTATATATGGAGTTCCATGGCTGAGTCTGTGTTTGTGAATTACATGATGTGCTTCTAAGTTTTATGTTCCACAAGCCCCACCTTCCATCATAACTTTGAGTGTATCTGACAGTTTATTACTTTATTTTACAGGAAGTCCACGGCGCCGAGGCGCCCAGGAACTATGAGCTGAGGATATTTTCAACACTAAGGCAGCAGATGCTACTTTTGAAAATCTTCTTGTGTGTCAAAGTTTCCCTGTTGTTCAGTATTCACCAATATCACCAGTGCACCTTTCAAGACTCAAACTAGTAGTTAATCAGCACCAAATAATGCTACTCATCTGTTTCATTTTTGGTATACCACACATTTGGAACTACAGGTACATTGTCTGGTAACAGAGGCAAGTACAGCTGAAATAAAGTCCAATTCTGAGCCAAACAAGGTCTGTGTTGGGTTTATCTTGTGGGTGAAATAATGTTTTTGTGGGCAATTATATTCTGTGAACATAAATCATCTATTACTAGGTAGATTTTCAAATGCTTTATTGTAACTATTTAGTAGAACAGGTTTTTCTGGGCACGCAGGTGGTCGAGTGGTTGGGAGCGCATGCCATGCAGCTGACCCCGGTTTGAATCCCGGTCTGCGGACCTTTGCTGCATGTCACACCCCCCCTTCTCTCCCATGATTTCCTGTCTCTCTAGTGCTAATAAAGGTGTTAGCGAGAAGAAAAAGAAAAAGAAAAAAAAAGAACAGGTTTTTCTGGTTAATATTTCCTAATATTTGCGGTGACATTAGTGTCCTCATTATGCACATGAAAGCAGTATCTAGTGACATTAGTGTCCTCATTGTACACATGAAAGCAGTATCTAATACAAACAATCAATATATGGCATGTAATGTTCCATATTTTAGCATAATATGCATGCAGTAAGCATAGTAACATGCTGACATATATTAAAATAACACAGTTTAATTAATTTCTGAATTGTAAATGGAAAGCCCAGCAGCTTCAAGAAAGAACATTTTCTGAGGAGAAAGAAGGAGGTGGAAGATGTTGGACAGATGGTTGGTTGATAAAAGAGTGGTGTGGCTACTTGAACTCTTGAGCTGTGATGTTTGTCTTCAGTTTCCCCTGTTTCTAAAAGAAGAAAAATAATTTCCCATACTACATAATTAAATATATTCTGGTTCTAACACTACATTGAAGTTAAATGAAGCATACAGAGTGACATATTCAAGCCCAAGATCATGTCAACCTTTAGTAATCAACATTCATTTATAAGAAATATGTCACTTTATCAAAATATGTCAGAAAAGTTCTTATTTCAGATTGATATAACTGGATTGATGTACACAGTGTGTGTGTGTGTGTGTGTGTGTGTGTGTGTGTGTGTGTGTGTGTGTGTGTGTGTGTGTGTGTGTGTGTGTGTGTGTGTGTGTGTGTGTGTGTGTGCGTACATATTTATACATATACAAGTAGAACAACACACTTATACATTGTGGTTTATTTATTTTCAGTGTGACTAATCATCATTAGGCTACCATACATTTAGGCGCACTAGATTCCCCCGGTCTTCCTACCTCGGCCCTTCAGTGAAGAGACCGGAGGTCAAACCCCACCCTCCCCCCAATCTCCTACACCTGAATGTAGAAACTGCAAATTCACAAACAACGACGGCACCTGCTGCAACTAGGTTAACTGATCCACACGTGACGTTATAACATTGACATGAACAAAACCGGTCTCTTTTTCTTTTCTTTTTTTCTTTTTGTTTGTTTGATGCGTGCACCCCGTTCCACCCCCGGTAAGATGTCGCACCCTATCAGAATCTACCACTGGTAGTAATTGTTTTGACTGTGCAGGAACATGCAGCATCACGAGGAAGCTATTGTTGAAAAGAGGAAGTCTTTTCCCACGAGATAGGGGTATGAGGACAGCGCATGCCTATCACTTTAACCTGATGCTGACGCAAAATATGTGAAACGAAACTTAAGTTAGAGCAGCGCTAAACCAGTAGTCATCACAGGACGAGTCTCCATATAAAGGTCGGTGATAGGTGAGAGGTTCCAGCTGTGCACCGCTGCAGAGAGGGGTTCTGTTTGCCTTCACTCCGAAACCTCAAAACTGAGTCCACCTAATGCTGCACGATGAGCCAAGTCTCACGTTAACTGGACCAGAATTATCCGCGATATTCCAGCCTCTGTAAACACCTTCCTGTTTGAATGTCTTGGAACTGCTGCTGAGCTGCTCACACACTTCAACGGTAATTATTATTAATAGTTTTGATAAGTATTTTTACAATCATAATTATGATCATAATACTATTATCATATTTATCATTTGGATTAATTGTAGTATAAGTACTAGTACTTATACTTTACTTGTCCTGATAGGCCAAATAAACTTGATGGGCAGTTGAGTGCAGCTTTTTACAATCTGTATTTTTGGTTGTCTAGTTGAAAACCTTGCTTTAATATCAGACTCTGGTTATTTGAGTTATTGGTTCCACTGACTTCATTCTCAGAGTCTGTGCAGCAACCTGCTATTGTAATTTTTTTATATGTACAATACCTCCATCTAGTGGATTTAAGATGCAAGCTCCAAGCAGCAGACCGTTTCAGTTTAAAAAAAAAATCCGTAGACATTTAAGATTACAAGGATTAACTTTTATGATCATTCATATAATCAAACGTATTATAAAATGACCTTTAACAACCTTAGAATTTGTGTTTTTACTGGGCTTTTCTGTGATTCACATAATCAAAAACACTTGATTCCAGCTCAGTGTGGAGTTCTTTTAAACAGTTTTTATTATAAGAAAGTTTTGTATTTAGTAATATTAGATAGGAAATGTGTTTGAATGTAATTGTTATTATGTAGATTAAAAAAGGCAGTCCTTAAAATTTGTTTTGTTTTGTAGGAGTTAAAGGACATATCCTGATCAAACTTAACTCCTACGTGGTGCTGGAGGCCAGGGTTATCCCATCCAGAGTAGCTACATCAATTATTACTATCATTAATGATATCATATATATAATCATATATAATTCCCTCTGGTTTTCTATCATACTTTCCTACTTTATGCCGTATGATTGTGAAAATTGTATTCTATCATTCACCATATGGCCTTTGAAATACACACTTTGTGTCATTCCTGGCAGTATAAAAATGTCATAATCTGCAATCTTCAAGCTACTATGCAGATAAATAAATAAACGTATATGTCTACAAAATGACACTCTGTGGTTTCTGAATTAAACAGCATTCTTAAGCACAATTCTTATTACATTTTCTTTCTCTGTTTTTTTCTCTTTTAGACACATTCCAGACGTTTCTCAGATTTTGTCCCTCAGTTTTTCATAGATACGGGGATTCCTTCGTTTATGTCTAATCTGAGTCTATTTTGACTGTAACCAGGAAACATACTACTGAACCTCTGAGTCCACATTCCTACAATCTGCAGGGCCATACTTGAATATCCTGCATTCAAGTGCTGACTTCAGCATTATGCATGTGTCACAATGTCCGCTGGGGGGTCCAAACTAGCTCTGCTTTTATCAACATATGACCTCAAACTTGTATGTACTCAATGCTCTGTCAGGGAGAAAGAAATCACATATTCCTTAAAATCAATCCAGCACCACTGTTCACATGATCTCCTGCTCTGCAGAGCCAAAGGTGGCAGAAAATGGAGGCCGGTGTCTAGACGTCCCAAGTTTCCAAACCCTAGTCAGTATATGACATGTTGGTTCTTTGAAGAGGGCTCTGGCTGCACAAGGCACCAAAACCGATGCACCTTTGCTAGAAGTGAAGAAGAAGTGGCAGTGTGGAACTTTGAAAAGCATCAAGGATTAGACCATGACCATCTCTGCTATCTTATATCTCAGTCTGAGAGAGGGTCTGATCAGAGTAACACATCTAAACGTCTTGGTGACCTTTTGGATTTAGATTTGAAGGCTGTGTGTGATCTGTGCTCTGTTAAGGAAAATGAAATAACATACACTGTTGAGTCAGTTATTCACAAGTGCAGTAGAAATCAGCTTTTAGTCAAAGCTAAAGCCTCTCACCAATGGAGACCTGTCTCTGAGCCGCCTAAATGTGGAGACTTTGGTAAAAATGTCTTTTACAAAGCTTGTGACTCCTATGTGGACGGCACCGGATGCACACAACATGGAGAGAGCTGTACTTTTGCCAGAAGCTTAGAAGAGGCCACTGTATGGAACTATGTTAGAGGGAAAAAAATAGATAAAGATGAGTTAATCAGACATGTAGCTGAATCTGAGCATATTTCGATAACACCAGAAAGTGCAGCTGAAAGCATACTCCAAAAGTTTTCAGGGGAATTCATTGAGTTCTGTAAAAACTGCTTTCATGATCATCCACAAAGATTAACAGTCAAAAGGTGGAACGCCACTTGCTCAGCAAATGAAGCACACACCTGGAACCCAATCTTAGTTTACCACCTATTAGAGAATAATAGGAAGGACATCTACAGTCAGGTGCGCCCACTTCCCCAAAACTCTCAGTTTAAGTACTGCAGTCATGTCAGGCAAGGTAAGCCCTGCTGGCATCAGGCCGGCCACTGTGCCGCTGCCCAGAGCGAGGTGGAGATGGCGGTGTGGAAAGCGGAAAAGAGTGGGCTCTTAGTCCGGCCTCATCTCCTTCAGTTGAGCCAACAGGAGCAGAAACAGTCCAGACAGGTCACTATGTACTGCAAAGTCTGCCTCCTGGAACTTTCCTCCCCAGAGAGCTTCTTCAAGCACTGCTCCTCTTTGGAGCATGCCCAGTTACTCTCTGATGACACCATCGTCAAGTGGAAAGGACGGCAGCCTCCACACAACCGCCGATCTGAGTTTTGGCTGTGTGACAGGTAATCAACTCTGTTCCCCTTTACATGTATTACTACTGTACTGTAGGTACTGTATGTTATTTGCCCATGGCTATGGACGTTTGTGCTATTATGTGGTGTAATCCCAAAAAACAGTATAGTTAGTATAACAATATATAGTTTTATGGGGATCGCCATCTTCTTCTGGTTTGTCCTATTCAAAGGAGGTTTTCAATATTGTTGTTATTGTTAAGATGCCCTTCTTGAATAACATCAGACACAGTATTTGTTAATAAGATCATTGTTTTTGGTCTTGTTGTGTTATTTGCTGTTAAAAAGAATAAAGCATTGTCAGACTTATCCTTTAATGAACAATGTTATATCCCACTTTCACTCTACATACTAATTTACTAGTTTTTTGTATGTTGTATAGTGCATAGATTCTTTAGATTGTCAGTGCAGTGTTAATGGTCATCACCTCAATTAACTGAGTTATTCCCAGTCAAATTTTAGTACAAGATGGTGAGAGACTTCTAGGAACACCTTAGAAAATAAGCAAAAAAATAGTAGTATAATTTCTAGATTAGTAAAAATCTTCAGAGAAGCATTTTGGTGTCTTTTTACTATTTCTACTGTTCCAATGTTTGTTTTGTACTGAAATTTCCATTTTATCTTAGACCACAAACATGTGAGTACGGCAGCAATTGTCCAAAAGCTCATTCTGTGGAAGAACTGAAGGAGTGGGTGATGCGTGCTGAAGAGGAAGAGGATATCAGACATAACATTGAAGCCCAAGGTTATATGAGCTATAATGACAGGCTTTTGGAAGAATACAAAAACAGCAGCAATGAAGTGTACATTGTGAGTATAATGGTCAAATATTTTGTTTAGTCTTTTTCTAAATCTGTTGAAAATTGTTTATTTGGCACGATGTCATGGTAGCTTAGTCGAATGAGGGTCACACCATGTTCTCAGAGATTTTACATCCAGTCTTCATCGCATACACATCCTAGCATCTTTCTTAAGGTCATAGAAAACTTAAAGAGGTGTTGTCAGCCCTGAAATGACACACAGAGAGAAGACAATGCATCCTGTAGTATATTTGAACATCAGACAAAACACAATAGATAAATAAAATAATAACAATAATTGTTTAAAATTATTACTGCCTACTGTCTAACTTATATCAGGTAACAAGGCAGTTACTACTAGTTACTACTAGTTACTATCACTACTATTACTAATAATATAATTATTGACAGTTCAATCAACTTACCCTTCAGTTACTACCAATTTAAAGTATTTTAATTCACTATTTCATATTTCAACAGATGTCAGAACAAGTTGATGATGTCTACGTCTCTTGTGATAAAAATTTAACTTTGGAGTGTGAACACATCAAGGCAACACTGCAATGGAACTTTCAAGTTGAAACAGAGGTAAGATTTTTAGATTTTATTTTTGTAAGTGCCTGGACACACAGGAAGTGTCAGAAGCGCATGAGCATCGTGGAACCTCTTTTTATTTTGTCAACCATGTTAACAGACTAGAGCATCCACATAGCCCGCAGAAGACATGCGTTTCCTCTCTTTCTGTGATACAGTTCAAACTGGGACTCATGCCTGATGTTTTACATGCTTCCAGATGGAAATTTGCTGTTGTTATTTCATTATGTTTATTTTATTTTTTGTCATTTACCCTCCTGAAAGTTCATTTGGAGGTTTAGTTGTGTGTTTGCTTCATTTGAGGACTTGGTTTCATCTGGAGGGATTTTCTTCACTTGGAGAGGGTTAAACTGGCAGATATAATCAATATAATCAAAAAAACCTGTCCTGTGTGGGAGTGTATGTGGCTGACACATAAATCGCTCCAACCAGACAATGTCAGACAGAAAGAAAGCTGCTTTCACCTCATACAATGTGCTGTCTATCCACATCAGAAAACTTTTTAAAAATGTTTTTATCATTCAGCAACACTACAGGGTAACCAGGCTATCATGGTGAAGCTGAGAGCATGCTATAGTATATATATATAGTGGTGCACTTTGAAAATGTTCTGGGTGGAACTAGCACTCTAGAATTTTGTTCAACACATTAAGTAGTAAGTTGATTATTTAACTAAATGGGTATGTCATGAAGCGTATTCTTCATAAGACTGCATGCACCGAACCGTAAGTTTAGTATCATGACAGTTCAGGACAAATACACGTACCGTAAAACTTGTATTGTTACACAGAACCATCTGAGAAGTCATCCTTAGAAACTGAAAAAAGACAGGCACACTTTCAAAATATACTTGGCAGGTGATTGGATGAACCATCTATCTGTCACGTTCTATCACCATCTTACCTTGAGAGGCAGCTGTATTTGTGATATTACAACATCATGAGATCATAGGATGCTGATGGTGGTCCTTACCACCAGTGGTTCTGACACAAGTACATAAATCAAAGCCTGACAAGGTATATTTTCATGTGATATGCAAATGAGCAGCCTCGCAAGGTTTGAAGCAGATGCATCGTTTTGTTTGGAACTAGGACCTTCCAAATAAGTGTGGTATGTTGCCTTTGATGTTCTGGAAACATGCACCACTGCCTTGGACCCAAGCTAACTCTAGCTTACTGGGAACACCAAGCAGTCTACACTTGGACTAACCTTAGCTAACTAACACAGCATGTATAAAATATTCTGACTATATTCTGACTTAGTGCAAGACCTGGAGCCAGGGAGAGCAGTATGTGAGCCAACTGTTGATCACAGCTATTAATCAGAGTCCACACGGCAGACATCAAAGCTACTATGTCTTAAAATCTAATTAACCAAGCTATCATTTCCTAAATGACTACCAGCACACTTATGAGAGTACCTAAATGTAGTGATTGAGATTATAATGACTTTTGTTGAAATACTGTATTGACTTAGTATTTCATGAGAAAAGTTGACACTTTTTGCACAGAAGTCTATTGGAGCCAGGGATTTTCTGGTGACCATCAGTGGTACTGCACTTCCTCATTGCCTTCGATTTCAAGCTGTGCTTATTGTTGCTTGATACTAAATGGATTTGAATTTGGCCAGCAAGAGTTAAAAGCTACCTTTAAGTATCACTCTAGCTATTGTGCCATGGTACTTTTCTGTGTCAGTGTGGTATTCACACAGTCTTCAAATCAATCTTCAAGTAATTTTATGTCCTCGAGTAATTTCTTCTGTAATGTAGTAATTACTACTTTTGTGTTTGTACAGAGACAGCTTGTGCATGTGGCGCTGCTGAAGCAAGAACCAGGAGCATCATTTACACTTGATGCCTTCAGTTTAGCGCCCTGCATTCACTCCCCGGGTGAACACTTCCTCAGTGATGACATGACCTATGACATCACTGTGTCTTTCACATGCACCAACCCAGGTCTGTATGAACAGTGGTTAGTGCTAGATTTTGACATGAGACCAGTGCTCTTGAGAAAACTCAGAGTAAGAGTGGGCCAGCCATCATTGGATGACATTGAACAACCAAATATGACCCATGGAGCTGCCTTTCAAAGTGTTGAACGTTGGCATCGAGGGAACAGGGTTATCATACCGTGCTCCTCCAGGAAAGAAGAACAGGAGGAGCTGTTAAAGGAGTACAAGCCTCCTCAGATTAACTTTCTATTTAAGTCTTCCTATAACAGCCAAACACCTCTGAATCATGAGAACTACAAAGAAAGCATGCACCACTTCCTGTACGAAGAGGAACAAGCAGAGGACCATGTTGTTTCAAGGTAATATGCTGATCTGTATCTGTGTCCTGTTCCTTTTATGATGTTTGGAATTAGCACATATTTGCAAATCAATGACAAAGCTTTTTTTCTTACTAACTTTAGGCTAAATGCTGGTGGAGAAATTAAAACACTGGATGTGTTGAACAGTCCAGAGTTTGGCATGATGATTGCTCCTCCAGGAGAACTGTTCTGTTCTGTCTCAACTCCCTGTAATCTCACACCGGACACCCCTGAGGGACAGGTACTGAACCGAAGCATCAAGTCTGGCCTGATAGCAACTTTATGTTCAAGTGGTCGAAACTCCAAGGTCTATGAGGCCAACATCCTGCAAGACACAAGAAGTGAACATGAAATGTATTTGCAACTGTCTAACAAATGTTGCTCGGATCTTATGCTCAAAAGAAATGAATCATATCAAATGGAAGTGCAGTTTCAGCTTGACCGCGACAGCTTCTGCACCATGCACAAAGCTGTAGACCTCCTTCCTGATATAAAAAGAGTGCTACCAGACCTTAAAAACTGCAGTGTTCCTTT
The DNA here is from genome assembly GCF_963691925.1 of Scomber scombrus. Taxonomy (NCBI): domain Eukaryota; kingdom Metazoa; phylum Chordata; class Actinopteri; order Scombriformes; family Scombridae; genus Scomber; species Scomber scombrus. The sequence goes on from NC_084972.1 coordinate 2,786,097, forward strand.
AAATAACATCCACTATGAGAAGCTGAATGTAAAGCAACAGTCAGCAGTTGACTATATCACTGGGAATTCCAGTATCCAAAAAAGCGTGGCACCACTCCTCATTTATGGACCATTTGGAACTGGGAAAACATTCACCCTTGCTACAGCAGCCAGAGAACTTTGTAAACATCCTCACAACAAAGTGCTAATTTGCACCCACACCAACAGGTAATACATAATATTGAAATGCAGGCATATAATCCCCAAGTAAATGTTTTAAATCTTGCACATGCTCCACTCTAAGCTGTAAATGTTTATATAGCAACACAACTATAATTGTGTCTACATTATTCTTTCCTTTCAGTTCTGCAGATCTGTATGTCAAAGAGCACTTCCATCCATTCATTGACAAGATAAATGATGGGATGAAGCCGATAAGAATAAAAGCAAACACCAAAAGTGCTTTGTTTGCCACAGATAAGATCACTATGAAGTACTGCTTTCTTTCGAAAAACAGGATGGATTTTCAACCACCAACAAAAGCTATTCTAGATTGCCACAACATAGTCATAACCACCACAACAATGGCAATGCATTTTCATGACCTGAAGGTCCCAGAGGGATACTTCACTCACATTCTAATTGATGAAGCCTCTCAGATGCTGGAATGTGAAGCCTTGATTCCCCTTGGTCTGGCTGGGCCGAACACAAGAGTTGTTTTAGCAGGAGATCACATGCAAATGGGGCCGAAACTTTTCTCAGTGGATGATCATCAGCGTTCAAATCACACACTCCTTAATCGCTTGTTCCACTACTATCAAGAACAAAAGTGTGATGCAGCCCAAAAAAGTAGAATCATTTTCAGTGAAAACTACCGCTCAACCAAAGAAATTGTGGAGTTTGTATCCACCCATTTCTACGTTGGTAAGAATGATGTTATCAAAGCTAGTGGAAATGTTCCACCTCCTGACAATGGCCCTCCCCTAAAGTTCCACCATGTTAGGGGAGAGTGTCTCTTGGACACTGTGTCTATGTCTTGGTATAACAAAGAAGAGGTTTCCACAGTGGTTGAAGCAGTAAATGAGATTCTCAAACACTGGCCATCAACATGGGGACCCAAGGACCAAAGCTCAATATGTGTTCTATCAGAGGGATGTCAGGTAAATTAAAACTAATTAATTAATTACATCAATGATACAAGGTTTGGTCAGAGTTGTAGGCTAATAGTTTATTTATCTCAATTATTTCTCAGGTTCGACTAATTCGGACAGCACTTAAGAGAAAAAGCCTGGCAGATGTCCATGTGGAGAATCTTTCAAATGTACAAGGTAATTTTGATTTAGTTTCAATAACTCTATGTTTATGCCATCATGTTAGACATAATGGATGACTAGAATCAAACTGAGCACCTGTCTCTCTATTCAAACATTGCATTTATATCACGTTTCATATATATCTTATGTCATTTTACATGTTTTCATTGCAAATTCTCTTCATGTGTCAACAGGCAAACAGTTCAGGGCAGTCATTATGACAGCTGTGCAAACACGCGACAGCCTAAGGACATCTCACTTGCTCGGTCTGGAGCTGTTCAATGATGCCCGTGTGTTAAACACAGCAATGACGAGGGCTCAGTCCCAAGTGGTTGTGATTGGAGATGCTGCTGCCCTCTGCTGCTTTGGGAAATGCTCAGGAATCTGGAAGAGCTACATAGAACACTGCATCAACAACAGCGGTGTTGCACCGGAGCATTTCACCAGAGATTTCTTTGAAAAAGATGTCATGGAAACTGCTAGGTTTCAAAAGACTGAACATGTGGATGAGAGCAGCATTCTCAGTGATTCAATTCTTCAAGAACTTAAAGATGGATACGAACAGCTGGAAACAGAATATCGTTCAGACGAAAACTATTCGGAAGGCTTCAATCACCACAAGTCAAGTTTATCATACAATATCACTGATGATCATACAGATGTTTTGGAATTATGTAAAAAACAACCAAAGATGCACAAGCAAGGAAAGTTGGTCAGGGAATCACATAATAGAGGTTATGTCATACCATATAATAGCCCCACCAGACATATTAGCATAAAGGGAAGGGCAAACCTGGGCAAGGCCTTCTCTGGAGATGAAGTGCTTTTACAAGGATCAAGAGTGTTCAGCATCACCAAGAAAGATGAATCTGCCCGTGAACTAGTGTGTGTGCTTGAGGATGTAGATTACAGCAAACCAAGACACAATTCTGATGACAAATTTATCAAAAGATTGATGATGCCTATTACAAAAACTGCACCCAGGGTACGCATACTGATCAGCAAGAGAAAACGTAACTTACTTCCAATATGGGAGCAAATTGATGGAGAGTGGACAATTGCAGCTTATGAACGCCTTGATGAAAAACTGAAGCAGAACAGTGTATTTATGGTGCAAGTGATTGGCTGGAAAGAAGGTTGTTCATATCCATTGGGATTAGTGATAGATATTCTTCCCACTGGAAGATCTTTAGTTTATGGACTACGGGTCCTGAGGAAAGAATTCAAAGTTGCACCCACTCCATATTACTCAGACAAGAGTTTCTCCTTGGCAGATGAAGACAGCACACACAGAATGGATATACGTGAGATAATCACTTTCACTGTGGATCCAAAAAAATCAAAGGACCTGGATGATGCCATCAGTGTCAAGAATATTGGAGACCAATATGAGCTGGGAATTCATATTGCAGATGTGGCGAGCTTTGTGAGTCCAGGAGGTAAATTAGATGAGAATGCAAAACAACGTGGTATTACATATTACCACAGTAGAGAAGAACCCATTCATATGTTCCCCGAAAACTTGAGCACTGGATGCTTTAGTCTTCTGGAAGATCAAGATCGTAGGGTGGTTTCATTGATGTTCAAAGTAAACAAGAAAACACATGAAGTCATTGGAAAGCCTGAATTCCAGCTGTCACTGATTAAGTCTAACAGCAAGTTGTCTTATGAAGATGCAGAGATCATGATCTCCGAAAGATATAGAGAGACACCTGAATTTGATTCAGTACAAAATTGTGTCGCTGTGGCTTATTGTTTTGCAAAAGTTCAAAGGAAGAGAAGACTTCAGGACTGGGCTTATGCTCAACCGGATGATGACAGATTGCCCGGGAAACGCAAAGCCCATCTGATGATTGAAGAGCTAAGTGTGTTATTCAACAAACATGTATCTGAGAAATTGATTTTGTCAGACAGAACAAGTAATTGCACACCCCTTCGCTGTCAGCCAGAACCAGATCCCGAAAAAGTTGAAGATTTCAAACAGAACTGTGGAGAATTCATACCACTGTCTTTACATGTTCGCCACAAAGTTACCCATGATGAGCTAGTTCCAAAATGTGGAAACTTCCAAATACTTACAGAAGTGTGGGATGATATCCAGTCAGCTGCCAGAACAGATGATATAGATCAAATGGTGGATCTCATTGCAGCAGATGACATCCACCCTCTGCTCCAGCCAGTCATTAATCAGTTTAAAAAGTGCTTTAGCAAAGCTTATGTCATCCGTTCTAAATCCTCCCCTGAGGCAGAGGTTGGGCATTATTCTCTTCACGTAAGGTATTACACACATGCATCCTCTCCAATACGGCGGTACATGGACATCGTCTTGCAAAGACTTTTGCACTCCATCCTATGTGACAGGAATGTCCAGTACACTCAAACAGAGATTACGACTTTGTGCAATCAATTTGAGCACAACCTCAAGCATTCCAAGGAGTATGAACAAAAGGCTGAGAAAATCTCCTACGCAGTTAGCATGAAAGAACAAAGTGCCACAAAACTAGCATTTGTTGTTAGTGCAGATCGTAACACAGAAAGTTTTGCAGTGTCATTTCCTTTTAACCCGAACATATTTGCAAGGAGTTTATCAGTCATGTACAAAGATTTACAGTTGGACGACCAGCCAATTTTTGATGACGAAAATCACTGCGTCACTCTTAAGTGGAAAAGGCGGATCTATGCAGCTGACAACGTGCAAATCCACCAGGAGATGAAAATGCTGTCAAACTGTGCTCCCTGTGTTGAGCTTCCATTGACAGTATGGAAAGGCATTGTTGATGCAATTGCTGAAGAAAAATGGGATCATGCAAAGTCACTCATAATCAACGCTAATACAAAGCAGCCAAAAAAAGAAAAGAGTCAACCAGAATCTTCTCAGGTGCATCAAGCCGAGACTACCACACATACCTCTGAGGAAGATCACTATGTTGACTTTGACCTTCAGTTGGAGCCAGGGGACACTCTTAAGATCCAAATGACCTCAGAAATTATAAGAGGTTATCCCATGCCTGTTGTTCAGTTGGTTCACATTAGGCCCAAGTTTGAAGTTTGTGTGGAACATGTCAACAACCCTATCACATGCTTCTCCAGATGTGCAGATAATCCATCAAGGATTTATTATAGTGATACTGAGGAGTATGTCCAGATCTGGAAACCATTGTGTGAAATGGAATCTGCTGCCACTGCAGTGAGTGAAAGTGACAGCATAATCATTGAGAACCTGGGAGTAAACTTTAAAAAGGAGCAGGAACGTACACTAACAGGAAGCTTTTTCTTACCTCTGGAATGGATCAATGAATGGGCGATTGGATGCAACCTTTCAAAGTGCTTACTGTGTATTCGAAAAAGAGGTTTGAAGTTGACTTCAACTCCGGAACATTCTGCACAAGTGGACCCAAAAGAGTTCACATGGGTGGCACATGCTGTCACCTACACAGTAGAAGAACGTAAAAACTCTTCAAATGATGGAAGTACAGTGAAGTTCTATGTTCTTCACCTGCCAATGGCAATAGAGAACAGTCCTGACTGTGTGTTTCAGAAAAACACACGTTTCACAGTTGAAATAATCCCAAAGCTCCTGCCTGACATGTAAGTTCCAGTGTAGCTCACCTATACCTAATCAATGCTACTTATAGTTTGATTTGATTAAATCATTTTCGGGAAGTCCTCACAGTACTTTTCATTTCACTTTTTTCTTTTTAATGTCAGTTTACATGTTGATAGGAAATGTATTTTTTAATCTTTGGATTAAACAGCTGAATTATAGTTTCATGATTTTTTTTGCAGACGGAAAGAAAATGCTGTGGTCAACATTCCATCTGCATGTCATCTTGTCAAGAGCATAGCACTTGGGAAACACATTCCAAAAGAAGGTACCATTAGTAGGCAAATAGTTGCCTAGAATTTAACTAAATATAAAACACAGCCAACATATTGCACATGCTCTTTTATTTTGCTTTCAAGAAGCAATTATGAATTGCAAAGTCATTTAAAGCCCCTCTGATTTTGTCTTTGCAGTAAAAGCAAGGTGGCATGCTGTGAAGAAACATCTACCATACAGACTGCCAGAGCTTAACCAGAGTCAGAACAAAGCTGTGGACAAAGCTCTAAATGATACGTTCACAGTTATACAGGGACCACCTGGTAAGACCTAGTAATGGTATTCTCCTTGTTGCCTCATATTTTCTGCAGTGGCTTTAGATTTTTTTCTCACTTGTCCCTTAGGAACTGGAAAGACAGTAGTAGGTGTCTACATAGTGTACCATTTCTCTGAGCTGAACTCTAAGAACCCAAGGAAATTTGTTGACCCAAAGAATGAGAACAAGAACCAAGTTATTCTCTACTGCGGACCATCCAACAAGTCTGTTGATGTTGTTGCAGGCAAGTCTCTGGTGACCTCTGGTGAAGTTTTTGTTTATTTCTGTTACTGTGTGTGTGTGAGTGTGTGTGCGAATGTGAGAATGTATGCAAGTAGGTGGCAATTAAAAGGAAGTGATTGGTCTTCATTGCACCCATAGGTGATTGGCTCCTGATGTGTGTGTGTGTGTGTGTGTGTGTGTGTGTGTGTGTGTGTGTGTGTGTGTGTGTGTGTGTGTGTGTGTGTGTGTGTGTGTGTGTGTGTGTGTGTGTGTGTGTGTGTGTGTCTATTGCTGTTATAATACAGAGTACCTGTTGAGGTTTGGGGACAGACTGAATCCCCTCAGAGTCTACAGCCAACAAGTGGAGATGCTGGACTACCCTTATCCAGACTGCACCCTTCAGTTTTCTTGTAGGACATTCCGCCAAGAACGTGCCAAACCAGAACTTCGGTATTATAATCACACCAGTTAATGACACAGTTTTTAAATGTTTCCTCTATTATTCATTTTCACTGACATATTTCACATGGTTTTTTAGGAGTATCACTCTTCATCACCGCATGCGAGAGGAACAAAATCCTCATTCAGGTCGAATAATCGATTTTGACAGACGCATTCAACTTGCCCTAACCAAAAAAGGAGAACAGCTGACTGCTCAAGAGGTGAAAGAGTAAGTTCAAATTAATTCATGCATGGAAATAATTGGTTAATTATTTTGGTGAGTATCCCTGAATGCATTTACTTTCTCATGAAACATTTTCAAAGCCAATTTAAACATTACTCCAAGTTCTGCACAAGGGGGACCTATAAAATTAATTAATTTTAACTTTTCGGCAGGACCTTTCTTACACCTGTCCCAGTGCTTGTGTCCCACTCCTTGCAACAAGTCCTGGAGCTGACACTGTGTCAGGAGTCTCCTGTATATATTCTTGGATTTCTTCCACAGTGACAAATCTTCTCCCTTACAGTCCAAATGCATAGGCCTAGGTTACCTAGAAGCAAATCTGACAACCTACTCTTGTGCTTCCATGGCTTTCAGGAATTTCTGGGTTCTCCCTCATACATCCCTGTTTACAATAGTCAATGATCTACAGCCACCTGCAGATTATTGTAACAGTTCGAAATATACAGCACATGGTGCCTTTTGAAGTTCAGCTAAGCTAGGATTTTAAAGGGGCCACTTGTGATTTTCCTTATTTTAGGGCATATGGATTTATAATGTGACAATGTGAGATGTACACATGAATGATATGATACATGATATGTAAACATGGCACAAAAAAAAAGTCAAACAATGAGATAAATGTACCCCAACCCTTTTTAAATGGTCTGTTCAAGGTAAAAATAATTTTTAAAAATTAAAAAGAAATATTTGAAAATATTAGAAAAAAGGAGTAACTAAGAATAGGAAAGAGTAAAAATGCAAAAAGACCAGGTCAGTTTGATTTTGAAGAATTTTATTCGTAACACTAACTGTATGGATTGTTTTTCCTCATAGATACAAAAACCTTCTCAGAGATGCTCGGACATATGAACTTAAACAGCATGACATCATACTGTGCACATGTACACAGTCTTCCACACCAAGCTTGACTAAGACAGTCACTGCACGTCAGATCCTCATTGATGAATGTGCAATGGCCACTGAACCCCAGGCCATGATTCCATTAGTCTGCAACAATCCAGAAAAGGTGTGCTTTTTATTTAATGATCAGTATCATGCTCCTGATCTCCATCAACACTTTATGTCTGTATTCTAATGATGCAGAATGTTGCTTTCTTTGTGCCCTGATTCATTAAACTACTGATTTTAGTGTAAAAGAACATTTTCACACACACTTATATAAATTCCTGATTCGGAAATTATCTAAATTATATTTTCAGCAGCATGTAAATGTTTTGTTGATTTGGCCAACTCTTTGCTAAAATGTCTAACAGGAATAGAGTACAAATGCACTGACTAAAGTCAGCTACATACAGTGCATTCGGAAAGTATTCACACCCCTTCACTTCCCCCACATTTTATTATGTTACATCCTTATTCCAAAATTGATTAAATTATTTTTTCCCCTCATCAATCTACACACAATACCCCATAATGACAAAGCAAAAAAGGTTTTAGAAATGTTTGCAAATGTATCAAAAATAAAAAACTGAAATATTGCATGTACGTAAGTATTCACACCCTTTACTCAGTACTTTGTTGAGGCACCTTTGGCAGCGATTACAGCCTCAAGTCTTCTTGGGTATGAAGCTACAAGCTTGGCACTCCTGTATTTGGGGTATTTATGCCATTCCTCTCTGCAGATCCTCTCAGGCTCTGTCAGGTTAGATGGGGAGCGTCGCTACACAGATATTTTCAGGTGTTCCCAGAGATGATCAATTGGGTTCAAGTCTGGGCTCTGGCTGGGCCACTCAAGGACATTCACAGACTTGTCCCGAAGCCACTCCTTCGTTGTCTTGGCTGTGTGCTTAGGGTTATTGTCATGTTGGAAGGTAAACCTTTGCCCCAATCTGAGGTCCTGAGCGCTCTGGAGCAGGTTTTCATCAAGGATCTCTGTGCTTTGCTCCGTTCATCTTTCCCTCGATGCTGCTGCTACACTGTAATTTCCCAGCTTGGGATCAATAAAGTATATCTATCTATCTATGTATCCTGACTAGTCTCCCAGTTCCTGCCCCACAGCATGATGCTGCCACCACCATGCTTCACTGTAGGGATGGTATTAGCTAGCTGATGAGAGGTTTCCTCCAGACGTGACTCTTGGCATTCAGGCCAAAGAGTTCAATCTTGGTTTCATCAGACCAGATAATCTTGGAGATGGTTGTCCTTCTGGAAGGTTCTCTCATCTCCACAGAGGAATGCTGGAGCTCTGTCAGAGTGACCATCAGGTTCTTGGTCACCTCCATGACCAAGGCCCTTCTCCCCCAATTGCTCAGTTTGGCTGGGCGGTCAGCTCTAGGAAGAGTCCTGGTGGTTCCAAACTTCTTCCATTTACGAATGATGGAGACCACTGTGCTCTTCGGGACCTTCAGTGCTGCAAACATTTTTTGTACCCTTCCCCAGATCTGTGCCTCGATACAATCCTGTCTCGGAGGTCTAGAGACAATTCCTTTGACTTCTTGGCTTGAGTTCTGCTCTGACATTCACTGTCAACAGTGGAACCTTATAAAGTTCTTTCCAAATCATGTCCACTCAATTGAATTTACTACAGGTGGACTCCAATCAAGTTGGAGAAACATCTCAATGATGATCAGTGGAAACGTTTTTCATTTTTAATAAATTTGCAAATATTTCTAAAAAACCTTTTTTGCTTTGTCATTATCGGGTATTGTGTGTAGATTGATGAGAAAAAAAGGAATTTAATCTATTTTGGAATAAGGCTGTAACATAACAAAATGTGGGGGAAGTGAAGGGGTGTGAATACTTTCCAGATGCTCTGTATATATATTATTTAGTTTGGCCCAAAATAATTAGTTCACTGTATTTTGGAAATGTTTATAACCATGATTATTGAAAATTAAAGTAAGTTTTATTTTTAGGAAAAACATTTGTTGAAAAGATCACCAGGGCACAGTTCCATTAGAAGTATTTCATCCTGCATCCTTCTGCATGTTTTGTTAGGATGAAGAGGATAACATTTTTTTCATGATAATTATACACTGGTTTTTATGATATATATTGTTGTGTTGTCTATATATCCCCCATATGTCCTTGGTAATGCGTTCATTGGGAGGCACTGAAAACAGGATTCAAATTCCTAATGAATATAATTGATGCTAATTAGATTTAGATAACACTTGATTTCAATCAATTGTCTTACAATATCACTTTCAGATTGTTTTGATTGGTGACCACAAACAGTTACAACCTATTGTGAAGAATGAGCGTGTGAGGAAGATGGGGATGGCTAAGTCTCTGTTTGAACGCTACTATACAATCCATAAAAAGAGGACAGTGATGCTGGACAAACAGTACAGAATGGTGAGAACATGAAATATACACTATGTATACACATATAGTGTATAGTGTGTATCTCATACAGCTTGTTGTATATTATTAGTATGTACATGAACTGTTGCAATGTTGTATTACTATATGTTTGTTTTAAATTGTAATCAACAATTATAAACCATGTTTCTTCATAGCATGAGGACATATGTGAGTTCCCATCAAATGAATATTATGAGGGAAAGCTGGAAACTGGTGCGGAGCAGCCAAGCAGTGTCCTACGTGTTGGCGACAGAACGATGTCAATCGTTTTTGGGCACATCATAGGAAAGACCATCAGTCTGGTTGTGAACACAGCCAAGGGCAACCAGAACTCTAAAGCAAACCTGGAAGAGAGAGACAACGTGGTACAGTATTAAGCACCCTTGCTTTTCCTTGTTGATTTTTCCTTTGTCATCACAAAATATAGGAATAAAAGTTAGCATAGAGTAATTGATGTGACTGTAATGATTTGGTTCTTTTGCAGATTGATATAGCTGAAAAGCTGGTGGTGCATGCCAAAGTCGAACAGCAGAGTATTGTGATCCTGGCGCCCTATAATGCCCAAGTGTCAGAAATTAGAGATGAGCTGAAGAAGAAGAATATGGATCAAATCACTGTTACCACAATCACGAAAAGCCAAGGTAACAGTGTAGCTCTCTGCTTCCTCTGACAAATGACTTTACTGAAAGTAAAGTAGCAACACCACAATGGAAAAGTATCCAGAGTAAAACTACTCGTTGTGATGAATTGATCCTTGTAAATGACTAAATGTGTTAATATGTCATCAGTATTTTCATGTTTGTCCCAGTGGTGCTTGGTCTAATCCTACACTGCTGTGTGGCTAAAACTAGTAGTGTGTCATATTTTATGACCAGATCTCAACTTTTTGAATATAAAATCTGTAAAGTAGTTGACACTGATAAATGTAATGAAATGAAAAGTACAGTAGAGATATAATGAAGGTTCATCATGTAACATGAAGCATTTTGTCTTCTAGGAAGTGAATGGCGTTACGTCATCTTATCGACTGTGTGCTCTTTGCCAAGTGAAGAGATTCAGAGTGAACCAAATGGACCCTGGCTGTCCAAACACATTGGCTTTGTAGGTGATCCAAACCAGATCAATGTGGGCATCACCAGGGCCAAGGAGGGACTGTGCATCATTGGTGAGATCTCTTTTGTTCTACCTATTCTCCAGTCTAAAGGCTGAGTGATCAAATGACCTGAAGAGGTTAAACAATGCATCAACATATCTGACCTCTGCTGTCACTTTAGCATTTTTTGCTATTTCATGTCATGTTTGAGGGATCTGGGGAACACAGATCTCCATACATAATACTTTCAATATAGTAATTATAAAACATTAAATTTATATCAAGCAGAGATACTGTATTCTGCTGTTCCTGTGTAGCTTGATAACTCAAATGTGTCTGTGTTCTCAAAGGGAACCAAGAGTTGCTCAACTGCAGTGGAGCTTGGAGAAAGCTCCTGCAACACTACAGGCTTCACAACGCAGTGACAGATGCAGACAAGATTTCAGTGCAAGGTGCCACATAGCTGATCTCCTTTATCCATGTGAAGAGGCTTGATTTCTACAAGCCATAGATCAGAACTCTTACACTGACTCAACAGCATGATTTCATAAAATGTGTATATTTCATGTTTTTTTCTATGATACCACAATAACTTGTGCTGTTTTGTTTTTACAGTTTTAAAGCACATTTTGGGGTTTTGATATTGTATTTGATCATAAACTGTATGTATTTGACACAGTTGTTCTTGTTTTCTGATTTACACACCCCTTTCTCTTTAAAAAAAAATATGTATGAGTATGTATGTTAATATGGAATCCTTCAACTACTGTTTCAACTGTGTCTGTATTTTTTTGTCGGAGAATTTAAATTGTAACCTTCATGTTCTTCAAATGAAAGCCTGTTCTTTATTTTGTATTTTTCTTTTTTTTTTTACTACAAGTATAAATATGTAATCACACAGTGCTGATATTAACTGTGGACAGTTGATGAAAGATAAGAGTTCAGCTTGTATTGTTTGGATCTTTTAATTCATTTTTAGTGTTAGTTGAACTGTAGTGAATGTAGTGTAGTGTATGAAATCACCCTCAGTCATTGTTTCTGTATACTGATGAGTCAGCATGTGTTTCTATTGCAGGACAGCTGATTTTAACTGCCTCACCATTCAATGAGCTGAGTCTGCAGCTTTTTCTTATGTTAAACTTCCTACAGTATAATATTGTTATTGATACATTTTAATGTTGTATATTCAGGGAGTAGCTTTGGCTACAGAATTGTTTATAAAAAACTTTTTTTGGATTGTGCCACATTTCTATTATCATATAATATTTTTATTGATACATTTTAATATTGGATATTCAGGGAGTAACTTTGGGTACAGAAATGTTTATAAAATGTTTTGCATCGTGGTACATTTTTATTGTTTTATTGATGAGTCATTTCTGCATCCAATGATTTGAATAAATGTGTAATGATACAAAAATATGTTATCATTAATTTATTGTGTGTTTTAGTGTATACACACATACATACATACACGGTCGCCCATAAAGTTGGAATAATTTAGTTGTCAGACACATTTCTCTTTTTATTTTTTGTATTTATACACATCAGTAATCACCTTTGACCAGGTGCAATGAGATTGATCCATATCATTTTGAGAATATATACACTTTATCTATCAAGAATAAATCACATTTTCACAATCATTTCATGGAAAGAGGTAAAAAATACTTTATTCCAACTTTATGGGCGACCGTGTATCTTATATATGAGTATATATATATATATATGTTCTTCAAATATATATATATTACAGGAGTCCCAAGTGTGATTTAAAAAAGGTTATGGCATGAAAAATTCCTTTGGATTAAGACTTCATATAGGATTACATTTACTAACTGTTTGGTGTGCAGTATTATGGTTGTGTTTGATAAGTCAGAACTTTACCAACTGGTAATTTCAAAATAAAAAGTTCATTTAGGCCACGATGTGTAGGATTGAAAGTGTCAGACTTTGACACCCTACAATGGTAGCGTAATAAAAGGTACCGCGGCAGCAACAAATAATTCAGCGCTTCAGTAAATTTTCAAAGAATTTTATCAAACAACTTTTCATGTCAACCAGCTGATCATCTTCCCTTTGAGAAAATGCTGTTGCCATCTCAACAGCTGTTACAGTACTCAAGTCTTGTCGTGTCATCCCACTTTAAATGTCAACAACCTAGACACAAAGTGAGGCTGCAGAGAGAGAGATAGAGAGGGAGATTTCCACTGAGTTATTATTTTTATTTCACTTCTAATGTTTATGATATATAAAGAAGATGATATAGAAAGAAGACCAAGCGTAGGAATCAAACCCACATGTTGACAAAACAAACCTGTTACTCTTCATTACAGTGCCAAAGTCAAATGACATATGAGAGTCTTTACTTCCTGTTTGCACTGAGTGATTTGGTGTTAAACTGCATTTTGTTGTAGCCGTATTTGTTTTGTGCCAGTTTAATCAATTTTAATTAGCCAAAGAAAGGGTTTGGTTTTTTTTGGTGGTCCATGTAGTTATGGCAAAGTCCCACGGACAGAGTGCTGGACAGTAATACATTACTATAAAGTTTACTTACAATGGTAGCAAAGTAAAATATTGAGTTAGGAATATCCTCAGGATAGGCAAGTCCAACACAACAAAAGGAACTAATCACTAGAAAAGTAAAAAGTACGTTACTTTCTGAACTTAAATAAACAGTAAAAAACATGATCAATAAGTTGCAGCAGTGTTACGTGTGGGCATATAGGGGCGCTGTTGCGCCCGACTGGTTTCTCTCTCTCTCTCTCTCTCTCTATTGCCCTCTGGCGCCCTCTCTGTTTGTTTTTATCCTACAGGAAGGCACACCTGTCCAGGAGTGGTGCCAATCAACAGATGGCAGTATTTGAGGAGGACTGAGTGGGAGCCTCACTCTCTCTCGAGCCACTGCCCAGCTTACAACTACTAGGGGGAAGTCTTTCCCTGATTCCCTGGCATGTTTTTCAGTGCTGGAGTTTTGTTTTGTTAGTTTGTCTTTTTAGTTTGGGTTGGAGATCACCAGTAGTCTAGTTTTCAGTTTCCTTTGGTTCATTTAGGATAAGATTGCTTTTCTTTTTCTTTTTGATAGGTTAGAGGGAATAGCTGGGTGCGACGGCCCACTGCGTGGCTTGCCCAGTGATTTCCCTTCTTTTGTTTATTTCAGCTGGGATCTCCATCCTCTTTTTGTTGATACTTTGAGTTCTATTGTTTTACTTAAATAAACTTTGGTTTCATTTAGAACTCTGGTGTCTGAACGTCCTTTTAAATGTGTTACGCCCTCTCAGCGAGCCTGTATGGTAGGGGGTCCGTAACAAGCAGTTCAAGCCCCAAAGTGGAGAGATGCAGGCTGGGTATAATTCTTGGCTCAGCTGTCACCAGGGAGGTAGCCAGTCACCTATGTGTGCTATAAGGACCAATCACTTCCTTTTGATTGCCACCTATTTGCATACATTCTTACACACACACACACACAGATTTCAAACAGATCATATTTGGAACCAAACAGAATTGAACCAGTCATAGTTTCTTATAGTTGACTGACAAAGTCTTAGCTGTAGTTGATTGAACAGAAGCTAAATTCAAATGTATTACACAATTGCAAATAATTCTTCTTTGTTCAAACCCTAATGTCCCCTGACAGGATGGAGCTATTCTCTAAGAATTCTCCATCATCAGCCAACACACATGATTGTCAGTCTCTATGTGTAATTAATTCATATGATAGTATGTCTTCTCTCTCTTTAAGTACTTTCTACCTGGTTGCTGAACTGTTTTCTATTTATCTCTATTTGGCACTGATGATGGCTCACATTTAACATTTCAGTATGACATGTAATCTAATATCTTTGATAAAAATGTATGTCTTATAAAAATATTTCTCTTGTCTTGTTGTTTTGGGCTTATTATGCCTCTATTTGTCACACATTGTCAATAAAACCAGTTTTTTGTTGTTTCTAAAAAGGTAACAACTTTTAGAGTTCTGGAGTCAGTGTGAGTTTCTACTTCAACAGAATGCCTGTTGTTCAGACAGGACCAGGGACACAAGTGTACATGTTATCCAGGAAGAGAGAAACAATTACAGCCTCACAGGTTTATCCACAGAGCTGATAAGCAGGCTCTATGGAGGAACATGTAGGGAAATCTGACTGAATGTAATTCAGCCAGAGGCAATGACACACTGCACACCCAGCCAACCACAACACTCAATCAGTGTGCCAGTAGTGTAGACTTCATAGACATTGATGGTATATGATATCACTGAATTAAATTGACTACAAACAACTAAATAATAGTAATAATAGTAATAAAAACAGTCTTCATACACTCATATTCCTCATAATTGTTGCATACATATTGTTTGTGAAATAGTATGTATGTTTTAGTACGTTTTCTTTGTAGTATACAGTACTTTAATTCCCCATTTTTAGTTTTTGATTTTATTGTTGTATATATATGTTATAATTGCACTTTAACGTCCTTGTTTATCTTTTTGAGCTGCTGTAGCAATGGATTTCCCCCACTGTCGGATCAATACAGTTTTATCTTATCTTATCTTATTATAAGCACAAGCAGATTCCTCACAGAGGTAATTGGAGTTGTACCCTGGCCTATAAATCAGTGTTTCTTACACTTTTCTTCTTTCATCTCTCTACAT
Organism: Scomber scombrus; assembly: GCF_963691925.1. Lineage (NCBI taxonomy): Eukaryota > Metazoa > Chordata > Actinopteri > Scombriformes > Scombridae > Scomber > Scomber scombrus. The sequence goes on from NC_084972.1 coordinate 2,801,482, forward strand.
CAGCCTACACAGACAAGATCAAGGAGATGTCCATGCTGTCTCTGCTCTGCTCCTGCTTCCACACGCAGCCACATCCCAACAGCCTCTATCAGTATGGAGGTCAGTATGTCTGCCTGCCTGCCAGTCACACTGTGTCTCATGTCCTCATGTTGATCCTCTCAGTTTGTCCTCAGCTTGTCCTTACATGACACAGACAGAGCAGAAACATCATTTGATTGACATTAGAATGTCCCCTCTACCCTTCTTAATTTCCTGTCATTTTCCTTAAAATTCAATGTAGAAACTTTAATATGCTCTGCTGGAAATAATCCGCTTTTGTGTAATAAATTGGTATGAAGATTCAGTTCCACTTTTTAGTTTAGTAACCACTAGTGTTTAGTTTTGTTTATTTGGATCCCCATTAGCTGTTACCAAGGCAACAGCAACTCTTCCTGGGGTCCATATTGAAATAAATACAACCAATTACAATTACACTTACAATATAACATAAATGCATACATAAATAGGGTCTCATTATAAATCCTTAATCCCATTTTTTTTAAAGCTTTGGACAGAGTCAAACAAGTTGTTTCCCCTTTTCCAAACTTAATGCTAAGCTAAGCTAACCACTTTGACTCCAGTACATGATGTATTTCCCCAAATTCTCAGTTACTCCTTTAACTGTCAATGTTCAGTCACTTTGTTCAACATTTGGAACCACATAAATATATTTACCAAATGTTGAACTACTCCTTTAAATGAATGGACTAGTTCTGTTATACTGCAGTGCTGTAGAAAACACTGGACACAGATGGTCTAAACCAATCACTGAATCACAGCACTGACTCACCCAGCAAAAGTGCTGAGGACCAGGGGGAAGTTGAACCTGATGAGCACCCATAGGCTGGTCATGATGAGGGACAGACAGCAGAGGTACTGATAAGTGCCAGGCACACAGAGACACTAAATATTAGGCTACATTCATTCAGGTTGCCATTGACTCCTCTCTTAGGCAACAACATAGTCAGCTTTTATCAACTGGGTTTGCATATGATGATGAAAATTACAATGCTGTTTAGTGCTGTTAAAATTAAGGTGTTAAATCTTGCTGTCAAGCTAACATGAAAAAATAAATAAATAAACGCGCTAAAAATGGTGACCACGATTTCATCTCGTCCTTATAGCGAGCTCAGTTCTGCAGGTTGATAACAGATCATGGCCCTGAATGAAACTGGAAAACCTAAAACATCCATTATCACTCATGCTATTGAGTGGGGAAAGGGGTTGATAAGGCTCCTCATTTAACCAAAAGTTTGGGGAATTCAAGTCTTCCATCTGAGCGCTGTTTGTCTCTCTGTCATTTGCATGGTGGGCTATGAGCTAACACTTAGCCTAACATAGACTACAAGCCTGGGGTTTGTTTGTATACAGCTTCATTATTATAAGAAAGAAATTGATAGTAATTAATCACAGCAGAATTGTACAATTAAGTAGTTAATTGGTATTGTGATGTTACTTCCTGCAAATACCTTGTTTGGTATAATATGTGGTATAATATTGTTTGGTATAATATTTAATATTGTGAAGAGATATCAGGACAACCCTGTTAGTGACTGTTTGTGTGTGACTGGGTGGTGGGCCTATAGGGAGAAAGTCCAGGGCCGCTTTTTAATCCCAGTCCCTCCCTAATCTAAACATCAACAGAGTTCAACTCTTCGCTTGTAGTAGTCTTCAGAACACTTCTGTAACCTTGACAATGTCTGTCACATCCAAAACATCACTAACACCAAATGTTTGGTTGTTTTCAATTATAATATAAACCTTTATATTACTCTTTGTGATATTTTGACACTCAGAAAATACAATTATACAGAATAAAACTTAATAAATAATAAATAATGTGTTATGTAATAGTTTATAATTAAAGTAATGACATGCCTTTCTCAATTCATAGGTAAGCCAGCTGTGCAGCAGCAATGCACTTGTAGTGCAGATTCAGGCAGAACCTGTTTGCTGAACATACAGTACATGGATGGATTACAGGACAATGAAATATAATTCCACACACTGTAAAGGAGTTCAAATGAGTGCCAGCAAAGCTCTTCACCTCAAAGTACAAGTTAAACTTAAAATACATTTATGAAACAACTCTAACCCTGCAGTAAATGAATGAAAGCTGTCTGTTAAGCTGTCAAGCATCCTCAAAGTTCCACAGTAATATCCATCCACACTGGGTGTCAACATAAAGCAAGATTGGAGACTTTCCAGCAGCCAATACAAATACAAGAAACAAGCATTAATTAATTATTAATTAGGAGTGACATTTCATTTCTAATTAAATCTTGGTTATCAAGTGAATAACAAATGGAACAGAACAGACTGTGCTGTACAAATAAAACCTGTTTAGTTTGTTCTAAACTGAAGACGAATTAAGTGACTCATAATAGAGTAGGTGAGCCGAGGGATAAACTGAGTGAATGTGCTGAAATTTTAGATGGTGGCAAGTTTTTAATTCACAACATTATGAACCATAAAGTGGTTATTGAAATATTAAAATCATTAAGTCAGTACCTGTGGATATATCATGTGCTGTGAGGTAGCAGATATTTTACAGATCATACATTTAAAGCTGTGAGAATGTGTGATGAATATCATGGCGTGTTTGAAAACTGAAAAAAAAGCTTTGAAAGGTTTGAAATCTAATTTTTTTTAAAGGTTGAATCTTTATTTTGAAACACAACAAGACAACAAACACAAATAAAAGTCTGATTTACTTAAATGACTGCATGTCAGTCCTTTGCAGAGCAATCTGTCAATTCCTCCTAACCTTATGGCGCTTTTCCACTACACCGTTCCAGCACGACTCGCCTCGACTCGCCTCGGTTCTTTTTGCGTTTCCACTAGGGAAAGTACCTGGTACCTGGTCCTTTTTTAGTACCTGCTCTGGTGAGGTTCCAAGCGAGCCAAGCCGGTACTAAAATGTGACGTCGACACACTGCTGGCCGCTGATTGGTAGTTGTCGCTGGAAGAGTCATGAGCCGTCCCACACAAGAATCAAACCCGGCATTTTACCGGCAGCAGCGTTACAACCATAATAGTTACAGCCATACGGCTCAATTTTCTTGCTTTGTGTGAGACAAAAAGCCTCATACAGCAGCAAGTACACCACTGCCTCAATGTCCTCCATTGTTTATGTGTTTTGTGTCACGTATAAAACGAAGTCACGGCAGTTTAACGGAGCCGTGCTATGACGACCCCGCCCACGTTGAGTAGGTACTTTTTTGTAATGGAAAAGGAACCGTACCGAGGCGAGGCGAGGCGAGGCGAGGCGAGGCGTGCTGAAACTGTGTAGTGGAAAAGCGCCAATAGAGTCAGATGGGTTTTTACCACTGCCCCACCCCCTTTGAACACTAGCAGCAGGTCCTGAGTCTATTCACTCCAATGGCAGAAGTGAACATGAGCACTGATTATTACAGATTTTTTCACCACATAGTCACTAATGTAAATATTGGACCACAAGCCACATCTTCTAACCATTCTGACACTAAAATGGCATTTTTCAAACAATCAATCAATTTATATCTGTATAGCGCCAAATCACAACAAAGTTATCTCAAGGCACTTTACACATAGAGCAGGTTCTAAACCAAACTCTTCAGGTTTTAATTTTAAAGAGACCCAACATTCCCACATGAGCAAGCACTTAGCGACAGCGGCAAGAAAAATCTCGCTTTTAACAGGAAGAAACCTCAGGCAGAACCAGGCTCAAAGTGGGCGGTCATCTGCCTCGACCAGTTGGGGTAGAGAGGAGAGAGAGGAAGATGTCAGGTTCAGTCAACCTAAAACATCATAAATATCAGACAAAGGAAGACAAGACACAGCGTTAGAGTTATTTACTTGCAAGGAGAACGGACAGAGATACGCTCCAGTTACCTCCAACCCGCTCTGAAACGTATCTGTCCGAACCCTCTCTTTTTATTCCACAACAAGGGAGTTTCCTAGTTACATTACAGTTGTTGCTCTAACGAGGGGATTTCACACTGAAACAATGTAGTAATGATAATATGTTTGCATATACACATGAACATTCTAGCCATGACGTTCTCTTTCTCGACATCGCCCTGGAAACTAGTTATTATTAGGTTTCGGTCAATATTGCGGTCAGGCTGCAGTTCCTCTTTTGATATCGCGGTTGGGCTGTAGTTCCTCTTTTGATATCGTGGTTGAGTCATCGACCTGCAGTTACGTCAGCCAGCACAACTCTTGCACAAGATAATAACATCTTTAGAAAGTATAAAGACAACATATGAGATAACGTATATACAATTATTCCAACAGAAGAATACAGAGAAAACCAGATAAAATGTACTCTTTTTCCAGCAACACGTGTCACAAGACTTGACAACACATATCTTCTCTTTATGTCATTTAATTCACGTGAAAATAAAACTGAATGCCACAGTTATGTGTGCAGCTTTGTATGTGTGTTGTTTGCGTTTTTTTAATTTATCATTTTGTTGTCATGAACTTCTGTTTTACTCCGTTTTCTCTCAACATAATGCAACTTAATTAAAGATTAAACATACCAAGGTTGATTAAGTTGATATGATTTTTGTATTAAATTACTTAACTCCACTGTAAAATCAGTGCTGCAGTTGTGAAGAAGGAAAAGCTACCATAATCACTACCATCATCATACTAATTCCACCCCATGTGTCTGCTCTACCACACACGTCCTCTCGACCATGCTGTAGTCCCAGGAGGCCCTGATGCTGAAGCAGCTGGCAGAGAAGGAGGTTCTCCACAAGGTGCGTCAGGAGAACAACAACTTTAACAAGAAGACGGAGGAGAAGCTCATCCAAAAGATGGAGGTCAATAAGGAGAACCGGGAAGTCCTCACATCATCTCGCATTTTATCAATGCTCAAAGATCACATCTCTTCATTCTCTGTTTTAGTTAGTCACACAACCAACACAAACCAACAGCTTATATACATTTGTAAACTGCTGAAAATCTTACTCACTTATAAAAAAATATGTGACAGCAATATTTTTTCCCTAACATTTGAATTACAGTACCAGTCAAAAGTTTGGACACACGTTCTCATTTAAGGGAACAGGGAAGTGTGTCCAAACTTTTGACTGGTACTGTATAATATCAGCACACATTGAACACAGTCCCCTTTTTTACCATATAAATGTAATAATTTCAGTTGTTGTGATACAGATGACCTGTTTGGTTACATTCAGATCAAGGATTGTAACTCAGAGGCTAAGATCGAGCAACTAAAACTACTTAGGTTTAAGTTTGAATCCGTAAAGGAAAAGTTGGGAATTTTGCAACAAATGATTATTCAATTTCTTCCTAGGGGGTTATACATCTGTGTGCTAAATATGAAGCTACAGTAGGCTACCGTCAGCAGCTGGCTAACCTAGTTTAACAATAATAACTAGTGCAGTGCCTGTACAATATGTGCATTTTTAGAATGGGAAAATTTGATTATTATTTCTCAAGAACTGCATATGTCTGTATAAACTGACAAACACTTAAAACAATAAGGAATAGATTCAATGGGTTTAATCCAAAAAGAAACTCCACCAGTGAGACTAAACTGAGTTTGAGTAAAGTTACCTTAAAATTGTAGCCTACTTAAGTACAGTACGTGAGTAAACATATTCCACCTCAATCTAGTGATCTAGGCCTTTCAGGACAGGTCTTAGACCTCAGCACAGGCACATTAAGAACTTGTATTACTTACTATACCTGTTTAATGAGTTTACATTATCATGCTTGTGTGTATGAACAGGAGGAATGATTACACGGAAGAAAATCTCTTTAGAGTTTATATTTAGACTACAGGAGCAGGTTTATAATGCAGTAATTGCTTCGACTGTCGGGAATATGCAGCATCACAAGGAAGCTATTGTTAAAAATAGGAAGACTTTTCCTATTGCATGTACAGTACGTGACACACAGAGGGAGGTTATATAAGGACAGTGCATGCCTATCAGTTTAACCTGACGCTGATGCAAAATATGTTAAATGAAACTTTGGTTAGACCAGCTCTCCCGGTAATCATCAGAGGGCGAGTCTCCATATAAAGGTCTGTGAGAGCTGAGAGGCTCCAGCAGTGGCCCAGTGCAGGGAGGGGTTCTGTTTGCCTTCAAGCTGAAACCTCAAAACTGAGAGTCCACCTGATGCTGCACGATGAGCCAAGTCTCATGTTAACTGGACCAGAGTTATCTGTGATATTCCAGCCTCTGTAAACACCTTCCTGTTTGAATATATCTTGGAACTACTGCTGAGCTGCTCACACACTTCAAAGGTAATTATTATTAATATTGTTGATATGTATTATTACAATCATTATAATATCATATTTATCATTATTAGTAGTAGTTGTTATAGTATTATTAGTTGATCATTACTTGTCCTAATAGGCCAAATAAACTTGATGGACAGTTTTCTTTTAACTGGGCAACAATCAGTAGTATTTTTTTCTCTTTTTTTGGTTGTCTTAAATGTTGCTGATTTGTAGGGTGTGTATTTTACGACAGTAAAAACTCTAGTTGAAAACCTTGCTTTAATATCAGAGTCTGGTCATTTGAGCTATTTGTTGCACTACTAGTATTTTATCATTAGACTGCTTGTCGTAATAGGCCAAATAAACTTGGAAAGTTATGGACATGTTTTTTTCTTGTTTGTTTGTTTGCTTGTTTGTTTGTTAATTAGTTAACCGGGCAACAATCATCAGTTTAATTTTTTTTATTGTTGATTATTGCTGAATTGGAAGGAGTGTATTTTACAACTGTAGAAAACTTTCCTTTAATATTAGACTCTGATCATTTGAGCCATTTGTTCCACTGACTTGGAACATTTATTGAAAATGCACAAGGCCGCCATCTAGTGGACATAAGATATAACCAGCAAGACAGTTTCAGCTTCAAATAAATTCTGTAGTCATTTAGGATTACAAGGATGAACTCGGATATGGCATTTTATGATCATTCACATAATAAACATTTTATGACCTTAGAACTTTAGGTATTACCTGACTTTTTTGTGAGTAAGTCACATCATCAAAAACACTTGATTCGGGCTCAGTGTGGAGTTATTTTAATTTGTAGTTACTAAAACAAAACCAAACAAACCTCTCTATTTAACTCAATTGACTTGACAAAATCTAAAAGTAAACATGCCAAAATAATTTTGAAAGCAAAAATAGTGCTATTACTGTCTGTCAGGAGACGTCACACTCCTATAAACCACCAATGGGATTGATTCATCAGTGGATTGTGCTGCAGGAGGCTGTTTTTAGTGATGTTTCAGTCAGCAGACCTGTAGCAAACACTGTCACTAAGCTCATCAAGTGTCAGTGAAAACCTACTGAAACTACTGAATAATTTCAAATTGATTGCCATCAAAAGCCATTTTATGCTGTTCCAGTACACATTCATTTATCAATCAATCAATCAATTTTTATTTATATAGCACCAAATCACATCAAAAGTTATATCAAGGTACATTTCACATAGAGCAGGTCTAGACCATACTCAACTTTCCCAAAGAGCAAGCACTTGGCAATGAAAAACTTTGCTTTAATGAAAATAAACTTCAAGCAGAACCAGAACATCTGCCTTGACTAGTTGGTTTGAGAGAGAGAGAGACAGAAGAGAGAGAGAGAGTGAGTTTGAGGGACAGTGACACACACAGAGGCACAGATACAACTTATAATAACATATTGACTAATGATAAGAAGAAAATGAGCAGAATGGTCTTCAGAGTCTTCATATGTACAGCACATGTACAGGAAGAAGTTAGGTTAATGAAATGCGAGGGATGAGGTGAGAGGAGCTCAGTGCATCATGGGACATCTATGGCTGTAGCAGCACAACTGGAGGCTGGTCCAAGGCAAGCCTGACCAGTCCTATAAGCGTTATCAAAAAGGAAGGTTTTAAGGTCTGCCTCCCATTCTACTTTTATAGATACTAGGAACCACAAGTAAGCCTGCATTCTAAGAGTGCAGTGTTGTAGTAGGTTCATAAGGTACTATGAGCTCTTTAAGATATGATGGAGTCTCACCATAAATAGCTTTGAAACTGAAGAGAAGGACTTGATGTCTGTTGTGGATTTTATAGGAACGCAATGCAGCAAAGCTAAGATGGGAGTAATATGATCTCTCTTTCTAGTTTTTGTAGGAAAACATGCAGCTGCACACTGGACCAGCTGGAGAGTCTTAGTGCAGCCTAGAAGTAAAGAACGCATGGACTAGTTTTTCTGCATCATTTTGAGACATGATGTGCCTGATTTTTGCAATGTTACGTAGGTGAAAAAAGGCAGTCCTTGACATATTTTATATGGGAGTTAAAGGACATATCCTGATCAAATATAACTCCAAGATTATTTACAGTGGTGCTGGAGGCCAGAGTAATTCCATCCAGAGTAGCTACATCAATTACTGATATCATTAATGATATCATTAGGGATTTCGTTGTATTTTACCAGTAAGTACTGAAATTGAGATATAATCATAAATCATTCTAAACCACATTGTCCCCATTTGCGATCATACTTTCATACTTAGTGAAAATTGCATTCTATGTGGTTTTAAATATATCCTGAAAGTCTGAAATTCAGCTTGGTGAACCCAACAGGTACCCGATGCCAAGATCACATGTCTGAAGCACCATATGATCTCAGCAACAAAAAAATGACCCTCTGTGAATTTCTGAATTGAACAGCATTCTTATTATAATTTTTTCTCTGTTTCTCTTCTAGACACATTCTGGATGATTTTGGACTTCAGTTTTTCATAGATTCAGAGATTCCTTCATTTATGTCTAGTTTTAGTCTATTTTAACTGCAGCCAGGAAAGCTCTGAGTCCACATTTCTACAATCTGCAGGGCCATACTTGAATATCCTGCATTCAAGTGTTCAAGCATTATGCATGTGTCACAATGTCAGCTAGGGGGTCCAAATTGGCTCTGCTTTCATCAACACATGACCTCAAACTTGTATGCATTCAGTGCTCTGTCAGGGAGAAAGAAATTACATATTCCTTAAAATCAGTCCAGCACCAGTGTTCACATGATCTCCTGCTCTGCAGAGCCAAAGGTGGCAGCAAATGGAGGCCGGTTTCTAGACGTCCCACCTTTCCAAAGCCTAGTCAGTATATGACATGTTGGTTCTTTGAAGAGGGCTCTGGTTGCACAAGGCACCAAAACCGATGCACCTTTGCTAGAAGTGATGAGGAAGTGGCAGTATGGAATTTTGAAAAGCATCAGGGATTAGACCACACCCATCTCTGCTATCTTATATCTCAGTCTGAGAAAGGATCTGATCCTAGTAACACATCTAATCGCCTGGGTGACCTTTTGGATTTAGATTTGAAGGCTGTGTGTGATCTGTGCTCTGTTAAGGAGAATGAAATAACATACACTGTTGAGTCAGTTATTCACAAGTGCAGTAGAAATCAGCTTTTAGTCAAAGCAAAAACCTCTAACCAATGGAGGCCTGTCTCTGAGCCGCCTAAATATGGAAACTTTGGTAAAAATGTCTTTTACAAAGCTTGTGACTTCTATGTTGAGGGCTCTGGATGCACACAACACGGAGAGAGCTGCACTTTTGCCAAAAGCTTCGAAGAGGCCACTGTATGGAACTATGTGAGAGAAAGAAAAATAGATAAAGATGAGTTTATCAGAAATGTAGCTGACTCTGAGCATATTTCGATAACACCAGAAAGTGCAGCTGAAAGCATACTCCGAAAATGTTCAGGGGAATTCATTGAGCTCTGTAAAGACTGCTTTCATGATCGTCCACAAAAATTAACAGTCAAAAGGTGGAACGCCACTTGCTCGACAGATCAAGCACACACCTGGAACCCAATCTTAGTTCATCACTTATCAGAGAATAATAGGAAGGACATCTATAGTCAGGTGCGCCCACTTCCCCAAAATTGTCAGTTTAAGTACTGCAGTCATGTCAGGCAAGGCAAGCCCTGCTGGCATCAGGCCAGCCTCTGTTCATCTGCCCAGAGCGAGGTGGAGATGGCACTGTGGAAAGCGGAACAGAGTGGGCTCTTAGTCCGACCTCATCTCCTTCAGTTGAGCCAGCAGGAGCAGAAACAGTCCAGACAGGTCACCATGTACTGCAAAGTCTGCCTCCTGGCCCTTTCCTCCCCAGAGAGTTTCTTCAAGCACTGCTCCTCTTTGGAGCATGCCCAGTTACTCTCTGATGACACCACCATCAAGTGGAAAGGACGGCAGCCTCCACACAACCGCCGAGCTGAGTTTTGGCTGTGTGACAGGTAATCAACACAAAAACATTTTGGTGTCTTTTTACTCTTTTTTTCTGTTCCAATGTTTGTTTTGTACTGAAATTTCCATTTTATATTAGACCACAAACATGTGAGTATGGCAACAATTGTCCAAAAGCTCATTCTACGGAAGAACTGAAGGAGTGGGTGATGCGTGCTGAAGAGGAAGAGGAGATCAGACATAACATTGAAGCCCAAGGTTATATGAGCTATAATGACAAGCTTTTGGAAGAATACAAAAACAGCAGCAATGAAGTGTACATTGTGAGTATGAGGCTCAAATCTTTTGTTTTGACTTTTTCTAAATATGTTGAAGAATTTTTTTATGGCAGGATGTCGTGGTAGCTCAGTCAAATAAGGGTCACACCATGCACATCCTGTAGTGCATTTGAACATCAGACAAAAAACAATAGAAAAAAATATCAAGAACAGTTTACAATAATTACTGCCTGCTTTCTAACATCTATCAGGTAACAAAGGCAGTTTTTACTGGTTACCTTCACTACTATTACTTTTACTATAACTTACTATTACTAATAATATAATTACTGACAGGATCAACTTACTCTTCAGTTCCTACCAATTTAAAGTATTTAAATTCTCCATTTCATATTTCAACAGATGTCAGAACAAGTTGATGATGTCAGCATCTCTTGTGATAAAGATTTAACTTTGGAGTGTGAACACATCAAGGCAACACTGCAATGGAACTTTCAAGTTGCAACAGAGGTAAGATTTTTATAATTTGTTTTTGTAAGGGCCTGGACACACAGGAAGTGTCAACAGTGCATTGTCGCAGAACTTCTTGCTTTTTATTTTGGCGCCCATTTTAACAGATTAGAGCGTCCACACATCTGTGATATTATTTCAAACTGGGACTCCTGCCTGTTGTTTTACCTGCTTACACACATAGATTTTCTGTTGTTTTTTTCCTTATTTGTTGTCGGTTTCCCTCCTGAAAGTTAGCTTGGAGGTGTAACGGGTGAAGAAGGTGGTAAGACCCAAATGCAGCACAAAACACCAGGGAGCAGTTTGAAATGATCTTTATTGATACAGTCATCAAGGTAACTGAACAGGTATAGGCAGAATGTGTAGGGGGGAAGGCTGGGCTCATGGTCACCGATGACACAGAGTAGGCAGCAGGTAAGTTAACGCCAATAGCACTAACGGAGATGAAGAGGTTGACCAGTCAGCAGTCTCTGGGCTCTCCTGTCAAGACTGAAGCTGGAGAACACCACACAGCACAGGCAGACAGGAACCAGGAAGTAAACAGGTGATATTCGTGGTCAGGGACAGAAGGCTGTTGCGTTTACCTGGGCAGAGATGAGGAGAGGTGGTCAGAGGCAAGCAGAGTCGACACTAGGAAATCAGTCCATGAATAAGTGCTTGAAAAGTCTGGCATGAAGTTGAAGAACAATCTGACAAGGAGTGAGTGGACAGGCTTATAAAGTGGCTTGATGTAGATGAGGTGGGTGTGGCTGACTGGCAGGAATGGAGCAGAGGAGGGGTGAATGGAAATTCACCAGAGTTGCAGGAGGTGACAGGAGGTTTTTGTTTGTTTGGCTCGTTTGAAGAACTTGGTTTCATCTGGAGGGATTTTATTCACTTGGAGGGGGTTTAACTGGTAGATATAATCAATATCTCAAAAGATGAATAAAAAACCCACCCTGTGTGAGGTGTGTAAGTGGCTGACACAGAAGTACCCCCAACCAGACACATGCCCAACAGAAAGAAAGATGCTTTCACCTCATATATTGTTTATTTTTTCGACAACTGACCACATGCAGCTTAATCTTATTCTGTCTGGCTGTCGATCATGAAGCGTATTCTTCATACGACTGCATGCACCGGAGCATAAGTTTAGTACCATGACAGTGTGGGATGAATACACGTACCATAACACCCCTATTTGTTGCCATCTGAGAAGTCGTCCTTGGAGAATGTTTGGAAAAAGGCAGGCACTTTCAAAAATATACTTGGCAGGTGATTGGATGAACCATCTGCCTATCACCTTCTATCACCACCTTACCTTGCGAGGCAGCTGGAATGGCAAGATTGCAATAGGATGCTGATTGAACTATACCATTGGTGGTACGATCAATCACATAACTTGAAGCCTGAGAAGGTAGATTCTCGCGTGACCTCAAAAATGTAACTGCCTCGCAAGGTAAGATTGAAGCCCATAACTGCTGCTTATGGCCAGTACCATCTTTTTGTTTGGAACGAGGACTTTCCAGATAAGGAGTGTGGCATGTTGCCTTTCATGTTCTGGAAATGCACACCGCTACCTCAGATCCAAGCTGACTCTAACTTACTGGGAACACCAAGCGGTGCACACTTGGACTAACATTAGCTATCTAACAAAGCAGGTATAAATTATTGTGACCTTAGTCTGACTCAGTGGTAGACCTGGAACCGGGGAGAGCAGCATGTGAGCCAACTGTTGATCACAGCTGTCAATCAACATCCACACAGCTGGCATTAAAGCTGCTATAAGTCTCGAAATGTTATTAATGTAGCAATAATTTCCAAAATGACCACTAGCACACTTATTAGAGGGTCTAAAGCAATTGAGACCATAATGACTTGTTGAAAAAATGTATTGACTTTGTGATTTATGAGAGAAGTTGACACTTCTGGTGACTGTCAGTCATTTAAGATTTGCACTTCCGAATTGCATTTGATTTCAAGCTGTGCTTATTGCTGCTTGAACTTCAACAGCATTACATATCGAAAAATGGACTTGCAGTGGTATTAGCCTAGTTACGGTGCCATGTGTCAGTGTTGTATTCACACAGTTTTCAAATCAATCTTCAAATAATTTTACCTTTAATGTCCTCATCATAGAATGCTTAATTACTACTTTTGTGTTTGTACAGAGACAGCTTGTGCATGTGGCGCTGTTGAAGCAAGAACCAGGAGCATTATTTACACTTGATGACCTCAGTCTAGCACCCTGCAGTCACTCCCCAGGTGAACACTTTCTCAGTGATGACATGACCTATGACATCACTGTGTCTTTCACATGCACCAACCCAGGTCTGTATGAACAGTGGTTAGTGCTAGATTTTGGCATGAGACCAGTGCTCTTGAGAAAACTCAGAGTAAGAGTGGGCCAGCCATCATTGGATGACATCGAACAACCAAATATGACCCATGGAGCTGCCTTTCAAAGTGTTGAGCGTTGGCATCGAGGGAACAGGGTTATAATCCCATGTTCCACCAGGAAAGAAGAACAGGAGGAGCTGTTAAAGGAGTACAAGCTTCCTCAGATTAACTTTCTATTTGAGTCCTCCTATGAGAGCCAAACACCTCTGAATCATGAGAACTACAAAGAAAGCATGCACCACTTCCTGTACAAAGAGGAACTGGCAGAGGACCATGTTGTTTCAAGGTAATATGCTTTTCTGTATCTGTGTCCTGTTCCTTTCATGATTTGAAATTAGCACATATTTGCTAAACAATAACTAAGCTCTCTTTCTTATTTAGGCTTAATGTTTGTGGAGAAATTAAAACACTGGATATGTTGAACAATCCAGAGTTTGACATATTTGCTCCTCCAAGACAACTGTTCTGTTCTGTCTCAACTCCCTGTAATCTCACACCGGACACCCATGAGGGACAGGTACTGAAACGAAGCATCAAGTCTGGTCTGATAGCTCCTTTATGTTCAAGTGGTCGAAACTCCAAGGTCTATGAGGCCAATATCCTGCAGTGGAGTGAAAACAAAATGCTTTTGCAACTGTCTAAAAGATGTTGCTCAGATCTTATGCTCAAAAGAAATGAATCATATCAAATGGAAGTGCAGTTTCAGCTGGACCGCTACAGCTTCTGCAAGATGCACAAAGCTGTAGACCTCCTTCCTGATATAAAAAGAGTGCTACCGGACCTTAAAAACTGCAGTGTTCCTGTAAATGACATTCACTATGAGAAGCTGAATGTAAAGCAACAGTCAGCATTTGACTTTATCACTGGGAATTCCAGTATCCAAAAAGGTGTGGCACCACTCCTCATTTATGGACCATTTGGAACTGGGAAAACATCTACCCTTGCTACAGCAGCCAGAGAGCTTTGTAAGCATCCTCACAACAAAGTGCTAATTTGCACCCACACCAACAGGTAATACATAATATTGAAAATTCATTGAAATGGTTATTGATTGCTTTATGTAGATATATAATCTACTCTTTGCTCTAAGATGTTGTTGCAAATGAATTTTAATATAATGACAACTATAATTTTGTCTTTGACATTTGTTTCCTTTCAGTTCTGCAGATCTGTATGTCAGAGATCACTTCCATCCATTCATTAACAAGAAAAATGATGGGATTAGGCCAATTCGAATAAAGGCAAACAAAAAAAGTGCTTTGTTTGCCACAGATAAGATCACTATGAAGTACTGCTTTCTTTCGAAAGACAGGATGGATTTTCTACCACCAACAAAAGCTATTCTAGATTGCCATAAAATAGTCATAACCACCACTACAATGGCAATGCAATTTCATGACCTAAAGCTCCCAGAGGGATACTTCACCCACATTCTAATTGATGAAGCCTCTCAGATGCTGGAATGTGAGGCCTTGATTCCCCTTGGTTTAGTTGGGCCAAACACAAGAGTTGTTTTAGCAGGAGATCACATGCAAATGGGGCCGAAGCTCTTCTCAGTGGATGATCATCACCGTTCAAATCACACACTCCTTAATCGCTTGTTCCACTACTATCAAGATCAAAAGTGTGATGCTGCCCAAAAAAGTAGAATCATTTTCAGTGAAAACTACCGCTCAACCAAAGAAATTGTGGAGTTTGTATCCACCCATTTCTATGTTGGTAAGAATGATGTTATCAAAGCTAATGGAAATATCCCACCTCCGGCCAATGGCCCTGCCCTAAAGTTCCACCATGTTAGGGGAGAGTGTCTCTTGGACACTGTGTCTATGTCTTGGTATAACCAAGAAGAGGTTTCCACCGTGGTTGAAGCAGTAAATGAGATTCTCAAACACTGGCCATCAACATGGGGAACCAAGGACCAACACTCTATATGTGTTCTATCAGAGGGATGTCAGGTAAATTAAAACAAATTAATTAATGACATCAATGATACAAGGTTTGGCCAGAGTTGTAGGCTAATAGTTTATTTATATCAATTGTTTCTCAGGTTCGACTAATTCGGTCAGCACTTAAGAGAAAAGGCCTTGCAGATGTCCATGTGGAGACCCCTTCAAATGTTCAAGGTAATTTAGATTTAGCTTTAAGAACTCCAGTATGTTTATCCCATTATGTTGAAGGATGACTAGACTCAAACTGAGCACCTGTCTCTCTATTCAAACTAGGGCTGAAACGATTATTCGATACAAAAAATGATCGAGGCAAATTTTCATGAATCGAAGCTTTGTTTAATTAATTTCACTTGCTGCTCTGCTTGTGTTTTACATGGATGGTTTTTACTGACGCACATCACGTCACTCGCTATGTCGCGGAGCAGTTTACTAGAGAGTGAAATAAGTTCATGTATTTGTTTCAGAAGGCACTGAAGTTAAATGGATTTAGTTTTGATTTTAAAAGGAATGTCCAGGAATAAAACCCAATTGATTGTTCATTGAGACTTGTCCTTTTCTTCATTTTTACTATTGCTATTTAATAAGGCAAAATAATTTGATTAATCGATAGAATAATCTATTACAAAAATAATCGATAGCTGCAGCCCTAATACAAACATTGTCATTTCACATGCTCTCATTATAAGTTCTCTTCATGTGTCAACAGGCAAACAGTTCAGGGCAGTCATAATGACAGCTGTGAAAACACGCGACAGCCTAAGAACATCTCACGTGGCCGGTCTGGAGCTGTTCAATGATGCCCGTGTGTTAAACACAGCAATGACGAGGGCTCAGTCCCAAGTGGTTGTGATTGGAGATGCTGCTGCCCTCTGCTGCTTTGGGAAATGTTCAGGAATCTGGAAGAGCTACATAGAACACTGCATCAACAACAGTGGTGTTGCACCAGAGCATTTCACCAGAGATTTCTTTGAAAAAGATGTCATGGAAACTGCAAAGTTTCAAAAGTCTGAACATGTGGATGAGAGCAGCATTCTCAGTGATTCAATTCTTCAAGAATTGAGAGATGAATATGAACAACTGAAAACAGAATTTAGCTCAGACGAAGACTGTTCGGAAGGCTTCAATCACCACAAGTCAAGCTCATCATACAATATCACTGATGATCATACAGATGTTTTTAAGTTATGTAAAAAACAACCAGAGATGTACAAGCTTGGAAAGTTGGTCATGGAGTCCAATAACACAGGTTATGTCATACCATATGATAGCCCCACCAGCCATATTAGCATAAAGGGAAGGGCAAACCTGGGCGAGGCCTTCTCTGGAGATGAAGTGCTTTTACAAGGATCAAGAGTGGTCAGCATCACCAAGAAAGATGAATCAGCCCGTAAACTAGTGTGTGTGCTTGAGGATGTAGATTACAGCAAACAAAGACAGAAATCTTCTGACAAATCTGTCATAGGATGGATGATGCCTATTACAAAAACTGCACCCAAAGTGTGCATACTCATCAGCAAGAAAACACGAAACTTCCTTACAGTATGGGAGCAAATTAATGGATGGTGGAAAGTAAAAACATATGAACCTCTTGATGAAAAACTGAAACAGAACAATGTATTTATGGTGCAAGTGATTTGCTGGAAAGAAAATTGTTCATTTCCATTGGGGAACGTGATAGATATTCTTCCCACTGGAAGATCTTTAGTTTATGGACTAAGGGTCCTGAATGAAGAATTCAACATTGCACCCACTCCATGTTACTCAGATAAGACTGTGACCTTTGCAGATGAAGACAGCACACACAGACAGGATATACGTGAGGTAATGACTTTCACTGTGGATCCAGAAAATGCAACAGACTTGGATGATGCCATCAGTGTCAGGGATATTGGAGACCAATATGAGCTGGGAATCCATATTGCAGATGTGGCAAGCTTTGTGAGTCGAGGAAGTAAATTAGATGAGGATGCAAAACAACGTGGTGTGACATATTACTGCAGTAGGGAAGAACCCATTCATATGTTCCACAAAGACTTGAGCACTGGACGCTTTAGTCTTCTGGAAGATCAAGATCGTAGAGTGGTTTCATTGATGTTCAAATTAAACAAGAAAACACATGAAGTCATTGGAAAGCCTGAATTCCAGCTGTCACTGATCAAGTCTAACAGCAAGTTTTCTTATGAAGATGCAGAGTACATGATCTCCGAAAGATATAGAGAGACACTTGAATTTGATTCAGTAGAAAATTGTGTCGCTGTGGCTTATTGTTTTGCAAAAGCTCAAAGGAAGAGAAGACTTCAGGACTGGGCTTATGCTCAACCTGATGATCACAGATTACCCGGGAAGCGCAAAGCCCATCTGATGATTGAAGAGCTAAGTGTGTTATTCAACACACATGCATCTGAGACTTTGATTGGTTCAGTAAAAGCAAGGAATTACACACCCCTTCGCTGTCAGGCAGAACCAGATCCCAAAAAAGTTGACGATTTCAAGAAGAAATGTGGAGAATTGATACCTCTGTCTTTACATCTTCAGCACAAAGTTACCCATGATGAAATAGTCCCAAACTGTGGAAACTTCCACATACTCACAGAAGTGTGGAAAGATATCCAGTCAGCTGCCAGAACAGATGATATAGACCAAATGGTGGATCTCATTACAACAGATGACATCCACCCTCTGCTCCAGCCAGTCATTAATCAGTTCAGAGAGTGCTCTAGCAAAGCTTATGTCATCCGTTCCAACTCCTGCCCCATGGCAGAAGTTGGGCATTATTCTCTGAATCTAAGGTATTACACACATGCATCCTCACCAATACGGCGGTACATCGACATTGTCTTGCAAAGACTTTTGCACTCCATCATATGTGACAGGAATGTCCAGTACACTCGAACAGAGATTACGACTTTGTGCAATCAATTTGAGCACAACCTCAAGCAAGCCAAGGAGTATGAACAAAAGGCTGAGGAAATCTCCTACGCAGTGAGCATGAAAGAACAAAGTGCTACAAAGCTAGCATTTGTTGTTAGTGCAGATCCTAACACAGAAAGTTTTGCAGTGTCATTTCCTTTTAACTCGAACATATTTGCAAGGAGTTTATCAGTCATGTACAAAGATTTACAGCTGAAGGACCAACCATCTTTTGATGAAGAATATCACTGCATCACTCTTAAGTGGAAAAGGCGGATCTATGCAGCGGACACCATGCAATTCCACCAGGAGATGAAAATGCTGTCAGATTGTGCTCCCTGTGTTAAGCTTCCACTGACAATATGGAAAGGCATTGTTGATGCAATTGCTGAAGAAAATTGGGATCATGCAAAGTCACTCATAATAAAGGCTGAAACAAAGCAACCGGAAAAAGAAAAGAGTCAGCCAAAATCTTCTCAGGTGCCTCAAGCAGAGACTAACACACATACCTCTAAGGCAAATCACTATGTTGACTTTGACCTTCAGTTAAAGCCAGGGGACACTCTTAAGATCCAAATGACCTCAGAAGTTATAAGAGGTTATCCCATGCCTGCTGTTCAATTGGTTCACATTAGGCCCAAGTTTGAAGTTTGTGTGGAACATGTACGCAACCCAATCACATGCTTCTCCAGGTGTACAAATTATCCATCAATGATTTATTATAGTGATACTGAGGAGTATGTCCAGATCTGGAAACCATTGTGTGATATGGAATCTGCTGCCACTGCAGTGAGTGAAAGTGACAGCATAATCATTGAGAACCTGACAGTAAACTTTAAAACAAAGCAGGAAGGTACACTAACAGGAAGCTTCTTCTTACCTCTGGCATGGACCAATGAATGGGCGATTGAATGCAACCTTTCAAAGTGCTTCCTGTGCATTCGAAAAAGAAGTTTGAAGTTGACTTCAACTCTGAAACATTCTGCACAAGTGGACCCGAAAGAGTTCACATGGGTGGCACATGCTGTCACGAACCCAGTACAACAACGTAAAAACTCTTCAAATGATGGAAGTACAGTGAAGTTCTCTGTCCATCACCTGCCAATGGAGAACATTCCTGACTGTGTGTTTCAGAAAAACACACGTTTCACAGTTGAACTAATCCCAAAGCTCCTGCCTGACATGTAAGTTCCAGTGTAGCTCAACTTTACAATGCAACTAATTAATGTAATTGCTGCTTATAGTCTAATTTGATTACATTATTGTTTTTTGCAGACGGAAAGAAAATGCTGTGGTCAACATTCACTCTGCATGTGATCTTGTCAAGAGTATAGCACTTGGAACACATTCCAAAAGGTATGTCCATTAGACAAAAAATAGTTGCCTAGAGTTTAATTATTCATATCCACTCGTCTCACTTTCAAAACGAAACACAGACAACATATTGCACTTTAATTTTATTTTAAATTGCCATTTCATTTAAAACCTCTGTCTTTGCAGTAAAAACAAGGAGGCCCATCATGAGGAAACAGCTACCTTACGGAATGCCAGAGCTAAACCAGAGTCAGCGTGATGCTGTGGACAAAGCTCTAAATGATTCATTTACAGTTATACAGGGACCACCTGGTATGAACTAGAAATGGTATTCACCTTGATGCTTCATAATTTCTGCTATCGATTAAGACTTTTTCCCCACTTGTCTTTTAGGAACTGGGAAGACAGTAGTAGGTGTCTACATAGCGTACTGTTTCTCTGAGCTGAACTCTAAGAACCCAAGGAAATGTGTTGACCCCAAGGATGATAACAAGAAACAAGTTATTCTCTACTGCGGACCATCAGACAAGTCTGTTGATGTTGTTGCAGGCAAGCTACTATATGTCTCTGCTGATATCTGGTGAAGTTTTAATTTCTTTCTCTTACTATAATCCATGGTGTGTGTCTATTGCTGTTATAATACAGAGTATCTGTTGAGGTTTGGGGACAGACTGAAACCCCTCAGAGTCTATAGCCAACAAGTTGAGATGCTGGACTACCCTTATCCAGACTGCACCCTTCAGTTTTACTGCAGAACATTCCGCCAAGAACGTACCAAACCAGCACTTCGGTATTGTTATTACACCAATTGATAAAATTCTGTTTTTAAATGCTTTCTTATTCATTTACACTGGCATATGTTACATCATTTTTAGGAGTATTACTCTTCACCACCGCATACGGCAAAAAGGAAACCTTTATTCAGATAAAATACAAGATTTTGATGAACGCATTGAACAGCTGACTCCTCAAGAGGTGAAAGAGTAAGTTCAAATGCACACATGCATGGAATGAAGAGTTATCTAATGAATGTTACTCACCAAAACTCTTTGCAGTCTAACAAATATGTTGAATACATGTTTCCTTCCTCATGAACATTTGCTGAGCCTATTTTTAAAAATAGGTGCATTTACCGGGGAAGACAGCAGGTAGGATCGAAACCAGGGAATCAGTCAGTGAATCAATGCTGGATGGTCTGCATTGTAGCATTTGCAAATGACAATCTGGCAAAGAGTGAGTGGACAACAGCTGTGTGTGTGTGTGTGTGTGTGTGTGTGTGTGTGTGTGTGTGTGTGTGTGTGTGTGTGTGTGTGTGTGTGTGTGTGTGTGTGTGTGTGTGTGTGTGTATATACATATACACACAGGCTTGATTACAAATGGGGTGCAGCTGAGAGTCCAGGTGATTACTGATGAAGCCCAGGTGAACAGAGTTAACTGATGCGGTGTCCCAAAAAAAAAACAAATAAACAAAACACAAAAACGGAGCCGGGCAGGTGGAGGGGGTCTGAAGGAGGGATAATACTCACCTGGGCCCAAGAGGATTAGGGAGTTGGACCACCGGGAGCTCAGGCACCGGGGGTGGCTTAGCGCCAGGTGAGGCAGAGTCCGAGGCAGGCTGCTCGTCAGCAGAGGCAGAGTCCGAGGCAGGCTGCTCGTCAGCAGAGGCAGAGTCCGAGGCAGGCTGCTCGCCAACAGTGTCCGAGGCAGGCTGCTCGTCAGTAGAGTCCGAGACACAGGCCAGAGTTTGAGGCAGGCTGCTCGTCAGCAGAGGCCGAGGCAGGCTGCTTGTCAGCAGAGGCACAGGCCGAGGCGAGCCGCTCGTCAGCAGAGGCACAGGCCGGAGCCGGGGGTTGCTGGGTAGCAGGAACAGAGAGTAGCTGCACACCGGCAGGAACAGGAGGAAGGGGTTGCTGCACGCCAGCAGAAACTGGAGGAAGGGGTTTCTGCACGCCAGCAGAAACTGGAGGAAGGGTTTGCTGCACGCCAGCTGGAACAGGGAGTAGCTGCACGCCAGCAGGGACAGGAGCAAGAGGTTGCTGCATGCCAGCCGGAACTGGGGGTAGCTGCACGTCAGCAGGAGCAGGGGCTAGTTGACGCAGCCCAGTAGCCTGGGTTCGTGCACTGATTGCAGCCGTTAACTGTTGTAACTGCATAGCCATTGCAGTTAGTGCCTGTGCTTGGGCATCAAATTGTGCACGAATGGCATTTAGGGTGGTGTGTCTCTCAAGGATGCCCTCAAATCTGTCCAGGCAGCTCACTGGTGTGAGGATGTGCGCTGGGTCCATGGCTGGCCAGATCGTACTGTAACGGGTGTAGGTGGTAGGCCCCAGTAGCAGCACAGAACACCAGAGAGCAGTTTTAAATGATCTTTATTTTATAGTCCACAAGGTAAGAGAACAGGTATCAAGCATGATGTGTAGATGGGCAGGCTGGGCTCAGGGTCACTGAAGACACAGAGTTGGCAGCAGGTAAGACTATGCCAGTAGCACTCACGGACATGAGATTGACCAAGTTGGAGTTTCTGGGCTCTCCTGACAGGATCGAAGCCGGAGGACGCCACACAGCCACAGGCAAACAGGAACAGGCAATACTCAAAATCAGGAACAGAAGGCTGGTGTGTTTACCGGGGAAGACAGGAGGAGAGGAGGTCAAAAGCAGGCAGGGTCGAAACCAGGTTATCAGTCTTTCATTAGTTAACATTTCTGAACTGTCAGCATTTACTCTGGTTGTTTCACAGTAAAGGCTGCCATTGCCTCCACAGTAAAACATGTTAAAGATAATCAGTTAGTGTTTCGATAGTATCAACGGGAAGTTTAAGCATTTCAATTTGTCGATGGCAGCAAATACCTTGGCCAAATAAATAAGACAATATAATGTGCAGTGCATCAATATGCAAATGAATGTAGAGTAAACTATGGAAATGTGGTAACACTTTACTTGAAGGTATCATCATAAGAGTGACATGACACTGTCATAACTGTGACATGACACAGTCATGAATGTGTCATAAACATTATGTCAATGTCATAAACGTTTATGACTGTTGTCATTAAGTATCATTCGGTTTTTGTAATGACAAGTTGACATTGTTTGGGATGTCCTTATTATGACAACTTGACATTAATCAAAGTGACATTACCAGAACATGTCTTTTTTATGACAACTTGACATTACATTTGTTTGGGATGTCCTTATTATGACAACTTGACATTAATCAAAGTGACATTAAAATGGGTTAACCCTAACCTTAACCCTAACCCTAACCCTTCATTCAGTTTATCCTTCATTATATGTTAATGACAAATCAAAATTCTACCACTTAACTTGAGGTCAAAGAATTTCTTAATTACACTTTCATAATGGTGACAGTCAGTTTTGGGTATCCTGTCCGTATCCTGTCAAACATCTATGACCAAGTGCTAGAATTGGTCTGTAACCTTGCACATCTAATTATAATGATCATTATGTCAACTTGCCATAAACACAAAAATAGGTGCATATTTTGTTGATGTCAAGATGTCATGACAAAGACATGTTCTGGTCATGTCACTTTGAATAATGTCAAGTTGTCATAATCAAGACAACCCAAACAATGTTAACTTGTCATTACAAAAACCGAATGACACTTAATGACAACAGTCATAAACGTTTATGACATTGACATAATGTTAATGACACGTTCATGACTGTGTCATGTAACAGTTATGACAGTGTCATGTCACTCTTATGACGATACCTTCAAGTAAAGTGTTACCGGAAAGGTATACAAGCATTGATGTTTTACATACACATACTCACAAGTTACGTAACTAATGAAACCTATAGAAAAATAAAATGAATACTGAATGCTACAACTATTATTCATTATTATATTGACTTACATTTTTGATTTATTGATGTTATTGGCCATACACATTTTTGGATCATTGGAGCTGAACTTTAAATGGCCCTCTTATGCTTTTCCTTAATATTTTCAGTTATATATATATATATATATATATATATATATATATATATATATATATATATAAAATGTTGGATATTTGTATTAAACATGGCTCAAGTGTCAAATAATGAGGTAAATATGTGTAGAAGAAATCCCTAACCCCTTTTTACACAGCCTGTTCAAGGTATAAAAGTTTGTTTTTTTAATAGAAAAAAAGCAGTAATTAAGAATAGAAAACAGTAAAAAAGGCAAAAAGACCAGGTCAGCTTGCTTTTGTAACACTAACTGTATGGACTGTTTTTCCTCATAGATACAAAAAGATTCTCAGAGATGCTCGAACACATGAACTTAAACAGCATGACATCATACTGTGCACATGTACACAGTCTTCCTCACCAAGCTTGACTGAGACAGTCACTGCACGTCAGATCCTCATTGATGAATGTGCAATGGCCACTGAACCCCAGGCCATGATTCCATTAGTCTGCAACAATCCAGAAAAGGTGTACTTTTTATTTAATGATCAGTATCATGCTCCTGATCTCCATCAACACTGTCCTTCATGTGTCTGTGTGCTAATCATATATAAATTTACTTAAAGGCAACTTTTGTCAATTTGACCACACACACACACACACACATAGATACCTATTTCACTCAATTGTTTTACAATGTGACTTTCAGATTGTTTTGATTGGTGACCACAAACAGCTACGACCTATTGTGAGGAATGAGCGTGTGAGGAAGATGGGGATGGCTAAGTCTCTGTTTGAACGCTACTATACAGTCTGTGATGACAGGGCAGTGATGCTGGACACACAGTACAGAATGGTAAGAACATGAAATATACACTATGTATACACGTATAGTGTATAGTGTGTATAGTGTGTATCTCATACAGCTGTATATAACTAATGTGCACTATGAATTGTTTCAATATTGTATTACTTTAATTAATTGTAATCAACAATTACAAACCATGTGCCTTCATAGCATGAAGACTTATGCGAGTTCCCATCAAATGCATATTATTATGGAAAGCTGAAAACTGGTGTGGAGCAGCCAAGCAGTGTCCTACGTGTTGGTGACAGAACGATGTCAATCGTTTTTGGGCACATCATAGGAAAGACCAACAGTCTGGTTGTGAACACAGCGAAGGGCAACCAGAACTCTAAAGCAAACCTGGAAGAGAGAGACAAAGTGGTACAGTATTATGGACCCTTGCTTTTCCTTGTTGATTTTAAACACTAATAATAAAATACAGGGGTAAAAGACAGCATAGAGTCATTGACCTGACTGTAATGATTTGGTTCTTTTGCAGATTGATATAGCTGAACAGCTGGTGGTGGATGCAAAAGTCGAACAGCAGAGTATTGTGATCCTGGCGCCCTATAATGCCCAAGTGTCAGAAATCAGAGAAAAGCTGAAGAAGAAGAAAATGGATCAAATCACCGTTACCACAATCACGAAAAGCCAAGGTAACAGTGTAGCTCTCTGCTTCCTCTGAATGACAAATCCTTTACTGAAAGTAAAGTAGCAACACCACAATAGAAAAGTATCCAGAGTAAAACTACTCGTTGTGATGAATTGTTCCTTGTAAATGATTAAATGTATAACATGTAAGCAGTATTTCGTGTTCGTCTCAGTGGTGCTGTGTCCAACTGCTCCCTACACTGCTGTGTAGTGGAAATTAGCAGTGTGTCATATTTTATGACCAGATCTTACATTTAGATTTATAAAATCTTAATCTGTAAAGTATTTTATATTGATAAATGTAATAAATTAAAAAAGTACAGTAATCCAGTGCAGCACAGAAGAAAATAGAGAATCCTTGTATAATGAAGGTTCATCATGTAACATGAAGCATTTTGTCTTCTAGGAAGTGAATGGAGTTATGTCATCCTATCGACTGTGTGCTCTTTGCCAAGTGAAGAGATTCAGAGTGAACCAGACAGAACCTGGCTGTTAAAACATATTGGCTTTGTGAATGATCCAAACCAGATCAATGTGGGCATCACCAGGGCCAAGGAGGGACTGTGCATCATTGGTGAGATCTCTTTTTTCTACCTATGATCAAATCTAAAGGCTGAGTGATCAAATGACCTGAAGAGGTTAAATAATGCACACATTTATCTGACCTCTGCTGTCACTTTAGCATTTTTTGTTATTTCATGTCTTGTTTGAGGGATCTGAGGAACAGAGATCTCCATACATTATAACATGTAAGATTAGAATATAGTCATTATAAAACATAAAAGGTATATCAAGCAGTATTAAGAGATGCTGTATTTTGCTGTTCCTGTGTAGCTTGATAACTCAAATGTGTCTGTGTTCTCAAAGGGAACCAAGAGTTGCTCAACTGCAGTGGAGCTTGGAGAAAGCTCCTGCAACACTACAGGCTTCACAACGCAGTGACAGATGCAGACAAGATTTCAGTGCAAGGTGCCACATAGCTGATCTCCTTTATCCATGTGAAGAGACTTGATTTCTACAAGCCATAGATCAGAACTCTTACACTGACTCACCCACATGACTTCATAAAATGTGTATATTTCATGTTTTTTCTATGATATCGCAATAACTGTTTGTTGGTTTTTACAGTTTTATAGCAGATTTGGGTTTTTTGATATTGTATTTGATCATAAACTGTATGTATTTGACACAGTTGTTTTTGTTTTCTGATTTACACACCCCTTTCTCTTTTAAAAAATATGTATGAGTCTGTAAATATTTAATCTTACAACTACTGTTTCAACTGTAACTATATTTTTTTTGTTTGAGAATTTAGATTTTAAACCTTGCTGTTCAGAGAAAGACTGTTTTTTATTTTGTATTTTACAAGTATTGTACAAGTATAAATATGTAATCACACAGTGCTGATATTAACTGTGGACAGTTGATAAAAGACAACAGTTCAATTTATATTGTTTAGATTTGTTTTAATTCGTGCACGTTTTAGTTGAAATGTAGAGAATTACCAGTGTATGACATCACCTTCAGTGAGTCATTGTTTCTGTATACTGATGAGTGAGTTAGTGTTGTATATTCAGGGAGTAGCTTTGGCTACAGAATTGCTTATAACATGTTTTGTATTGTGGCACATTTTTTTATCCTATAATAGTGTTATTGATATATTTTAATATTGTATTTTCAGGGATTCATTTTGGCTACAGAAATGTTTATAAAAACATTTTGTATTGTGTTACAATGTTATTGTTTATTGTCATTTATGCATGTAGTGATTTGAATAAATGTGTGTAATCATACAAAAATATGAAATCATTTTGTGTTGGCCCTGTGTGAATGGAATGCACAGTATTAATTTCAGTAATTTAGTGTAGGTGTAAAAGAGGTGTTGGTCCCAAACGTCCCAAACGTGTGACCTCAGGAAGGATAGATCATAGACTGTATATAAAATGGACGTAACATCCGTGACGTCACCCATTGGTTTGTGGATTGGTTTGTCACCCATTCGCTTCCAAGCAGCAGTGTCACTGCCCGATTTCCGGAGCTGCCCGATTTGCTGTACGGACCGTCTGCGCATGCGCGAACGAGCCGCCATCTTGTATGGTAACTCCACTTGGACAAACTTCATTCCGTCTCTGCCCGATTTCTAGCTTTGTTGTGATTCTTATACATATATTTATAACTATATATCAGTCTCTCAATTAGAATACAACCAGAAAATAGTTTAAAGTTGTGTAAAGTATAAAGATAAGATAAGATAAAACTTTTATTGATCCCACAGTGGGGGCAATTCACCACTACAGCAGCTCAAAAAGATAGTGATATGAGAAAAAAACAAAACAAATGTGTACCACAATAAAATTAAAACTAAAAAAGGACCTTAAACTGCAGTTATAACATATAGTAGGCTATATACAACAATACAATTAAAAACTAAAAGGAAAGAAAGGACCTTCTTTGCACTAGAGCATAGCAGGGACTTTACATAATAATATTTAATAACTGGTGGTACTGTGTATATAAATATAAACGATTCACAACAAAGCTATTAAAATGGAGGTTTTAATATATGTAATGAAGTGTCGAAAAGCGCATGCGCAGACGGTCCGTACAGCAAATCGGGCAGCTCCGGAAATCGGGCAGTGACAAGCAGCTTGGAAGCGAATAGTTTCGGATCTGGGCAGCGCCATCTTGAAAATGTCCGGTGCATGCTGGGTAAAATAAAAACACGGATTCTACTCAGGAGGAGCAAGAGGCACCCTCCTGAACCTGTGAACCAATCAACCTGTCAATCAGCCACGTAGCCACGCCCTAATGCATACCCTGCTTTATCGTCAAATATAAAATCAGGGAGGCCAACATTTCACAAATGAACATCATACTGCATTGAAGAAGGCTTTAAACTAGCAATTGAGATCATAAACACATTTTGAAAACGTTTACTGAGGTTATAAATCAAGTGAGAAGTTGGTGAATTCTCCATTGACTTGTATAGAGACGGAAATCCTTTTGACACCAAAACGGTCGCCCCCTGGTGGCCTTTTGATAGAATGCAGTCTTAAGTTACTTCCGCGTTGGCATCATTTCAGAGGACCGGAACTCCCCGCTTGGGATAGATGAATGAATTCTTAACTGCTAATTCTGTATATTACTGCACTCTCCACAGGTTGTCTTGTAAGAACAGTAATGGCATGAATACGTCAATTACTCCAGTTATGACACACGCACACACACACACACACACACACACACACACTGACATGCCACTCATTTATTGCTGGTCTTTGATTCTCCTTTGCAGATGTATGCGTGGGGTTAATTCTGATGGATGCACAGAACAGAATAAACCAGCAAAGGTGAGGAAAGAGTCTACAAACTGGCATTAAGTTTATTATTCAAATAATAATAAACTTGTACTAATATGTACTAATATACTTGCATAGAATAATTAATACTAAGACATTTTTTTATAATAATATAATTTACTGCTCAAATACTCATTCTTATAACACTCGAGGGGGCGAATAGTGGACTGATTACTATACCACTACCTAAGTCTGACTCTATGAAGTTGTCAGTATTTTATAGGTCAATTGCGTTTTGGAAGAGTCTTCCAGGTGAGGTTCGTGAGATTTAGAGAAAGGCTGGTTTTAAAAGAAGATTAATAATGTATTTGATATCAATGTAATGTAATTATATCATCTTATTTGAGTGTGGTTGGGTTATGTGATACATGACTGTATAATGTTTTACTATGAGGGGCCGTACAAGCCATAATTCATTCTGGCCCTCTCACACACATACATTCTCCTTACACATACATATATTTTCACTCTCACACACATACATTCTCTTTACACATACATATATTTTCACTCTCACACACATACATACATTCTCCTTACACGTACATATATTTTCACTCTCACACACATACATACATTCTCCTTACACGTACATATATTTTCACTCTCACACACATACATACATTCTCCTTACACATACATATATTTTCACTCTCACACACATACATTCTCCTTTCAAATACATATATTTTCACTCTCACACTCGCCAGAATGAATTATGGCTTGTACGGCCCCTCATATTTTTCTTTCATTTTTATATATTTTTATATTTACTTGAGATTGTAATGCCTGTTGTGCTCTATTAAATATTATTGTCTGGATCCCAGGAAGACTAGCTTTCGTCTTGGCGTCAGCTAATGGGGATCCTTTTAAATAAACAAATAAACATTAAGTCAACATCCAGGACTGCAGCAATGAATGTAAAAACAAGTCCAGACTTCTCCGACTCGGCTCAAATGCTTACTTTAGTAGCCTATTAGGGCCACATGAGGGAAAAAAAATTCCGTGAATAGGTTAAACTTGACATGACGACTTTAAAGTCAGCACTTCAAACATTAAAACTCGAAATGTCGAGAATAAAGTTGAAATATCATGCCGACTTTAATCTCAGCGTGTCGACATTTAAGTCGACATGTCAAGATTAAAGTCGAAATTCCAACAATAAAGTTGGCATGTCATGTCGACTTTAATCTCGACAAAACTAGGAGAGAGCGCGAGCGCTCCTCAGATGCTGAATCTGGACAGTCAGCTTCAGACGCAATCGGTTGGCCCACAAAAATGCCTTGTGTAGATGAATTGGTAAAACTGTATTTCAGAACCGGTTTTAGCAACAAAGAAATTCTTGCTCTTTTAGCGCAGAAACGCAATGTTATCATAAGTGTGAGAACGTTGAAAAGGTTGTGCCGAAAACTGTGTCTTTTCTTACAAGAGCAAGCACTTGGCAACAGCAGCAAGAAAAAACTCCATTTTACCAGGAAGAAACCTCAGGCAGAACCAGGCTCAAAGTGGGAGAACATCTGCCTCGACCGGTTGGGGTAGAGAGGAGAGAGAGGAAGAATAGGAGAGAGAAGAACATTGAAAATCAACATTGAAGCTAGTAGGTCCGGGACTGGAATCTGTCATCCAGACGTCTGCAGGTACAGGCCCAGATTACTTGTGAGACGAGAAAGCACAGACAACTCCGGGGAAGAAGTTTAGGTTATTGAATGCATTAATAGTACATGAATATAGATGGATGGATAGAGAGAGAGAGAGGGAGGAGGAGAGAGGAGCACAGTGTATCATGGGAGTCCCCTGGCAGTCTAAGCCTATAGCAGCATAAACTAGGAGCTGGTCCAGGACAAGCCTGGCTGGCCCTAACTATAATTCAGTCTAGTCTGGTTTATTGGGTTAGGGCATTCATTTCCTGTAAAATCTCCCTTGAAGAAAATTATCCTCTATGTGACTGTCAAACCTGTTGTGGTCTGGGTGGGTATTCCTAAAATTCTCCTGAGTCATTAGAACATTATCACATAATTAAAAGAATTCTCAGCCAATTTGTGTCTGTCAACAGTTTTATGTCATGTTGCTCTGGAGAAGCTTTGTCAAGTCAGAGAAAAAATAACCTGATGATGTAATTTATAAACAAACCCTACAAACTAACATAAAGAGACAGGTATTTACCAGACAGTGAGGAATAAAGCCCAAATTATACGGTTTCACCAAACATCATTGTGATGCCCCTGTGAGTTCATGTGTGGGTGTGGTTAACTTCTTTCCCTTGCAGGAGAAGGCTGATTGCACCTGGGCCCAGTGCCCTGTAGTATAGTTTATAAATGACTCATTTTCCATTCAAGGTTAGGCTGTGTGAAAGCTCAGATGTCCTTGTTAACCTTCTCCCCTCTGTTTCCTCCCTCAGGTCCCGTCCTTGGTTTGGTCTTGGTTTTCAGATATACTATTTTGGTTGTAGTTTTGATTTCCGCACTTTACAACACCCTCCCACATATACATCCATATTTACTCATCCATCACATACATACTGATGCTACTGATGCTCACACTTCATGATTTATTCTAATTTGGCATAACGATTTGTTTTATTTTGGATTCAATAAATATATTTTGTTAACTGATCACCGTGGTGCGTCTCCCTTTTGTTGTGGTGACTTGAGCCAGGTCATGACTATATACAATACCCAACATAGTGTGTGCAGAAACATTCACTGTCCGCCATGCTGTCCACATTTTTTTTATGCTCTAAGAGGGACGCTATCAATTTCCATCATGGGAACTGTAGTGTTTCAGAGCTTGACCTATAATAGTCATTATAAATAAGGATATCTCCGCCTAAAGTATGCCAATTCATATCATTCTTTTTTCAAGTCTTTCTCTCCCGATTTCTGAAGTGCAATACTAAATCACTGGAGTACCCCTAATATGCATTTGAGGATGGAGTACTTCTCAGGTAGCCCTAAATATATGATATAAAATAAAAACATTTCAAATGATAAGGCATGAAACATTTTTAAGGAAATTATTTTTACTTTTTTGTCTTTTAAGCCATGAGGTCCCAAGCGTCAACGTTAAGAACTTTCTTCCTTGTAAAATAAATAGAATTCAGTGTAATCTCACTCAAATGAATGTAGTTCCGCTGAGGAACACAAGGGGGCATGTGGCTACTGTGAAAGAACGAGCAGCATGAAAATGTGTGTTTTTATGTGTTGGACAGAAATTATTATTGCAGTTTGATTTAACTATACCAACTACTATGGATCTTCATGGAATTTAATAAAAAGCCCTGGGAAACATCAGGATAAAGAAAGGGGAAACAATTCTAAATAAGTAACCAAAAGCTTTTAGAGTTCCTGAGGTGGCAGATTCATCTGGGAATTAAGTCATTAACATTACATCCCAGACATTCTGTCACCAGGGACACAACAGACAGATGAAGTCATCTGCGGCCATCAAATATTTTGTTTTATAAGGGCTGATGTCAGCAGAGGAAAAACAAAAGACTGTTGTGTCACTACAGGAGGCCCAAACAAACACTGTCCACCGCAACTTCAGCTGACTGACTGCTACTCAGGAGGAGGAAGGTCTTTGAGTTGACTTAGCGTGATATAACTGACTGACAAAACGCAAGATTTTTCTGCTCTGACAGCACAGAACAAGTCTGCAGTGACTTCCCCTGTGCTGGGACTTCTGGTTTCCTGGCATTAGGCTGTGCAGCTGTGACAAAGAGTAACTTAGTACATTTATTTAAGTACTGTACTTAAGTGCGATTTTGTGGTAGGCTACTTGTTATTTACTTTACAGCTGTTAAACCCCTGAAATGAAGTATATTTACATATTTATAGATTCTGGATTGTTCAATGATGGAGAAGGTTCTGATGTAAATGTAAGGATTTAATTATTTCATTGTAAATTGAAACACACACACACACACAAACACAAACACACACACACACACATTATTATTAACTACGTCGAATTTCTTTTTCTTTTTAAATGATGTTGATTAATGAAGCCATATAATACCTCTTTTCTTTCAGACTAAGCAGCAACTCAGCTGACAATTAGCTGCACAGAATAAATCTCCATGGTAATTTATTCTTCTCTGCTTTCATGCAACCGAATTCCGGCTAAATACAGCCAGGATAACCGGAAAATCCCGGTTTAACCGCTATCTATCTGGTGTGACGTTTTAAGTTTATCAACAAACATAAAACAGTCATATTTGAACCCCCATAAGGAAAACATGTTTCTGTGAAAGTGCAGCAACACCTGTAACCATACACATACTGTATAGCTACGTACGTAATATAGATGTCTCACAGCTGCGACACACCTGGATACTAAAGAATTAAAATATGCATATGTCAGCAAAAAAAACAACAACTGCTCAATGAACAATGCACTAGCCTACAGCTACATTAAAAAATGTGTCGGCGTGTGTGTGATTAAAGTCTTGATTCTATTCATTTAAACGTGTCACGTCACGTCATCTCTCCCTCCGCGTGCTACAACACGTGTTCTCGCGGGGTAAGGACTCGGGCACGTGAAGTACCATGCTGGACAAGAGTTTAGAGGAAGAAACCATCTGGGAAAATCCGACGGGGGAGCAAATGTAAACACAGTCCTGTAAAAGATAAGAGAGTCGCAAATGACGAATATATTTTTAATGTCAATGGAATTTGAGTGTTAACCACATTACAGCAAACATATCTAAAGGGACACTAATACTACGCTTTGTTTGGCGTGTAATTCAAGCAGGTATGTGAGACACTAACAGAAAAACGTAACTAGGACGAAATAAAACACATTTCTGACATTTCCACAGACTGCTGCAAGTTGTATGTATTTAAGATATGCGTTACAGTCTATCGTAAATTCAGCGACACATAGCCAACAGCCCTTCTTTGTTGTTCTAAATGTACTTAGGTACCCCGTGTTCTTTGGAAATGGTACAACTGAACTCTGCAACCCCACGTCCCGCGGCTGGGTCAAGCTGCACGCACTGCGCGAACAAAGGCCGGAAGTGTCCATATTTTTACATTCAGAAATAAAAGTATTCAATTTGAACTGATAAAGAAATACAGGACAGCACGGTTGTATTAAAAATATGGTCAAATAAATGATACATATGGGATTATTGCAGGTAGTCTGTGTTTATCAGATGACTTAAATAAAATGAATGAATAAAAATGAATTAAATCTGTTTTTGTTTTCTTTTTAATCAATCCTCATGTTACTTATATGTCAACTCACCTTGAACATCACCAGAAAAGTGTAATAATTATGCAATAAATTATGTGTAATGTAAGTCCTGGTGTTATTGGACTCGTCATTCTGATTTGAATTTGGTGCTACTTTATTTCAATCAACGAGCCCTATTAGGCACTAACAATGATTTGTATTCCATTGATTTAAAGCTGCAACTATTGGTTGATTGATTAGTCAGTCAACAGAGAATTAACTGGTAACTATTTTGATATGTGATTCATTGTTTGGGCCACTTTTCTGGCAGAAAAATCAAACAATTGATGGTTTTTGGTTCTAAATTGAGAATTTGAACAATGCACGATCACATGAAGAAACAACTCAACGCCATCAAATGTATGCTGGGTGCTGGTTGTCTTTAAAGGAGGAAGACAGCACAAAGACTTTTTATTCATACATATACTTTTCAAAATAATGTTACAAAGTACTTTCCATAAAATCAAATAGAAGAATGAAGAAAATTGACAGTTCTGATAAAAGTACAGGCAGTTAAGATTATAAAACATCAAATCATAAAACAGTAGAACCAACAATAGTCAAAACCATGAAATAAAGATAAAATATAGAATTAAAACATAAAAAAGGATGAGGAATGCAGTCAGTAAAAAACTATAAGGCTAAGATTATTATAGTTAACTCAAACTCAAACTAAAACTAGTAGTGAAAAAATAATTTAGTTAATGGAAATTTAAAAAAGAAGAGTCTTGTAAAAAAAAAAAAAAAAAAAACTACAACGAACAAAGCAAAACTAACTAAAACTAAACTGAACAGCAGATGAAATCAGCTTAGTTTTAGTTTTCTTTTCATTTTCTCCATTGTGACTGTATTGTGTTCAGTTTGACTTGTTGAGATAACGGGCTAGTACCAGTAGGGAGACAAACACAGTGTCAGCATTATTTCATCCTTTACAGCTTCTACTAATCAAGGCTTTCCTCTTAATACCTGAAACACTCAAACTAAGACTAAAACTAATTAAAAACTCAACTAAAACTACTTAATCACGTGTTAACTATCTAAAACTAAACTGAAATTTAAAAAAAAGCAAACTGAAAAACAAAATAAAAATAAAAACTAATAAAAATGTCAAAACAATAATAACCCTGATCCAGACTGCCACCTCGCTTACTGCAATGCACTCACAATATAAACAGCTCAACAATGAGACTTTTATTTTGGCGGACATAGCCGGAAATCAGTTTGTACGTTGCAGTGGCTTCCTGCTCTTACTTTACGTCCTCCTCCTCCCTCCCTGTGTAGCGGAGTAGGTTTCTTTCCTGGTTCTATACAGTGAATAGGCTGAAGCACCAACCGCAGGGACAAAATGTGGACGTATTTTTATTTAGTGTTTGAATCGTAAAGGATTCACCATGGATACACGCGGCGTCGACAACTGGCGAAGACGCACGAGGAGCGCGCGAGCCAGCGGCAGACAACAGACCAAGGCGCGAGCCGACGAGTCCGGCGTGCTGCGGTGTCTCAGCGTGGGAAACACGGGAGAGGAGGACCATGACATGGAGGAGGACATTTGCGTCTTTAAGCAGGACAGCCTGGAGCAGAGGGTCATGGCCCCCCGCTACAGCCTGCTGCGGGAGGTAGGGAGGGGGACGTACGGCGTGGTGTACGAGGCTGTGGCCCGGAGGTCCGGTGCTAAAGTAGCCGTGAAGAAACTACGATGCGACGCGCCAGAAAACGTGGAGCTAGCTCTGCAGGAGTTCTGGGCGCTGGCGAGTTTGGAGAAAAGGCATCTAAACGTGGTCCAGCTGGAGGAGTGTGTGCTGCAGAGGAACGGCATGGCCCAAAAAATGAGCCATGGGAACAAGAGGTCCAAACAGTACCTGCGTCTGGTGGAGACGTCACTAAAAGGTGAGGCTCAGTCAGCTCGCTAGCATCAGCTGTTTGAGCTCAGTCACTTTCTGTTACAGTGAAATCAGTGCTGCGGCTGCCTTTTAGTTTCACATGAAAGACAGATTCAAATAGTGTTTCTAAAGCGGTTTTACAGGAGTCAGCTGTTCACCACTTATAAGCAATGTGACGTCAAAGGTTGCTGAATGCAGTTTGGAGGTTGTGTACAAAGCTTCCTCACATTTACACTGATTTACTGTATAAGGACAAACGGAGACATGTGTCGTAGATTTAGCCACTGGAGCCGATCAGTTGAGTTTGGATGAGTCACACTGGTCATTAGCGTTAGATAACACAGAGGAGATGGTTCATTCTGGCTCTTGTTTCCTTTTTCTTTTGTCTTGACATGCGTTGTGTTGCAGTTAGGTTTCATCGATCTACGTTAAAAGAAGGAAAAAAAGGAATGCCTGTGATGTTTAGTTGGTAGTGTCAGCTTTAACCTTATGAAACGTCCTTTCTAGTAGAGTTGTTGTTGTCGCCATGACAGGCTCACTGGGGGATGGGTAGGTTTTTTGTAAGGGAGCTCCCGAAGCTCACACTCACTAAAATGGAGTCTGCTGTGTTGGCTGTGTTTACAGAGGTATTTTGGCACATTCCAATGACACTTCTTCGACTTTTTTCCCAAATTCTCCACATCAGCAAAGTTGTTTTGCTTGTCTTCATGTGCTGTGCTGCTTCCCAGGTGCAGATTTTGGAGTATCTTTGTTAAAAATCATTATTGTGGTATTGTGAAAGACAGAATGACATAATACATCTCTATCAATCCACACAACCTAAAGATTTCTCAGCATTTATCAGTTTCCGGTTGTGTGGAGTTATACCTTCCCGATCACAGTAGGATTTGGTCCTGTCAGTCAGAGCTACTTCTTATATGTCCATTAGTGACTTGTATGGAGTTATTCCAGCAGTTGTATAATGGATAGGTTTGGAAACATGCCAAAGCGTGTTAGAAATGCTTTGAACCGGTTCCACCAAAGTTTCGGATCTTTTGTAGTTTAGGTAAATACCACACACGCGCCCTGATGAGGAAATGCATCTAATTAGGTTACAGTAAGTTAGTTAGTGTGCATGTTCATTGTCATTAGTATAGCCTCACATACAAGTAGATTGCATAGATGGATATAAAACTACATCTATTGAACCATGTCTGTAGCTGGCGGCCTTTTTTCTCAGTGACACGTTGAAAACATATATAAGATGTATTAAGCACAAAGTATCTTTTCATATTTTCTTTGTTCCTTCTTGAAGTGTTGTGTATGATTACATCACCGTGTGACTGTGGGTCCATTGCAGGTGAGAGACTGCTCAGTCCCCCAGAGGAGCCCTGCTACCTCTGGTTCGTCATGGAGTTCTGCGAAGGCGGCGACCTCAACCAGTTCATCCTGTCTCGGCGGCCCGACCCGCAAACCAACAACAGCTTCATGCTCCAGCTGACCAGCGCCATCGCTTTCCTGCACGAGAACAACATCGTCCACAGAGACCTCAAACCCGACAACATTCTCATCTCGGAGAAGTCGGGGACGCCCGTGCTCAAGGTGGCAGACTTTGGCCTGAGTAAAGTGTGCGCTGGTTTAGGAAACACCAGCGAGGGCAAAGAGGGCGAGGACAAGAACAAAAACGTCAACGTCAACAAGTTTTGGTTGTCGTCGGCGTGCGGATCGGACTTCTACATGGCTCCCGAGGTGTGGGAGGGTCACTACACGGCTAAGGCTGACATATTTGCCCTGGGGATCATCATCTGGGCCATGCTGGAGAGAATTACTTTCATCGACGCCGAGTCCAAACGGGAGCTGCTGGGAACGTACGTGAGACAAGGGACGGACATTGTGCCGGTGGGCGAGGCACTGCTAGAGAATCCAAAGATGGTTCTGAACATCCCACAAAAACGCAGGTCATGCATGTCTGACGGTGTGAGCAAGCTGCTGCAGGACATGCTCGCCGTCAACCCTCAGGACCGGCCCGACGCTTTTGAGCTGCAGGCCAGAATGGACCAGGTCACGTGTGCTGCATGACGCTCAACCACATTGATTTACAGGTACGTGTGACTTCATCTTCTGTAATCGCTCCATGACCGCTGTCAAGATTTTGAACATGCTATCTGTCACGTTATGAATGAA
Source organism: Scomber scombrus (assembly GCF_963691925.1). Classification (NCBI taxonomy): domain Eukaryota; kingdom Metazoa; phylum Chordata; class Actinopteri; order Scombriformes; family Scombridae; genus Scomber; species Scomber scombrus. The sequence continues at coordinate 2,839,114 of NC_084972.1, forward strand.
ACTGAAGGTCCAGTTCTGTCTGCCGTGTGCTGTTCACCCTGCAGCTGACAGCAGGGCAGGGCAATTCATTAAATTGTATCCTTTAATTACGATTTTTGGCTTCCAGCGCTTCTGGAAACAAGATCATGGAGATAAAACGGTTATTGTTCCACATTCCATTGCACAGTGATGCTCTGGTTCTGTCTTGTGTTATAAATCGTGTGTGTGTGTGTGTGTGTGTGTGTGTGTGTGTGTGTGTGTGTGTGTGTGTGTGTGTGTGTGTGTGTGTGTGTGTGTGTGTGTGTGTGTGTGTGTGTGTGTGTGTGTGTGTGTGTGAGCAGCAGGACAGAAATGATGACTACTACTTTGTTTTAGAGATTAAATTCTGATTCTTTGGTGTCCATATCAATTCAGAATCGATCCTTGATTGAATAAATAAAGAAGGGGCACTATTTTCAGTCTCTTATGGCGCTTTTCCACTATACAGTTGTAGCACTACTCGGTTTGATTCGACTCGGTTTGGTACCAGGAACGACCTTTTCCATTACAAAAGAGTACCTACTCAACGTGGGCGGGGACGTTGAAACTGCGGTGACTTCGTTTTATAAGCGACACAAAACCGGAGGCAGTGGTGTACTTGCTGCTGTATGTGGCTTTCTGTCACACACAAAGCAAGAGAAGAGAGCCGAACCGCTGTAACTATTGTTGCCGGTATTTAAAAATGCCGGGTTTGATTCTTGTGTGGGACGGCTCATGACTCTTCCAGTGAAGACTCTCTGACCAATCAGTGGCCGGCAGTCTGTTGACGTCACATTCAGTATCGGCTCGGCTCGCTTGGAACCTCACCAGAGCAGGTACTAAAAAAGTACCAGGTTACTGTATAGTGGAAAAGCGCCATTACTTCACTAAACTGTGTATCTAACCATTTTTGTGTCCTTATTCTACTGAAATGCAATATGAACCATAAGTGGTAGAAAGATGAAAGGTCCAGTGTGTTGCAGTATGTGTTGGTCAGCTGCTCTTGTTTGTTACTGCTGTAGTTAGCTGCTGCGCTCTGTCAACGTTAGCCTCTGAGTGATGGTGCAGAGAGTTCATGTCCATCTAACAAAGGTAATTATTTAGTTATTAAATCAAATAATGCTTGCAACCACTGCATTCTGTGATGAACGATGATGTAACTGTAGTGTACATGTGCTGTAGACTGTCAGGGTTCTGCTCTGCCCTCAGTATTGTGTTCCGTCTTTTTTGTTCTTTCAACATCAACTTATTAACTAACGTGTTGAAAATCAATTTTTGACATTTGCCAGTTGATTCAGAGTTGTCCACATCCGCATCAGGATTCTTCTAAGAATCAGTTTCCCCTCCCTGACTATTTTAGATACAAGGATGCTCAATGCTGTCTACAGTCTGTTACTGTGCACATGATTACTTTTAAAAAGCTGAGTAGAAACCTGTGTGTGTGTGTGTGTGTGTGTGTGTGTGTGTGTGTGTGTGTGTGTGTGTGTGTGTGTGTGTGTGTGTGTGTGTGTGTGTGTGTGTGTGTGTGTGTGTGTGTGTGTGTGTGTGTGTGTGTGTGGCAGAGACATTGGTGTTCTCCAGAGAGTAAAACCAGGTTAGTCTAATCCTTCACTCTGATTACAGAAACACAGGGTTCTCTTTTCACATGACGGTTAATTAATCACCTTACTGGAGAAAACAAGTGTAACCTGTTTATTTAAGTGTGTGTAAACAGCCTGCAGGTTAATACAAGTCAGTGATGTCTGTCACACCTCTTTCAGTATTGATCACTCTCCACACAACATGCATCTCATTAATCACTACGATAATATGATCTCAATTATTCAGGTCTAACTTATTTTTATTTATAATGTTGTTGTATTGAATATATGTGTAGTAGTTTTCAGTAGGCTGTGGAAGTGCACTACAGCATAGTTGATCTCATTTATTTTAATTGATTTATTTTTCCTAAAGGAGCTGCATGACTCTCATAACAGCACCTTTCAGGTAGATGTACTGTGAGGAATGAGGAGAGGATTCTAGCAGATGCACTAGTCAATGACTTTTAACAGTAATGTGGGGTGTTATAATGCTCGCTAAGTGATATTAATTAATATTTATTGAATTTTGATAATAATATATCAGCCAAATATCGTTATTGGCCGATATATTCCCCTTGTTGACTAACATCGGTCAGTGTTTCCCATTAATGATACAGACTGTGGCCCGTCATAGTATAATTTGTGGCGCCACAGTCTCACAGTGAGCTGAACACATCTGTACACTCTGCAAAACGTTACGTTGTTTTTAGGGCTGAGCGGTATATTTAGCAAACAAGATATAGGACGAGATGTTATCTTCTTTTGTGTGGATTATATTATCAAATTACTGAATGAAGTTGTGACTGCGCTGAGGTTCAGCTCCGCCCCTGTGAGACAGAGGAGAGGAGCAGCTAACGTTAGCCTCTGCTGCCGTTTGCTGTCACTTCTCGTCTCGTTGCTCTCCTCTGCTCTCAGAGAGTCTGTTCAATGCAGGAATACTACTACTTTATTCCTCCTCACTGTTCTGTATTAAAGGTCCGTACACTGAATGGAGGACAGAGTTGCTCCGTCAGTAAGCGGCTACAGGACGCTGTTATTAGCAGCTGTGGTGGAGCGAGCTAGAGAGTGAATGAAGAGAGGGAGCGCTGACAGTAAGAAAACCGGTGAATCAGATCAATAACACGTTATTTTCTGATTGTTTTACAGCGGTTATGTTCAACAGCACAAATAAACTTCCCCACACACCATCATTCAACCCTGCAGCTCAGCCTCAAACCTCTGAATGTGAAAACACAGCTTTATGCTGCTTCGTTTGGTTCAGTTTAAAAAAGGCTGAATTACTTTAAAACAATTCAGGTTTTTTTTTTTACAATGATTTCTTTGTTTCCGTGTGGAATAAATAACAATAACATAATAACATCATTAAATAATATAATGGAGCAGTCCTAACTAACAGAGTTCATCTCTTATGTATCATAAATGTCATCTTATCAAAAAACAAAGCTGCTTGAATTCACTTTGAAATGATGTGAAACACATTTAGTCAGTGTGCAGCACTGGAATCTCAAACATGTGACTGAAGGCTTTGATGAAGTGCATAAATCAAATGACTTCAAGTCAGCCAACATCTTTTACTAACTTCCTGTAGTCATTCAGTGCCAAGAGGAGTATGACTGAGACAACTGGATTTCTTTGCCTCAGTAACATGTTTATATCTTAGTAAGACTGGCATCATTCTCCTGAGACAGTTTCAATAATATAAGCCCCGTTTCCACTGCAGGAACTTGGGGGGGGGGGGGGGTTTTACGGGGCCGTTGGTGCGTGTCTCCATAGCAGGAACCTCCCTGAAGGACAATCTCCTGGAACTTTTACAGGGGCTAAGCGAGTCCCTGCCTCTGGGTATGTACTCCGAGCGGCCCCGAAAACTCGTGGGTGTGGCTAGAGGTTGACTCGGTGATGATTGGGTATACTCAAAGCGGGATGTGACATCAACAGAAAGCACCAAAATAAGCAGCATTTTCAAAACCCAGTAGAAGAAGAACTAGTAGAAAGCGTCTACACTGCCGGAAAAAAAGTTCATAACGTCCACCGATATGTACACGAACACACAAACCAGACACACAGCAACCACTTCAGCTCCTTCCATGTTTACCTCCTCGTTGTCGTTTTCTTTGTTATGCTTTTTGTGCGTCGCCTCGATGACGTCACGGTCAGATTCCGGTGGGTCCTATTACAGTCCTACTCTGCTATGGAGACACAACGGTCTAGAGTGCGGAGTGAAAGGACGTTCCTTTAAAGGTCCCGCCTCCTTAATTTTACCAGGAACATGTGACAGATAAACTTCATTGGTTGTTAGTCTAGCAGCATCCTTTGATACCGTTGAAATCGCTGACCTGACATTTTCAGTATGGCCAACAGCTGATCAGAAGGCATGATCTAATATTTTTCTTAGGGTCATGATGATTTTGCTGAGTCATCATGTCTGGAGCTAAACTGTCAAAATACATGAGACTAAACATATGAATATACTAGCTGCTTCAAGTTGACAACATCCACCTTAACATGCTTACATATATGATATGTGCAATATAACACACAGCCAATTGTGCCAGTCTAGCCAATGAAACGACAGCTGTATAAATAGCAGCAGTAATGCAATTTGTGGTTGACCTGAACATATCAACACACATCATCCAACCTTCCTCTGTGTGACCCTTCTCATGACTCAGGCTGAACAACGGTCAGACACACTGTACTGTACTGTTACTGACATACAGCAGCATCTGTGAACCAAAAAAATGCCCCTAAAAATAGGAAATGAAGAGAGAGAGAGAGAGAGTAGAAGAGTATGAACAAAGGGATGATCAAAAAGGGAAAGAAACTGACAGCAGCAAACTGACAGCAGTCTCTTAAGAAGAGGGTGAAAAACTGGTGTAATAGAGGGAATATTTCATGAAGCTCTTATGAAGCATTATCCGGACGTACCCGCTGGCGGATTCACTGTAGCCATTAGCCACAGAGAAATAAGTACTCCTCGTCTCTTCCCTTTAAATTACATTTCCAGCCTGTGTTTCCTGTAAGTAGCCAGTGAGTCAGATGCTTCACTGTGTGTTGTATGTGCGGGAAAAATACATTTAGAAAGAGTAGTGGTACCTGTAAACTCCATCTTGCAATGACATTAAGGCTTAGAGACCTAATGACTCAATTTGCATCCAAATTTTAACCATTTCTTCTCTTCTCAATTAAATCAGAGCTCAGACAAGTCATCCACACATCCATAAATCAGTTAACATGTATCTCTCCTGATTGTTGTATTTGGTATTAGTTGTGCCTGTTGTTTTACTGCTTCCGGACGGAGATTTAGGGTTGTGATTGTCCTTATTTCTTGTCATTTGTTTCCCTCCTGACTGTTAGTTTTGGAGGTGTGTTTGGCTTATTTGGGAAACTTAGAGGGTTTTCCTTCATTAGGAGCGGTGACAGCAGGGGTTTAACTGGCAGAATAATCAATATAATCAATAAAAATAGTGTGAGGAGTGTATGTGGCTGACACAGAAGTGTCCATCAGGAAGAAAGCAGCGTTCACATCACATTAATTATTCTTCACAACTGAGCACATGTTTCTTCACCTCTTTCTGTCTAAAGTATAACAATCAGTGACAAATAAGGGTTGGTAGGTGAGCAATTCAAAAATCTGCTAAAAAAAAATAGCAGCATCAGGTTTGTTTAAATGTACATTTAGTATTTTTGTTGGTTTTATATCATTTGAAATGACCACCATTTTTTACCAAAAGTAAGACTGAATGCTCCTGAAAATGTCAAATGGTATAACCACAAAAGAATGATACATATTAAATATTGTATCCACCTACAGTGTATTTAAGTGGACTTATACTAATTATTACTTCATTTAAAACATGTAAATGTTTCCTGATCTCCATGCTTCCCCAGATGAAATGTAATATAAAGAACAATTGTATTCCATTACCTTTATTTAATATAAAAGTTATAATGTAAGATCATGCCAAACTAGTTGATATGGTGTTTTATTGAGAATTTACTGTTTTTAAGCAAGTTGAATTATTTGGTACAAAGTTTTTATGGTTACACCACTTAGACATGTTTGCCATAATCCTCTAATATATTCTCTCAAAATGGATTAAAAGCAGACATTTGATGCTGGGTCCACAAAAAAAAGAATCATGTAAGGATCATGTTGTAGTGTGTCTACATTAGCTGAGCTTCAGTGTAGTTTGGTCTCTGGAGATTGAGTGACAGATAGGAGTTTTACAGTCTTGGTCCATGTCATGATCAATGTCCCCAGGTGTGTTCAGGCCTGTCAGTCAGGTGTAGTAAATAACACACAACGCAGTGGGAGGTGTTGTGACATGTTCCACTCCCACAGGGGTTGTGAACTGTGAACGATGTGCTGTGCTGTGCTGTGCGCGTCTGTCCCCAGGCACATATTTAGAAAGTGCTGTGCTTAGTGTATGTGCTCTCACACTGTCTTATGTTTGTGCTGGAGCTAACCAGGACACCTCTTATGCAACTAAAGCTGCAGCCACCCCTGGCCCCGGGGCCACACATCCACCAACACACAGATGCCTGTGTTTTTATAAAGAGGCTGAGTGAGCATTTTCTGGCTCTTCCCGTTGTTTTCTACATAGATAGTCGATGTAACATTTATGAGCTGCTTATTATGAATAGTTTTTCCCCTCTATGTCAGACTTTACAGTATATGTGTTTGCCTTTTGTTTGTTCTTCCATCGTGTGCTTGGCTGTGCTGAGGTGGGGGAGGGGAGGATTGCATATTATGTGAGCAGGGCGGGGTTATGAGAGTGGCAAACATCCCAGCTGACCTTCCTTCTCTTCCCGCTCTGCTTTCCGCCTATCAGTCTGCTGCGACCCCACCCCCCTAACTCCTCCATTCATCCTTTCCTCCATCCCCCAGTCAGCCCCCTGCACGCTCTCCACTCACTCAACTCAATATTTGTCAAGTAATGCTTAAAAAAAGAAAGAAGAGTAGTTCACACTTTCACCATATGGAACACGTCATATGGCCAAAGTGTCATAAAGCAAGGAGCGATATTATATTGGTTTAAAATGGGATAACGGCACATGTAGTCTGTTTTTAAAGATGAAAAGTGATGGAAATAGTTAGGAAGGATAAAAGAGACTCTGTTTACTATCTTACCTGTGCACAGCTGGCCTATCACAGCATGATGTGGGTGTAAATGTGGGTCAGGTTGTCACAGTGCGGGTGGGGGTTTCTGAAGCTGTCCGACCAATCAGGAAGCAGTTCTGATTGTCTGATTGAGTGCGCTGGCACCGTGAATGTGTTAATGATGGGAAACCCTTTTGTTGATATTTGGGCTTTTAAAGGCTCAATGCTAATGAGGGTTTTTTTGTCTTTATTGGACAATTAATAGTGAGTGTTTTAACCAGTCATCCAGCAGGACGCACCCTACTTCTTTATATTATAAAGAGCAATGTATAAATAATTCATATGATGTCGCCTGGCATCTAATTATAATTATTTTATTTTTATTTTTTTGGCCAATGTGACCTTCAGTTAAATGTGGTTGTGAGGAACATGACATGAAACTATGAGCTGTTGTCTGGTTAGATTAGTTTACACATATACAAATAATACAGATTATATACCAGGGCCTGACTGATACTTGATTTTAGGGCCCGATGCCCTCACCTATATTATGGAGTAAAACAATTCTGATGTTGATATATCGGCCGATTATGTTATATGTACTGAATATATACATTAGCATACATTGTTTTGTAATGTTTCCTCAAATTGTGCTTATCAAACACTATCCAGGAATATTTTATTGTACAAAATGACATCAGAGCTCTGAAACAGTAAAAACACCACTGGGAATTTAATCAACATAATTAGCTATGAATAAAAAAAATACACAGAACAAAAAAAAACACATATATTAAACTTGAATTAAGAAACATAAAATGCTGCCTATATAACTTAAATATCAGCACATATCAGACAACATATTTACTGATACCTATATATCTGCGATAGGTCAATATCAACTGATCGATATATCGGCTCTGCTATATACATATAAGCAATGTAAGATGTGATGGAGAAGTGCTTAATCTAGGGACTCTGCAGTGCAATGGTTACATTAATCAATGAAAAAAAAAAAAGAAGAAAACTAAGATTATTAAAAGGAAGGTCAAAAGAGAGATTAAGAACTACAAGATAGCAGATTTACAGATATGTTCTACAACTGCACAAAGAAAACAGCCTTAGGATTAGTGGCTTGTTTATAAAGATAACGTTACAGCGATAGAAACAAACCTTTTTACTGCTTTGTTAAAATTTGCAGGTGCTACTTAAAAAATAGAGATGGCAATTCATTCCATATGACTGAACCTCTGTAGATTAGACCAAACTGTAACTGAGGCCTGAGTTTAAAGTTGTTGAGGGCAGAATAGTTATGAAATTGGTGATATAATTCATGATAGTTAGTGTGCTTTCTGCAGGATAGCAGCTGTATTTAAGCCACAGATGTTTTGTTTTAGAATAAGAAGCCAAATATTCACTGATGTCAGCTTCTGTGTCATTATTTTCTGATATCTTATAGACCAAGCAAAAAAGAATTCAACAAAAAACAGTGAATCATAATGAAAAGAATCATTAGGTGCAGCTTATAATAGGATGAAACATGCTCTTGTATAGAAAGGATGTGAATGCAGTAAATTGTAGCTCAAATTCTACAAATCTATCTTCATGAAACTGACGGCACAGTCACATTCCAGGAACTCAGCGGGAGCCCTCATGATTCATTCATAGATAACTGGACTAATGGTTTTGCGTCAGAGCCTTTTATTGTAGAGAAAGCAGACATCCCAGTGTCTGAACCACACTGTGCTAGACCATGATGCAATGCTGATGCAAGGCATGCTCAGACTTTAGCTGCAGTTTAGAGTTCAACATGAGACTAAAGTAACACATTTAGAACAGCTTTCATTAGGAACTTAAAAATAGTGAAAACTGCAACATTGTATTGAGTTCTTGTTTAGTTTAGTTTAGTTTATTAAGATCACCATTAGCCATTGTGCTGGGCAACAGCTAGTCTTCCTGGGGTCCACAATTAACACAGAAAAAAACAATACAGTTATATATACCCACAATATAATACAAAAATACAATACAATAAAAAGAGAGGGTAGCAATATATGTTCAAAGCACACAAGTAAAAAAAACACACTAGAAAGAGGAAAAATAAATATAAAACCACACACAGCAAAACTCATTTTATGTCCATTGTGCTGCTGACAGAAGCCTCAACAATAGACATGACCAAATGCTCAGCTTAACTGAAATGTAATCCTGTGTGTGTAGGTGTGTGTGTGTGTGTAAATACCATAGGGGATAAGTGAGAAAAGGTGTTTGTTTAGCATGAGTCAACACTGTAAATATTAGATCTTTTTGTAGTGTTTCAGGCATAACCGTCACACAGTTTGGACAGAAGAAAGAAAACTAAAACTTTTAAAACGTGACTGAATATTTAAGCTGCGTATCACAATGCTGCATCAGTAGTTAGAGCATGTTGACGTGATCAGCACCCAATAGCCTCGTGACCAACAACAGTGTTCTCTGATGAATTTATAAAGCTCCAAAAGCCAAATTCCCATGCTCCATAAAAGTGACGGCTCAGCTCTAATAAAACATGTTGTCTTTACATGCTGCTGCATTAGGCTCCAAATCCCTGCTTGAAGCACTTTTAAGTCCGTTATGTAACCGAGGACAGGAGGGAAAATCTATGACAGCATAGACCGGGGGCCACAGAGTGCAACTGTGACTGCACATCTGAGAACAGACTCTGAACACAGGGCTGCTGCAGCTCCTGTCAGACCGAACACAGGGCTGCTGCAGCTCCTGTCAGACCAAACACAGGGCTGCTGCAGCTCCCGGCTGCCGCACAATAGCTCAGGATAATCCTCAATACGGCGGTCAACAAAGTGACATGTACTCAGACATATAAACAAGATCCGGACCTCCCAGGCTATTTGAAAGTCTGTGGCCCCTGGAGTCAGCTGTCCTGGCTGGGTGATTGACAGCAGGCCTGTGACCTCCAGTAAAAAAAGCTCCTGATGCTCCGTCCCACCACCACAGCCCAGGCTTCAGTTACACCCTGTCATGTCCACTTTACTCACTCTAGCTTCACTTTACACCATCTATATTCAATCATGTTTCTTTATTCTCTAAGATATGAAGCAAAATCAAAAATGCTTGTATAGAAAGGCATCTGTGCTGCTCTGTTGATCGTGTGTGTGTGCGCAGTAGGCAGGGTACACTGCAGTCAGACATCATTTGCTGCAGCAGAGTGGCGTCGCTGCACTGACTCAGCACATCTGTGTTTCACATCCCTGCCGCTGCGCAGCGAGGTTCAGTGGTTAGGATGAAGCTGGTAGGGCGTTAGTGAAGTGTCTGCATCTCTTATTATGCCACACACACACACAGACACGGTTTTCAGGGTGTGTGAAGCAGGTGAAACCCTCCAGGGCTCATCAGTGTCTCCTCGAGGAATACACAGTTTGTTTTTATTACAGAGCTGCTGACAGATGTTCTTCTAGCAAATAAAGATCTATCAGGGGAGCAGCACTGTTGTAATAGAGCTTAAAGGCTCCTTCCACTCAAACATGTGTTTTTCTTCTTGTTCCTACAGTTGGATGTTTACATTCATCTGCTGAAGGAGGAGAGTGTTTCTGTGCTGTTATGTTAAATCTCAGATTAACATGTGTATCTATGAGCAGGATTTGTGACATCAGATAGTAACTCAATTAATGGACTAGTCGTTTAATTTCTCAAGTATTTTTTACATTTTCAAGACAATCTTAGCATTAGATTTCCCATGTGGAAGTTTTGGGCTGAAGTTGGTTGTGTGAGGAAGGTCAGGGGTCACCAGAAACATAAACCTGAGAGTCATTAATATGAGTGTGGCCAGTGGGAGCAGCTCGTCTTATTGACTTATTGGCTGTGCAGGTGATCAGAGAACACAGTTTCATACTGTTGTGTTGTGTGTACTGTACATGGATTGTGTCACTAATCCCATTTCTCTCCTATTTATTGCAACAAGCCTCAAGCTCTCTCCCTTCGAGTTTCCCACATGTGTAGACTTTAAAATATCTTATTTCTAATGACTGTTCTCTTGTGTTTCTCTGTAGATGCGTGTTGGTACCTGGAGCTGCTACATCACAGAGGGTTTCCCCATTTTAATCTGAAGACTGTGAAGATAAAGGAGAAGTGAGGAGAGCAGTTAAGCCTGCAGTTTGGATGCTGAAATGGGATTTTTTTTTTAGTTTTCTTTGAACTTGTTTACAGTGAGGTCACCTGCCAATCATGATACAGAATGTTTGTCTCGCCCCGAATATTGTAACAAACAAAAAAACCCTTACGTCTTATGAAACTGACGTAGCCAATTCCTCCATCAAAGGTCTGGAGAAGTTCCCATCAGAAAACACACAACATGACACCACGCTGAACAAAAGGGACTGTTTGCTGATTGGCTCCAAATTGGATTCTGTCTTTACTGCAGTGAGCTCATCTTATAGCTTTGGTTGGTTTTCAATATTCACAATTTCACATCCTGCACTTTGATCATATTTAATGAAACACTGTGACATCACACACACACACACACACACACACACACACACACACACACACACAAACACACTCCTGCTGGAGTCTTCATGCTATTCAGTTCTGTTATTTTTGTCCCAAAATCTCAACGAAGTCTGGTTCCTGTAGGTGTTTCACAGTGCTGACCTGTCTCGTGTCGTATCTCCTGTTGGTGTGTTTCAGCAGAGCTCCAGTGAGCATCAGTACCACGTGTAACCCCGGTGACACTTAACATAAAACTGTGTCAACGCCCTTTTTTTCTTTTGTCGGGTTGACATTTCTCCAGACGTCTGTTAGTTTACACTGATGTATGCTACATGAGAGTACTGGTGAGTCATCAGGAGTGGGTGATGTCATGGCATATATGGTGATATAGTGCATATCCCTGAAATTCAATTCAAACAGTTTTTGGCTAATGCACTGACTTACACTCACTGGTCTCTTCTTTAGGTTCACCTCTACAATCTAATTCAATCCAATACAACAACTCTGCTATAAATTCTACTTTTATGAAGTTTATACATTTTCAGCTTGTTATATAGCAGAGCTATTAGATTGCACAGGTAAACCTAATGAAGTGACCAGTGAGTGTAAACCCTATATGTAATATATACCACAGCATTGCTCACAACATCCTGATGCAACCAGATCTTTTAAAGGGACAATAACCTCGGTCTAAACAGCACAGCAGAATTATCTCACAGTAAAAAATAGTCATCATTTCCTGTTAGTCGCTTGATAAGTTAGATATTTTGAACCAGGGTTTTGTTCCTCTCTTCATACTGTGATCATGTTTTCATCAGTGTGTCAGCCTGCAGGCAGCGCTGCTCTTCAGTCCAAAGGGATCAATGGAAACTCAGTCGCACCACAGAATCAATCCAGACCTCTCTGCCTGTTTCTGACACAGCGGCACACTTTAAAAATATATATATATTATTATGATTTCCAAACCATTTCTAAAGTTCAGTGTTGCAAACTGCGCATCACAGTCGGCAGACCAGGTTTCACTAAAGATGGAGTGTTTCAGTTTCAATTCAATGAATGTTATTTGTATTAGTCGGCATGGAAGCAAAAGCCAGGACAGTAAAGCCCCCACCCCCCCACCCCCAAACAGTCTTTACATTCATAAATGTGAAACATGACAACAGTTCTGTGTATGGATCCAGATTGGAAAAAGCTACACACACACAATAGAGTGAATGTTATGTTTTTTATAGGGATTATATCTGGAGACGTATAAGCTTTTTCAACTGAAGTATTTTCGCATGCCCCATGTTTTTTTGTTTTTGTTTTTGTGTCCTACATTTTTGCCTTTGACTAGAAACTGCGTGTTGAAAGCAGATTATTTGGCAAATGAAATTTAGACTCCATGGTCATTTTCACACCTTTGATTCTGCTCTAGTCTAATTCTTAAACCTTTGGTGCCTTGAAATCACTGATGAGATGAAATAAGATTTGGCTCCAGATTAACTGGTGTGTTTTTCTTTCAATTTGGCAATCTAAATATCTTATTCAGGTTATATGCTCGTCATGATTTAATGTCTTCAGTATTTAAATGAAATTATGCATTTAATTTGACCCCCAAGATAAATATGTACGTGGATCAATATTATTTTAATGGGGTTTTTTGTTTCTGTTTTTTTAAAATCTGTGGACCGTTTTGTTAAGTAAAACGACATATTTAAAGGGAACTGACGATCTCATGTTCAAACAGGTGCCATTCTTATTCAATTTCATAAAGTTTAGGACGCATTAAAGTTTATTTCTGGGTAGAAAAATGGATTGCCCTTAATGTAAGTGTGTTTTAAATTAACAGCAGGGTTTAGAAAGTTGTAACTGCAATCAAAATCAGAAAGTGAAAAAGAAGTCAAGAAGCATAAAAAAGAATAAATAAATAAAAAAGAAGCAGAATATTTGAATTTTTTTTTTTTTTTTTTTTTTTTTGCCCTGGAACCAAAGATGGGAACACAGCAGAATCCTGAATGTGAGATGAAAGAACCCTGAATGACTCAAAAGAATCCTGTTTTTTGTTTTTTTCTTTTGATTGTACTACCTCGTGTCTCTGCACATTTTCTTTTACTGAGCCATCGCTTTTTTCTTCCAACAAACACATTCCTCAGTTTAGAGACAAAAACCTGGCAGACTTCAAGAAGCTTTGAATTGAAAATCATCACAGTATTTGTCGGGTGTGTGCAGGTTTTCCTTTTTATTTGTCTTGATGTGTTTTAAAGAGAATTGGATTGTAAATGCGTGGCGGGGGGGATGGAGTAAGTGATACTGCTTTCCACTTCTTCTTCTGGTTTTTTTTTTTGTTTAGTTTTTTTACAGATGCATTGTGAGATACGCGTTTACAATGATACAGATGTTTACACGTCTTTAGATCAACACAGATCATGATGTACTCGGTTAATTTCTTGAGCTTCTGTGAATAATGTACCTCAGTTCCAACTTTATGTTTTCACTAATGTATGACTATTTTATTGTGCAGGGTAGATTACGATGATCATGAGCTGGAGGTGAGCTAACAGTGGAGTAGAGCTTGTGATGAACAGCTCAAACAGAGTTTTTTGTTTTTTTTCTTAAGATGTATTCTGATTTCTGAGGAATTGTTATTTTTACTTTAATGTTTAGAGGAATGTACGTCACCAATATCAAAAGAGATTGAAGCAAACCCCTTTCTGATGTTTCTTTTTTTCCATCCTCCATGTCCATGTAGCTGCCTCTGGATGCTTTCCTTTGGTGTTGGGGGACACTGGTACCTGCCTGTTTTTCGGGATGTATGTGCATAATGTAGCTGTTAATGTGTTCGGGAACACCGTGTTTGACTAAACGCTATTTTACATGTAACACTCTTCTATGCAACTTTGCCTCCCTCATCCTGACAGGAACTGTACTTGTTGGACCTGGTTGCGTTCAGGTGGATGTACGACCCTTTATTTCAGTATATGTTCAATCCTCGGTTGTACATGTTACTAAAGCGATTTGCTTGAATGAAAAACATGTTTTTTTTTTAATGCTGACTTTGTACATATCAGAGCTGTTTCAATAAAGGTTGGAAATACCTCAAATTGGTGTGTTGTTTGGGTTTGAATTCTTAAAGTATAAGTTCATTAATGTGTGTTAAATCAGCAGTCAGGTGACCATATGAACAGTAGAGAGGTTTTCCTCTCTGTAATCATTCCTCCTGTTCATACTGACTATTAAAAGATCTCCTTCATATGAGCTTTCAGTGGAAGTGACAAAATCCACAAGAGATCCTGACTGTTGTTTTAAGACAGACCTAAAAAATGATGAACTAACCCTTTAACATTTTAAAGCCATACTAACAGAGATGGCGGTGTTGATTTGTCAGTGCACTGTTTTCATACAGATTTAAATATCTTGATGGATTGTGATGGACATTTTGGTTTAACTGTGGCTATTATTACCTGTTAAATGGACAGCATTACCATCAGCTTCAGATGCTCTTTGTGTTTAGTGCTAATTAGCAAATTACAGAGCTGCTGGTATGACTGTAGTTTAGTTTAGTTAAGTTTGTTATTGACGGTGACTGAAGTGTGTAGGAGGCTCAGGAGGGAATTCAATCCAGCTAGAAAGAATGAAGAAAGGAAATAAACACGTTTTCCATGACGGTTAGCAGGGTGTGCCTCCTCCACCCTTCCTTGTGCCCAACGGACAAGTGGGAATAGCTGATTCCTCAGACTTGACTTGTTTACTGATGAATATGAATAATGATTTCACTGTTGAATTACTGCTAAGAGCTGAAATGTGAACTCAAGGCATCTGTTTGAACACTCAATTTGAAATACTTTGATGTAGGACTGGGCAATATATCGATATTATATCGATATCGTAATATGGTGATATAGCATAGGTGTTTCTTCCTGGTGTTCTAGCTGTTCTATTATTTGCCTTTTCCCCACTTTGTCATTATTCTGCCTCCCTAGGTGTAACTGACATTTGGCATATTGTAAAATGGTGATATGGCATAAGAGTCTTTTCCTGGTTTTAAATGCGGCATTACATTAGAATGATGTCATTATCTGAACTTAACAGATTGTTCTAGCTGTTATATTATTTGCATTTTATCCACTTAGTCAATATATCCACATTACTGATGATTTATTAAAAATCACATTGTGTAAATATTTTGTGAAAGCACCAACAATCATCCGTACAATATCATGGCGATATCGATATCGAGGTATTTGGTGAAAAATATTGTGATATTTGGTTTTATCCATATCGCCCAGGCCTACTTTGATGTGTGATGTAGCATGGCAAACCTTCGCTCTTATAGTGGCTGTTAATGGAAGTGCCCTGATTATGTTTTCAGCTAAAACAAAAAAACAAGAGAAAAGAAAATGAGAGTGTGTCGGTTGCCTTATTGTGAAAGACAGTTCACTCTGCACTGGGCTCATGTTAAGGTTTTATGGCAGGAACTCATGATGATGATTGAAATTTCTGCAAATCGTTGGCAAAAAAAATAGAAAGTTTTACTCCTCATGTTTAAATGTGCCTGCGTGACTGACAGAAAAACAACATACAGACTCTGCCTGTCACAGTGTAGTCAATCCATGGCTGCAAGCATGGATCAACCTGACAAACAGGCAGACTAATCCTAGAGCCCTTGACCCAGGTTCAGTAGGTCAGCCACTGCGTCATCATCACCTAATACTGAACCCATGCGTACAAAGACAGTTTTAAAAGCTGAATTATTTCATTTGATACCGGACTGATATTATCCATATTAATTAATACTGTTTTATCCTTCAAATCATATTACTACAAGTTAATTGACGTGCAACCAACAAACAACAGAGGACAATTATTTGACCTGTAGTCACTGAGTGTGTTAATCCAGCCCTGATTAGACAATGGATGAAGTGATTAGACTCATTGTGTGATGCAGCTTCAGGTGCTTTGTTACTACTCACAGACACATCTTTAGTTTACTTTATTAGAATCCCCATTAGCTGTATATAAGAAAAATGCATGATGAGGTTAGCAAGAGAGAAAAAAATGAAGTAAAGTGCAAAATTACTTTAATTAATACACAATATAGTAAAATAATATAAAACACTATACACTAAGGGAGGAGTTAGATAAATATGATCAATAATTTATATTTATGACAACAGATTATTTAATTATTCATCACGTTTGTAAGATGCATTTTAGTTCATTCTACCTTTAATTTCTGTGATGTCTAACGGTATATAGTTCTAAAATAGCATTGATCTGTTCATAACTGTTCTCCTCATTGCATTTGATCTAAGTCAGGGGACTGTGAATTGACCCATCACTGCTTTTTTCTTCTTCTTTTTTTTTTTTTGCAAATCAATGAATCACCTGTTTCTGTGAGGCAGGTAGACCTTAAACGTGATCTCAATTTTCACAGTCACAGAGCAGATAACACATGCAGAAATGACAGATGTAACACTTGATGTACTTTGACAGATGATCGTGTTTCTGCTTGTGAAACCAGTTGAGTTCAGTCTGAGCAATACACACTTCAATAGAGATCAACACACCTGACAAACAGACAAGCAGAGCAGGGCCCACTGCTGTGTGTTTGTCTTGTTAAACACATGATTTAAAGTGATGTGTAGAGACAAATCAATCATCATGTTGATCTCATACATGACCTTTGACCTCTGATATCTCTGTGCCACTTCAGTCACACAGTGGACTGTAAATAAATTCAGTTAACTTATCAGTCTGCCATTTATGGAGTGTGAAGTGTGTCACAAAAAGAATCCTAAACTTTTTTTTATTGTTTAATTATTATCAATTAATACATTTCTAAAAGCTGTTATAAATTGATTAAATTAATCTTAAGTTACTGTTTCATGATCCCTGTACTTAAAGCTGTGTGTAAGCAACCCAGAGAGCAGCAGGTGCTCTGATTGGCCAGCTGTAAAATTTGAGACAGATTGATGTAATATAGAATAACAATTAAAGATAAAGGTATGTTTTCTTTTTAATTTTATTTCAAAATAGAATTTATAATGTATCATTCATAAACAAAAGAAGTATAATAATAATAATTATTATTATTATTATCACCAAATTGAATTATTTTTTTTATTCTTACATATACACAGAGATTGTTTATTTTATTTTTATTCTATTTTATTTTTTTATCACTTTGACTGTTGGGTCAATTTTGAATTTCTCCCTAGGGGAATCAATAAAGATACCATGCCATGCCATACCATGCCATACCATGCCATACCATGCCATACCATGCCATACCATGCCATATCATACCAAAGCATGCCATGCCATACCATGCCATACCATGCCATACCATGCCAAACCAAAGCATGCCATGCCATGCCATGCCATACCATATGCTGTTTATGATGAAAAATTTAAATTATTGTAATTAATCTATTTGTATTTGATTTATTAATTATGAAGCAGTTAAACATCGAAAACTTCTATAACTATTTTGGTAGCACACTTCAGACACCATACAGGTCTACATGGGTCATCCTGTCACACCAAGCACACTGTGCCTTCTACAGTATGTTACATTTACTACATAATATTTACTACATTCATGTAATCATGGAGTAAATGATATGTTGAGTTTATCAGAGATGTTGTCTGCAGCTTGAGTGTAACGTCTGACTGGACTTTGCTTTGAGCTGAATACAATCTGAAGTTGATGAGTCTTGATGTGTTTAATTAACCACCAACAATAGCACACTTATTCTCCCTTCACAGTCTCTCAGCACTGGAAGGATGCACAGTTGGAATGTGACAGGTTAAACATTGTCAGGCAGTCAGTGTGCAAAAGCTGGAATCCTCTGTTAGTGAATCTGCACTGCAGATGTCATGTTATTGATATGTAGCACTATGTGCAGTATATCCCTCAGGGCTGTTAAACCAGGAAGCAACGGATATAACCACATGGAAATTTGTTTTCAATGTACTTCAGTTAGACTGAAGCTCTCTGCAGCCTCTCAAAACAGGTCAAACTAGAATGGAGTGAGAAAAGGATCATACAGTTAATGTGCTATTACTGTATGTATATTTCAATTCACACCAAGTGACATTCATCCTACTATAGCTACCACAGTTTCCATTGGTGTAACTGAACTAAATCATCCCTCTAACCAGTCATCTAGCTGTGTTAAAGTGTTTAAAGTGTTAAAATAATCAGCTGGTGTATCATCAGTTTGAGTTGGGATGGATTATATTCATTTCACCAGCTAGACAGAAAACTCTGCAAGTGGTCATAAACAATCAATCAGCCAATGATTTCAAACCAGCCAATCAATCATCACTGATAAGAAAAGCTGGCTCATTGTTCCGCTTAGTGAATGTGATTTAAAATCAGCTTTAGTGAAATACATACATAACAAGACAAAAACATTATAATGACAAAACTTGAGAGCACAAAGCACTGCATGATATAAGTTGATATTATCATCACAATTTTAAATGAATGATACAATATTATTAACTGACCGGCACAGAGGAATAAGATATGTCAGACTTTGGATACACACACAATACTTGTTAGTATAATACATTCATTCATGGTTTGGATCTAAACATGAGATTTGTTGACAATACTACACTTTAGTATGCTCTCAAATATGTACTTTATTTAATCTGTTGATCCACTGATTCAAAGGTTGTGCATTGCCCAATTGATTCGTTTCTGTTTGTCTGGAGCTTGTGTCTGTTAAAAATAAAAAATAAAAATCATGCCGCCTGACTTTTGGATAATCTGCAGTTCAGGAGTGATTTTGGAGATTTACATACAAGTGATGTCAGTTTAAAATCCTGAATGCTCTGCAGTGCTGGTTAAGACAGGGTGACACAGAAAATGAAATGTCACACACAGCAGTCCCTGAGAGTTCATCACTGAGGTCTGAAATACCAACAGGAGGACAAAATTGAAATGACCGTTACACCTCCTCAACCACACACACACACACACACACACACACACACACACACACACACACACACACACACACACACACACACACACACACACACACACACACACACACACACACACACACACTACCAGATGCCAAAAGTCCAAATTATTCTTCAGTTGAATTCTGTTAAAGATGAAATGTGGTGACATCTTTATCCTCAATTTATGTCAGAAATAATGAAATGTTAGTATGTAAACATGTAAATCACCTCTTCAGACACATGAACACAGGTTGATAGAGATGTAATAGCTTGATGATATCTCTGAAACTGATAAAACCTTCAGTGAAGGGAGATCCAGTCAATCAGCTTTCTGTTTACAGATGTTTTCCTTTAAAGGTGATCGGTGTGGATTTCCTCATTTATGACAGACAGGACTTCCTTATTATCAGCAGAAAATCACAGTTTGATACTGCAATTAAATCCTTTTCTCAGCTGAAATGTCCCTTCCATTTTTCTAACCTCTTCCTGAATGGTTCGGAGTGCAGGCTGTTGTTGGTGTTGGAAAGCAAAATATGTTCAACACTGCCCTCAAGTGACAGAATATCAGAATTACAATACATTCATTTACACTGTTCCTGTCTCCAAGCGACCAAATAGACATAAATCTAAAACCTCAGAATAAACACAAAAATAAAACATTGCTAAATAAAAATATTAAAAGCAACTGTTTTTGGTATCGTTTGTTAAATTTGGGAGGTTTTATGACATCAGGAGTTCAAATTATACTGAACAGGTGTCGTAGATTTTAAAATACACTTGAATATATTTTATAGTTTTGATTATTGTATCTATTGTTTATTTATGTGCAACATTAACAAGACACAAAAACACATAATGCATTAAAGTAGTAAAAAAGGATTTTCAAAAATCAGAGCTTATGGCATCTCACCAAAAAAGGGAAAATAAAACCTAATGATATTCAATATTGTTTTTAATAAAACATATGTATTTATTTTTCTTTATATACACACTAGCACATACCAACACCACAGCTCCCAGTATCTCCCACTTCCACTAATGTATTGTATATTTATTGTTTATTGTATATGGTATATATGTTTTTAGTATTTTATTTTATTTTATTTCATATCACTTTTCAAGAATACTGTCAATTTTGAACTTCAATCAATAAAGTTACCCTAAACCCTAAACAGGAGAAAACTGAAAAAAGACTTTAGAAAAACGAGAGAACCAGTAATGATATGTGCCAACAATAAAATAAATACATATGCAAATCACTAATAACACACTATTAGCATACTATACAACTGATAGACAATATACAAGGAGAATGAAAGAATTCCACACCATTAAAACATCAAGTAGTTTGGCTCATCAAGTAAGCTGTAAGTTTGTAACAGAGGAAGATAGTGCTGTAACATGTTGGTATTTATTCCACAGCTGAGCTCCCCACAACCTGCATCTGACAGATAATTGACACAGTTGTTGAGTTGAGCTCTCAGGACTTAGTTTTACCATCCAATCATTCCTTCAGTGAGGGTCAGCATAAACGCTTACTGGGGTCATCAGGTGGGCATCCTCCTTCCTTGGTATCTTTTCGATTGGCCCACAACACATCCAGAGGTTCAGTGATGTCAACTGGTGTCCCCCTCCATTTTTATCCCTCCTGCTTGCTGATGGTCAACTTGCTGCCCAGTTCTTGTCTCAGAATTATTATATATATATATAATATATATTATATTCATCACTGAATTTGTCTGAAAAACAAAAACATAACTATTTATAGGGTTTGGTTGGATTTTCTATCCTACTTGAACTTGAATGAATTCCATACTTAACAATACGACAACATTATGATTAAAAAAAATCATGATAGTGAATATTATCATCAAATTCCCAAATATGTATTGGATTTTTAAATGAAGGATAAGGTTGGTGATATTCTATATTTTTCATTTTGTCAACAAATCTCATGTGCTGAGCCAAACCAACAATGAACTCATTCTACTATCAAGTATTGTGTGTGTATCAACGTCTTATATCCACTGATGTCTAAAAACTGTTGAAAGCACGTCATTGACTGATAACGTAATCAAGATAGAACTTCCTCTGCTGAAACCTATCTTTGTTGCAGAGAATCTTTTGATAAGTCAGCTAAAATTCACACGTTAGCATATCGTAGCAGGAAAAGCACAGCTGTAGTTAATAACCTGAATCATGGCATATGTTATTCAGTAAGGGAAAGAGTGCTTGTTCACAAGAGTATCCACTAGGTGGAGACAAATACTCATCTTTGTTTCTGCCAGTTTTAATGAAGGTAAAAAACAACTTCATGCACATCATGACATGTATTTGACCATAAAGGTAG
Source organism: Scomber scombrus (assembly GCF_963691925.1). Taxonomy (NCBI): domain Eukaryota; kingdom Metazoa; phylum Chordata; class Actinopteri; order Scombriformes; family Scombridae; genus Scomber; species Scomber scombrus. The sequence goes on from NC_084972.1 coordinate 2,860,592, forward strand.
ACACACACATGCAAAACATACACATTAGTGGACCTGAATGAAATCTGCAACACATATTGATATTAACACTGAATGAAATGGTGAGAAAGCACCTTTTACTCTGCTCTCTTGAGTTTTCTGGTTTCTACAAAAACAACATTTATGTTTATGTTTATGAATATTTGGCAACCAATCAGCAGAACAAACTGTAAAGACATCTTGGACATGTTATCACCTCATTTACAATTTGAATGGTGTTACTAGCCACCTGATGAGTCCAATATTCACTAAATGCTCACTAGCCAGATGCTTATGCTTTGTCTGCCAGCGGTTTGGTGGTGGTGCAGGTAGTGTGTACATCTGTCTGCCGCTGCTGCTGCTGCTGCTGGAAACAAGGTTGATGAGAACAGTGAAAGTGAACCAAAGTTGCAAGTCATAGAAAGAAAATGAGCTGAAAGAGGCTAAAATGTTCTGTAGAGCTGAAGGGAACTGCAGATTTGGGTGATGATTCTTTGTAGGTTTAACCATTTCTTATGACAAATAGTCTTATGATCCATTGCCATTATGAAAAAATATTGATTTGTGTAGCTTTACTGTTATTTTACTCTCAGAACTGAGGAAGACAAACTAAAGCATACATGAGAGTGACTATTCAACTTACATTTGTCAAGTTGCCAGAGGCATATTATTGCTAATGTTGCTCTGAGTCTTATGCATTTGGAAATGAGCTGAAAATGCTCTTTCCTAAGATTTTGACTATAAGCTTTCATATGTGGACAGAGTCTATCTGTCAACTTATTTTGGTGTTTTTCTGCCCTCCAGTGTTTAAAAGTCGATTGTTGCAGCTTTAAACCATTTAGGCTCCATTCCAATGGAGATTTTGGTAGAGAGATGATGTTAAACAAAGAAAGGCAAGACAAAGAAAAAAGAAATAGAAGGCACAACGATGTTAATGAACTTTCCAATAAAATAAAATCCATCTTTTGAATCAACAGTGGAAAGATCACATAGGTTCTTCATTTGTTCACCCCAAATTACAACCTGCCCACAAATGAACGTGTTGGATAACTAAGCTGATACTGCAGGTAAAAAGTGTCCAGGGCATTGTGTGGCAGTGGAAAAGATTCACTGTGGGAATGTGGAGATAGTCCTGGGAGTTTTCATTCTTCTCCTGTAACTATTTACTTTGCAGTCCATCGTCTGTGACATCAGAACCTAGACTATATAAATGAATGGAGGGTAGGCAGCTTTAATAAATACATCTACACTCCTCTAGAGGAGGGGAAGAAGAAGAAGGGAGGAAGGCTAGAGGGGAAAAAAAGAAGAGCAAAGGGGACATTGGTGATGAAGATGGACAGAAGAGACTTCCAGCTGGTTTGCTCTGTGCTGCTGTGTATCATCACTCAGGTGAGACGTGCCAAAATAAAGCTGTAAAATGATTTATGTTAATATCTGTTGCATCAGTAATAACATCACTGAAAGACATTATTTTAGCATTGAATCTGTAGAGTGACATGGTGAACTATGGTGAGCGTGATATGCTCTTGCTTGTTGTACGTATCTCAATGATGGCTGTCTTCGTTCATATTTATTCTGATTATTGGAGGCAGAAATACAAAGCCATTAATCATCACACCATGAGGAGACTCACAACAGTAATATTCTAGGAGACGGATGGGATTTCTAGCCTAGCTGTCCTAAACTATGTATATTCCCTTATGATACCAAGGCCTATATGTTAATGAACCATACACTGCCGAACGGCGTTATTAGATATTTTCTTGTTGCATACGAATATGCACCAAAGTTGGCTCAACTGAGAACCATGAAAGGTTCACTAGAGGAAGTAACTAGTTATTAATATGGAAGACAGGTGCTGACTAGGTTAGTTAGTCATAAGAAGAAGCACTTATTTTTATAACTATTGGTCCTGTGAGTTGTTGTTTTTTTATGATAAAAAAGTTACCATTTGTCAGTCAAGAGAAGCAATGTATTACATTTAGGGTAATAAAACATATGATACAGATCATTATAATGTGTGTAATTTATTTATATTGAGTTGTGACTCATGTTTCCCTGTAATAACTGATAAATGAAAGCCCACTTCCCATACAAAGAGCAAAATAAGTTAATTAAGTTTGTCAAATATCTGAAACCCTCTGTTTCTTAGGAAATGCCACATACTGGAAATGTGATGAGAGTTTTACATGAAAACACCCTGGGGGCTTGCTCTCACTACATACTTATACCGGTGTCAGACTTCCCTTTTCTTTTTGTCTGTTGCGTACGTGCTTGTTTTGTTGTGTTGCTTTTTTCAATACAGCCCTCAGAATGGAAAACACTATAATGAAAGTGAAACACAATAAACACTATACTTTGTTCTTTTACTATAAGTCAAAACATTCAAACAAACATGTGAGTGAATATGACAAATTTATAGCATTCCTGCCTTTTATTTGGTAATTCATTTTAGCCATTTTAAGATTTTGCAAACTCTATTTTCTTCCTTTTTTTTAAACCTTGTAACAACTAACACTAGTGTCACATCTGTACAGAAGACATGCAGAGGCTTAACCTCAACTAGATGTAAGCCTGAGAAGGGCATTTATTTGCATATAAGACCTACAAGTTTGTAGTCGTGGTAATGACCTGTGGTGTACTACCTCATAGGTGTGAATGTGAAAGCTTTAACCTCTGGAAAGCAAGTAAAGCCTTTTTTTCTGGGGGCTCTGTCTGTTTGTGGTTAAATGTGCAAATGGCAGATAGCAGGGTTCAAGAGTTTCAACAGTACGAATATATCTTACTGCCGCACCTGAAGAATAGATACGGGTTCATTTGATGCAAGTTGAACATCAGTATAAAACGATCTGCTTAGATTTATAGTATTTCAGATGTTTCTTGCATTTGCAGCATATGAACCAAACTACAATTCAACCAAAATACAATAAAACAATGGTGTCATGTGACCTGAATAGTATGGCCAAGCAAATAGTCTCAGTGTTATATGCTGAGGTTTTTTTTAGATTTATCAAGCTGTTGAACTTCCCTCCTGTACAACAGATATGATATGAAATGTGTGTGCACTGCTCTAAGCATTTAAATAAGTCAACAGCAACATTTTTTCCAGGAACAAATACATGGTTACTCAGTGTAACAAACAAACACATTCTTGCTCAGTGTACGTCACAGACCTTGTTGTGAACAGTTTTCTTCATTAGAAAGTAGTTCCAGAGAAGATTGTTTATAATGTGGAGTGTGGATTATCTTTACATAACATCTCTTAGTGCCAAATTCATTCCACCTTTGTTATAATACCAGATACAAGCTAATTAAACAGAAAGTACAACTGTGTGACAGTATAAACAGCTGCAGATAATTTGTAACTCTCACTTTAGGTGTGGTGTCAGCTGTGTACCGGACCATGTCAGTGCCCACACACCGTGCCACGCTGCCCTGCCGGGGTTCCTCTGACATTAGACAGCTGCGGGTGTTGCCAGGTGTGTGCCAGACAGGAGGGGGAGGCCTGCAGTGACCGGCTGCCCTGTGACACCCAACGAGGGCTACAGTGTGACTACAGCGCCAGCTACCCTGGAGGACCAGGACAGTGTGTCGGTGCGAGCAGAACACAATTCTGTTTTTTTTTTTTCAAACCTAAAACAGATTCATTTGGATTAGCGCTGCAAATACTTGGGGAGTACTCAGTATCTTCAGCTACTTAGAAAATGGAACAAATGAAAAATTGCAGGAAAATATTACTTATATTTTAACATTAACCGTGATACAACTGCCAATGTTAATATTGCACCTATTTGTGAAGCTTTTAGATGCATCTCACATTCTTTATCAAAGTATGGAGTTGTTTCTGTTTCTGTTTGGACATTACATAGAACAAATGCTGTGGTTCAAATTTGACCATATTTCCTCTGACTGTATACTTATGGTTTGTACAGGTATAGATCATAGTTTGCAAAAGCAACATGGGACATTTTTGGCAGAAGCAAGCACTGATGTTTGTGGTAGATCCGTCTAGCATATCATGCCTTTAAGGTCATGGTTGTAGTGCGTGAGAAAGCATGGCTTTGTCAAGGTGTTCATACTCATGCATTGTGTGAAGTGTGTTAACTTCCATACCTATCACTTCGTGAACCTTGTGAACCTGGTGAATGAAGGTCTAGTCAAGTTTAAATTTAATACAATACCAGCAAGGACATGTATCAAATCCCATTACCATCTTTGTTGGAATTTTGAAATTTCAACATTGTGAAATGGTTAAGATATTTTGTTGTTGCTGATGTGTTGGAACACAAATTCAAAATATGGAAGCCACAACTTATTGTTCCTACCACCAACTACTGTACGTTTTATGTTACCGTGTTAATATAGCCTCAGCTACTGCCATCATGCTACTGTTTTAACACTCTACAAGTAGTTGTAATATTACAAAACTAGATCCTGTCATTCATCATGATAAGAAACGAAGCATGTCCTCTCTAGCCTTCTTTACGCAATATCTTCACATAATCAGTCCTGCTGCATCCTGTTCACCATTTCAAAAGTGAACATTACTGAGCAGAAGGGGGTTTCTTCGGTGAAATGCCAGTACTGGCTCATTTCACTGTTTTCATAAAACAAACAGTGACCACATTTCTCGCTGATGCCTACATTTCTTGTAATGCTAACAATAAATCTCATGTGTTTGGGAGGTAATTTGTCTGCACATGTTTCACATAACTCACCTCAAACTTGGCAGAGCAGTGCTGTAATGAGCCTATGACTTATATCCACTTAACACTCCTTGCTCTCCCTCTCTTCCTGTCAATGCCGCAATCAGGTCAGAATGAACTGGGCTGTGAGCTGAATGGCAGACGGTTGGAGGAGGGGCAGGTATTTCAACCTTCCTGTGCCCAGCTGTGCCATTGTCTGGGAGGAGGGGTGACCTGCGTGCCCCTGTGCACTGATGATCTGCAGAGGCCTGCTGATAAGTGCCCAAACCCTCAGCTGGTGCGACTGCCAGGGCGCTGCTGTAAAGAGTGGGTGTGTGACGGCCTGGACAACAGTATTTCCTCAAGTCCATCGGCAGGTAATTAGGTTGATGACGTGAAAGACTACAAAGAAAGCTGGAAACAGATTTCACCACATTATCGTAAGGCAGGCAGAGGGGGGGGGGCATTTTTGTCTCATCTCTGCCAGGGTGTGAGCATGAAGCATTTGGATGAGTTTCAGCTATTTCCTGTATGACTTAAAATCTGCTGTTAATAATTCAGGTCAGCAGTCAACAACCAGACTGGTTCATAGCATTTTTTGGTTTCAACGAAATAAACAGATTTCAAAACAGAAGGGGTGCAGGGGGATAAAACATCTGTATGAAACATCTGTGGGCAGTATTCTTAACAAACTGACCTCAGCCGAGCAGCAGTTTACAACATTTCAAACTGCATATGTGCTACATGTTCTGCCTCATGAGCTCTCATCAAAGCCATCCACTTCAAACAAGCACGCAGCAAATATTTTCCTCTCTGGTGTTCCTTTCCAGCAGAGCAGGCACGTCAGGACTACAGGGGTGGGCTCTCTGGCCTGTCGCTCGGCCCCATCCCAAACTGTGTCGAGTGGCGCACCGAATGGAGCCCTTGCTCCCACAGCTGTGGCCCAGGTGTCTCCACCCGCAGCTCAAACAGGAACTGGGCTTGTCGTCTGCAGACTGAGACCAGACTGTGCCAGGTCAGGCCATGCCAGACTCTGCTACCGGGGCTCCGAAGACAGCAGCCGGTCAGTACACACACGAGTCTGTCTATCAACGTGCAACATCCAGTCACAGTCCCAGTGGTGGTGATTTGCATTCATAAGCTGCCACTTTGCACCATTGTGGCATCTATGTGGTTTAACTCAAACTATACTGTTGCCTATAAAGTTGGAATAATTTTGTTTTCAGACACATTCCTCTTTTTATTTTCTATGTATACACATCAGTAATCACCTTTGACCAGGTGCAATGAGATTGATCAATACAATTTTGAGAATATATACACTTTATCTATCAAGAATAAATCACATTGTCACAATCATTTCATAAGAAGAAGTAAAATATATTTTATTCCAACTTTATGGGCAACAGTGTATATGGAATTCAAAAATATAATATTATCAATATAAAAAGTAATCATTCTGTTAACCCTTTCATACTGTTCAGGTCAAACTGCCACCTGTTTTGACATGTGGCAGTTGTAAAAAAAATACCCCAAATGTCTTTATCCTTATTATTTGATGACTATTACTTAAGTGGTCCAAAATGCACAAAAATGAAAATATTTTAAAATGTTATACTTTTGTATAGGTGCTACACATGTTTTGTACATTCAGGCTGTTCAGGGTCAAATTTGACCGTATCTATTGACATGTGTTTTAGTGAAATGAATAGTTCATAGTTTTAATAAGGATTTCTTTTTATGATGTAGCAGTGAAGACTGATGGCTCTACTGGTTATACAATAAACCCCACACTTCCATAAAGTTCTTATTATTTTCACTTTACATTAAATACATTAACATCATTATTACTATGTTATATTTTCATGTCTTAGGTAAAATAGGACATGATATTGTGTGATAGGAGATGTTTAGTGGTGTAAAAGCTAAAAAAATACACTCTCTCTGCTCTCTGAAACATGAATCAAGGTTTAATCACATTTATTGATCAGTCAGATCAACTATTGATGCTTTCTAAACACATCTGTGGTTCAACATTTGGTATAAACACTTCTTATGATGGTATTCTTACTGCGAGTGTGTAAAATATGAACAGCATGTAAGGGTTAAATAAGGTACACAGAACCACTAACTAATGAAACAATCTTTTTTTATAGTATAGTTACATTAACCATGAGATACTTTTAATGGCAGAGTTGTTATCAGGAGCTATCTTTTCCACAGCAGGCAGCAAGAAAAGCACAGGGGAACTAATAACACTGATGATGGCTCTGTTCCAAGTGTCAATGCTAGTCAACAGAGTCCTGGAACAAAACACCCAAACAGAGCAATGACTAATATTATTAATCATACCGGTGCTTTATTTACCCATAATGTGTCACTTGTAGGAAGTTCCTGTTTGCTAGAATAGACAAAGAGAAAGAATTGTTGTTCTTTGTGGAGTTTTGTGACATTTTCCTAATGAACTTCTATGGAATAATGTCACGGTTGTTGTGAAACCCCCCTGCTAGCTAGTTAGCATAGCAGCAAAGAGCTATATCTAAACACTACGTCTAGGCTGAATGCTAAGTTTAAAAAGTAGTAGTAGTAGTGTTACTATAATCTTGTTTGTAATATAATAAAAGCTGTACAAATTAAAAAACATATTTTTCAATATTTATCAATTTTCTACTCAAGAAAGATGGACATGTATTGTAACTTTGGTGATAAATACAATACAATGACATTACCATTAATGCACTAATGTGCTGTTACAAGTTAGCTAGAGAGGCTAATGACCTATATTTGCACCTATATTTATTGTTTATTGAGTATTTCTCGCACAACAAACACACTACAAGAAATGATATTTAACTACTTTTTGGGATTGGACCTTGGCTGTTACCTCACAAAAAATATTAAGTTAATAGGACATAAAGTCTTGTGTGGGAAAAGTCATACCAGGTTCAAGTTTTTAGAGGGGCGAATAAAGGAAGTAATCTGCATTACAAACCTGAGGTTCCCAACTGTGAGGTCTGCAGTTGAGCTTGTATTTGATTTGCATAAAATGATTGAAACTTGGTACAAATACTTAATATTTATTGTTGCATGCCATGACTCATGACAAGAATGGATCAGATGATAACAAGACTAGGTCAAAATCTCATATATGACTGGATGGTGTAAGGTAGTCCATGCTAGTGTCTATAATGTGAATTCCTGGATATTAAATGTTCATCTGGAATTTTCTGTAGTGGTCCCAGTCATATTTGTTGTTAAAGTGTACCGAAGTAGCATCACATGACATAGTTAAGCTATGTTTGAGGCAATAAAAAGGTAATTAATTCAATTGCAAGAACAATACTTTTCAGTCATACCTTGGGATGTTTGATTTGAAAGAGAACTTATTTTAATTTTAAATATAAATATTGTAATTATCTGCTACCTCACTTTGGTTGGTAAATGTGGGTTTTTAAAATTATGTTGGGGCTAAACTCAGGTGCTGTAAACGCTCCCTGAGGACATAATTAAAACTGTTTGCACCAATTCATTTTAAAAGAGCAGTGACCAATGGTGTAACTTCATCACTCAGTCATCAAAAAATGTACCAACCCACAAATGGTGACTACTGATGCAACGAGTGTATATGTCAAAACGATATAATAGTATGCCTGTCACTGCTTATTTCAGGGGTCTGGGATGTGCGAGAGCAGCTACAGTTCACCTCTGTCCGTTCAGCTTGAACATCAAGGCTGTTGGACCACCAGAGCCTACCGCCTTAAGTTTTGTGCCTTGACCTGTACAGAGGGACGCTGCTGCAGCCCCTCCCATTCTAGAACAGTGTGGATGGTATTCCGCTGCCCCCAGGGCAGTATCACCCACCAGCAGGTGATGATGATTGAGTCCTGCTCCTGCAGCAGCTCCAACTGCCAACAGTACCCAGCGACACCTGGTCGGACCCTCCTGCCCTGGCTGTGAGGTGTGACCCCACCTTTGAGAAAGACAGGCAGGTCCTGTCTGTGAGGAAATTAGAGGATGAAAGTGAACGGACACACAAGAATGTGTCAATGCAGAAAGTTGAGCCAGTGTTCCAAACTTATGGAAATGCTATCATCAGGATGTGAAACTTAACTTTCGAACAACACAGATTTCAGATTGTATATTTTGTAAAAAATGTGCACTCATATTTGAAAATATGTACTAAGAATTGTGCAGTAATCTGTATCCACATTTAAAACAACTCACATTTCATATTAACATTGCAGTGTTTTCTACAAACTTTAATGTAAACATATATAACCATTTGAATCCAGTCCACTCTTCGACAAACTCTTTTTGAAACGGGCTGTTTTAGCTGTTGTCTCTTTAAGGCCCATCTTCTGATGAACCTACTCTATTCTGATTGGCCAGCTGCATGAAGCTTCCACCCTAGCAGCCTTCCAGCGGTTTTGGAGGCTACATAAACAAACAGTAATGATAGTATTTTACTTATTTTTCTCAGTTGTTTCAAATGGAAACTTCTCAAATACATCCGTACAAGTTTGAGCCCAGTATGCAAGTGAGACAATGTGAACAACACATGGAACATCCTTAACAACAAATCAACATGGACATCTGAAACCATAACACTGTAAAACATAACAGACATTTACATAAAGCATGATATGTCCTCTTTAAAATGTGGCTTGTGTCAATCCCTGGACTGGGGGGGACATTAACATGCTTAAGTGCCAGTCATAGAAAAACATGGCTTCAGTAACTATGACAACACCCATAGGTTTTCTGAATAAATGTATTGGATTCTGGAGGTGAATATGTTTGCCTAATAAATATGTTCTTATTAACAATGGATGTGTGTAGTGTGAAAGGGATCACTCATAGAGACACACTCACAGAGAATTGTCACTAGCTCTGCAGTTCCCAGACGCTCTGTGGAGCTTTTTAGTGTCTACCAGCTCATTGCTTTGCTTTCATGGTTGCAACTTTACACTTTTGATCTCACCATGCTCATCAACCTCATATCCGGCAGCGACAGCAGACAGCTGTTTTACGTCAAAAGGCTTTGATAAACCTACTCTGCACTACCCGCCCAGCACAAAACAAAAGACAGATGAAGAAACCATGATGGAGCGAATAACACCTTGAGAGATTATTCTCAGAATTGATGGAAACCGTAAGAGCGGTACTGTGAAAGAAGAGTGACTCATTCATCTGGTCACCTGTAGTGCAACTCCAAATGAACACTAATGATGCTCTGTGTCTGCTGAATGTGTAAATAACTGTGTAAAAAACTGTTTATTATCACATTAGCCACAACAACCTGTATAGGATGATAACGCAATGGTGTTAAGTTAAAGTCCAACTGATATTAAATTGCATATTCTTTGTAAAACACGGTGGAGAAATATATATTTTACCAGTTTGTGTCTTGTGACAGCAGTCCTCAGTCTGTGCATTAAACGACAGAATGCTGAATACTGAGAAGTAGTTTTTTTAATAGTCAATCCAAACGTTTCATTTTATTTGCATAAAGCCATAAAGAGTAAAAAAAAAAAAAAAAAAAGGCCCAGATTTTGAACCCCAACCTGTCTCTTTATCTAAAGTATAGTAACAAAAAGACTTTGGCACTAAAAAGACTGTAATGTTGAAACATAGAAGCCTTGATTTGACTCATTTGGACGACTGAAGCTTCATATTAGCTTCAGATCAACTTTTAAATACATTTTTACACAGAAGGAGGACTGTAGATTTAGTCCTCCATCACTTCCATTGTAAGTAAATTATGAAGGGATCTTCTAATAGTCAGTATGAACAGGAGGAATCATTACAACATATTTCAGTGTACATTTGGGCTCCTGACTGTCGCGGACAGACTTCAAAAATTGTGAATCCTTCGACTTTACTGTACCTTTCAGTTGTGGTTTCTGCTGGGTGTCACTGTTCTTTCCTGCAAATGTTTGTAAGGTGTAGAGCCAAACCGCAACCACTGCTTTCCTGGGTAAACATCTCAACTAGTAGCGCTCAGACTCACAGCACCACATTGCAGATTGCAAACCTACGTTTACTAAAGACGAGACAAAATATTTTAAATGCCTGAACACTGCTTTGAGTGGAGACATAAGAGTTTTATCAATCAATCTTTATTTATATAGCGCCGAAAGCCAGCAAAAGCTATCTCAAGGCACTTTTCGCATAGAGCAGGTCTAGACCATACTCATTAATTTATATGGACCTCATCACACAATTCATACATTGTTTTTCTATTATACAAATTCAAAAAATCTTTTGGCAATTTTTCAAATCTGCGTGTGTATTAGCCTGCTCAGTATTCATTTGTAGCATGGTTGGTAACATGGAGTTGTATGATCCGATGGTCGTAATATCACATTTGCAAGCTACATGCTGGAACATAATTTTATAATTCATCATTTTATCATATTTGTAATCATTAAGAATGTGTAAGTTGCATTCTGGACCACAGTTGGCTCCAAACTGGTCATGTCACAAGTCCTGCTTGTAGGTACACAACCAGTCCTCATCTCAGATGTAAGTGGAGCACAGAGAAGCTTTCCTCCTTCAGCATTTGGATTTGAAAACAAACTCTGCACAGAGAAGAGAGAAGAACACTCAACTCAAGCGATATTAAACAAAACACATTTTTAGTGGCAGTGGACTTTATACAAACACCTGCCAGACGTTTCTGGCTTTAGTGCACAGTTCTCTACCTGTTACACTCTACTTCTTTAACAACACCAAGTATGATAAAATGATACTAATGATCCACAGTAAGACCGTTGGCTCATGGAGCAACATGTAGAAGTCTGCACGACCAATTTGACTACAAAAATAAATAAATACAAAAAAACCCCAAACATTACTATCATGTAACTGGCTTTCAGAGATGTAACTGGATTCCAGTCAACAAACATATCATTTGTGTGAGTGTGAGTTTTTGTTACTACGTATATGCATGTTCAATTTTCAAAAAGTCCTGATTTAAAATGCAAAAAATGTCCTTTAGCCAAACAGATGAATACATTTGAATAAAATGAAAATCATTCATGGTTTGTCACTGATGTGTAGTCCAACTGAACAGCTTAAGACTGGCATTCGGGTATAAACGGGGTTGGCACACATTCCACATTGTTGTAAAAAGTTATTACACAATCATTGTTGGCTGAGACAGAGGGCGTGTATAAGTGTCTCAACATGCAGGGTTGATTGCCAAGAAATTGTTTTATTCTTTATATCAACTTAACTTACTGTAACTTTCAGTTTGATGTACAGGTCGCCCATAAAGTCGGAATCATTTAGTTTTCAGACACATTCCTCTTTTTATTTTCTATGTATACACATCAGTAATCACCTTTGACCAGGTGCAATGAGATTGATCAATACAATTTTGAGAATATATACACTTTATCTATCAAGAATAAATCACATTGTCGCAATCATTTCATGAGAAGAGGTAAAATATATTTTATTCCAATTTTATGGGCGACCGTGTAGTTTGTAGAACTGTTTGCTGTGCGCGCAGCGTGTCCTGTCAGGCAGGAATGGCGCAGCCTACACTGTTTTACAGTGATACATTCTTTAATTTGTAATTGTCTGTTGTGTGTTGATGTGTTTTCCTTGTTCAAACATGTATGCGTCTCCACGTGCGCCACGCCAGTCTGGCAAGTGGGCGGAGGTTTTCTTGGTTTCATATTCACTTTTCACGACGCACAAGTGGTTCCCACATGAGATGTTTGGTCTGAGCGAGCGTGCCACTGGCTGCTGTTTTGTTTTCTCTGAAGAAATCATTCTGAACCAAAAGCAGATTTAAACCCAATGGAACCTGAAGAGATGTCTGGAAATATCACACTCGTACAGTACAACTGCAGCTCCATCAACCTGAGTTTTACGCACACCTTCCTGCCGCCTGTATTCGTCATTGTGTTCGTGGTTGGAATGGTGTCCAATATCTGGGGGCTGAGAAGCGTGTACACCAGCTGGAAAAACATTGGAAACATTAACATCTTCATGCTCAACCTCGGCGTGGCGGACCTGCTGTACCTGTTCACCTTGCCGTTCCTCGTGTACTATTACTCGGGCAACAGCCACTGGCAGTTCGGCCAGGCTTTCTGCAAGGTGACCCGCTTCTGCTTCAACCTCAACCTTTATGGCAGCATCGGCTTCCTCACCTGCATCAGCATCTACAGGTACCTGGGCATCGTGCACCCCATGAAAGTGATGGGAAAAATCACCAGCTGCCACTCTCTGGCTATAAGCGCCCTGGTCTGGATTGTGGTCATTATTCAGATCCTCCCTGATATGTTCTTTGAAAAGAATAATCTAAAGTTACCAGAGTCGTGTTTTGACACAACCTCCGACGACAGGATCAGAGAATACCTGCATTACAGCATCGCATGGACCGTCATAGGGTTTGCTGTACCTCTGGTAATCATCCTGCTGTGTTATGGACACGTTGTTGTGGTTCTTGCCACAAAAGCCAACATTAACCCTCTGCTGAAGCAGCGCTGTTTGAAACTGGTCGTGATTCTTGTGATACTGTTCTCCGTCTGTTTCATCCCTTATCACGTGTTTAGAAATGTTAATATGAAAACCAGGATTTCGAAACTAGATGGAGTTTGCCACGCCAGCTTCCGCAACATCTATATAGCGCATCAGGTCGGCAGATGTCTGGCGTGCCTGAACAGCGCAATAAACCCGCTCATTTATATAGTTGGAAATGATGATTTCCTCATGAGGCTCCATGATCTCAGTAAGCGTGCTAGGATGTCTGTGGTGGTCCTGACAGGCGCAGTCCTTTACCGCAGAACGGTGGATGTGGATTCACCTACAGACACTGGCGTCACCTCGGACCTGATGAAAGGATAAGACCCCAGAGACATACTTCCTTGAGCCCGAATCGCTGCACCGCCAGAGTACCACAATTCCTGGAACAAAGTAGTGTAATGACCGGGGACTGCTAAGCGTGTTATCAGTCATCACATCAGTGTCAGCGCAGAGAGCTCTGATCACATGCAGCCTAAACTACTGAACATTCATATAAAAGACAAGAAAGACTGACATGACTTCAGATCTATCATCTCATTTGCTGCACTGATTTATGGCTTCAAGTATTCAGTATTACCAAGATGCTGTTAATGTTTTGCACTGTCTGTGTGTTCACATATGCTTCAAAGCTGATGCTTAAGCAATGCCATGGATTATGATATGTGATATATTGCACTACCTTTGCACTGTTACAGGTGAAGTATTTGACGTATACTTGGCGCCGGTTTGTATTTTCCATGTAGTGTGTAGGCCTAAGTGAGACTTAATCCTCCAAATACTTGGAACAGAAGCACTTATATTACTCATCTGTCAGTGTCATCTTTGTAAACTCTGGGATCTGCAGTCTGAAGCAGTGTTGAAAGAAGAATTCAAAACCACACTGATAAAATACTTCAAGTAAAAGACCTTGATCAAAACTTTGACTTTAAAAAAAGAGAGAAAAAAATGTACTTAAGTATAACAACTCAATGTATTCATTATGCAGAGTACCTCCATTCAGTGTGTACATTGTATTTTCACGACGTCAAACGTTGCATCATAACCCTTACTGTCCTATGCAGGCCTCAGCTACTTGCATTTATGTGACTCAAAGTCTGTTATCAGCTTCAAATGTGTAATTGCACTTTTTTTTTTTTTTAAACAGGGCTTTTTAGAAATGAAGGCCCATTTGATGTGAATAATGCATTCAAGCTTTATGAATATATATATATGTGTGTGTGTGTGTGTGTGTGAGTGTGTGTGCGCGTGTGTGTATTTTTTTTACGTGACTGTCATTGCCAGCAACTGTGGGTTTGCAACAAGCTCATAACCAATAAATAACACACAAAAAATGCAACAACTATCACTTATAGTCACTTTTTTTTTACTGAAGTCAAACCATAACACTTACCTTTATGACTTTGAAGGGGTCAAAAGGTCAAAACCTAGTCTGTTAATAGCTCACAAAGGTGTCATAACACAGACGAGTGTTCAGTAAACTCTTTACAGCCTCTTAAACCTTTAAGGAGAATGACACAGAAGCACACTGTAACAACACATGAGGAAGGGTTACAACCAAGTATGGTAGCTCATTTTTGCTCGTAAGCACCAGAATTATTGGTATGTTGGCAGCAAGTGAGAAACATCAACAAGTTCATGAGAAAAATCTCTCTTAAACACTGAAAATGTTCTGTGTGTTAAGTCTTAATGTGCAAAGTACTTCCAAAAAGGACATTTTCAGATGTATCATCTGTAATTCTCTACTTGACTGGATCTGGTGTGGGTGTAAAAGAAAAAGTGACAAAACATTATATAATTCCCCATGCTGCTGTTTTACACTGTGTGGTTTTCCTGTGGGCTTAGAACAGTGTGGCAGTGTACTGACTGATGTGTCATTAATACTATGTTTATATCTATTATTATGACTCTGTCTGTGTGTCAGTGGAAAATCCCCCATAAGTAAATTATCTGGTAAGTGAAAAACACAGCTGCACCTATTGTCTAGTGGTTTTTTAGTTTTGCTTTCAAAATATGACCAGACACCTGACCAGATAGTTTGACTAAATATACAGATGAGGATGTACAGAGAGGTAATAGTGATGAATGCCGATTGCTCAGCTATGCAGGAGTTATGTATCTGCTCTGTGCTAACTTCACAGATCACTGCAAGAATTTCAGGCAGCTGAAACTCTCTGTGCCCATCTTCATGAACAATCTCTGCACTTCTGGTTTCACTCTAAAACTAAAATTTGTGATTCTATTTTCAAAAATGCTAAGACATTCCACCATTGTTTCAAATTGAGGACTATCTGAAGATTTGGGGAAGTTTACAAAGAAATTCAGACACAGATATGTCATATGCATGGTTTCAGGAAAGGTGTTTACCACTGACATGCTGACGTAGCTCAGGGATTAAACCATGTTAATAGACCAGTACTTTCTGAATGGAATTATAAAACCACAACCAAAAACTTTCAACTTGTTAGGAAATGAATCTGCTATGACTAAATGCACAAAAAAAAACCCAGGCCTTGATATGGAGGCAGTCCTGTATCCCACTGTGAGTTAAAGTTCAAATGATTACTGATGAACTGTTTTGATATACTGTGTCATTACTGGAAATTACACGAGCTGTCATCAGCTGTCGGAGATTCTTTGGAACTGTGAAATTAAAGCAAAATATCCTGTCCTGTTGTAATTAGGCATCACAATCATGGAGGAAGTCAGAGGCATTTCCCTAAAGTCTGATACCCTGGGAGCATTTCACCAAATCATTTATTAGATCCTTGACCTGCTCTGCCCCTGGCAGCAAGTCTGTTCGATCTGTGGACTTACTAGGAATAATACATAATATCATCTGTAGCCCGGCTTCCTCTGGACTGCAAACCAGATAATGATCGAGCTATAAACAGGAAGGTAATACAATAAGGATACACTTTTTGAGTCCAACATTCCCTTGGCTCATTGAAATGTAAAACAAAAGCTCCAAGTGTTTTCTGGTTGGACTGACAGCAGAGGGATGATAAATTATGAGCTGCATCTTGATTTCACATAGAGAAACGGTACATGCGTAGCCCTGTTGTCACAAAGCAAACTGCTGCGTGAACGGTATCAGTCTGTAGTGTGTGTTTGGGTTTGCGTAATGTAATGATGCAAGATATACAGCAACCCATACAGGAACTAGAAGTTCTCCTAATTAGACTGAGTCAGAAAAACTGAGCGTTGCAATCTTGTTGAGCAGGAGCTGGTTGCAGCACGTGTTTGTAAGTTCAATTCTTTGTCTAGTTATAACCTGTCTACTTATTTGCTTCTGTAAAAGCAGAGTAAAGGTTTCTGGCAACAACTTCAGCTACTTCCAAGGTTCACAGAGACAAGGACAAAAAAAACATCAACAAAGGTCAAAGCTCCAGCAGCATTTGTAGTAATATACAGAACAATATTATCATCGCCATTCTGATGAAGGCCGAAAACCGAAACGTGTTGGCGTTTGCAGAAAAAAACCTTCCGCTTGGCCAGTAGAAACTTAGTCAGGCAGGGTTCAAACTCCTTATATACCTGTCGGAGCTCAGTTTTCTCTTGTCCCTCCTTTCTGTCACATTCTTGGGGTTTTTACAGTGATTCCCTGACCCTTGTCTGTCAGTCCTGCTACTTCCCATTAGACTCCTAATTAAGACTCCATTATATCCAAAAACTTCTCTCAAATTACCATTACAGTGTATTGACTAAGCTTTAATAACTGATCAATTTAATTTATCATTATTTCTGGTAATGAGCTAGATTTAAAAATAAAAAAACATGGCTCGAGGCCTTTATTAACTTTGATTCACAGTACAGTTGATATTTTCTTAACATGTATTTCTAACAGGTGTCCTTCTCTCCATTATAGATTCATTCTTTCTTGCATGTCAGTTTGTCAGAATAATTGCCATCGTGGTTACACTCATATAATGCTGTATTATAATATATCATATTTGATCATGTTTTACCAAACTGATATAAGAAATCAAACACAATTACAACACTAGTCTAACAATAAAGTTGTTCTGTATACTACACGTGTTGCTGGAGCTTTGACCTTTTTTATTCACTTGCTTCCCAAAATCATTACACATCACTGTTATGTTATGATTTATGGTGTCACAAGGGTGTGGTTAAAGTTTAGGTCAAGTTTAGGCACGAAATCCACTTAGTTAGGTTTCACTAGATTGAACTGGCTTGTAGTTATTAAGAAATCAGAAAGCACTTACCCACAAACCTACTGATGGATTTACAATGAGCTGGTGTGGTCATGGTCTTGAAGGCTGTAAGACGTAAGAGAGGTCACTCCATCTGTGTCCTGTCTGCCTTTGTGGTGTCTCAGCAGGATCCCAACACAAACCAAAGGTTATTTCTACAGATAAATATTAACATTTAGCCTGAATTTCTCTCCCACTCGTTCTCCGATCCTGTAAACACAGTCTGGTAAGAAAAACAAGAGTGGCTTGAAGAATGAGCACAAGCACTTAGGAAGGAAACACCAGCACTGGACTGTACTTGATATGTGTCAGTTGCGTCCTACACTGGTTGCACCATGTTTACGTTGGGTATTACTTAACTAGTTTGCATTTAAAGCCATAACTAAGGCAAGTGGCCAATCAGCGATCAAAGGTAGGGTTCTGCTCTCATGATTGCCGCTTTCTGGCTTGCATAAGCCACTTGGCATCATAGCACATTGTAGTAAGATTTAAATATTTTATCAATAAATTCCATATCTACTGGATCACTGTGTTGTAAGATGAATGTACCTAATGACGAATGATGCTGTGTGATAGAAAAATGGCTGTTTTATTATTAGGGAGTATCATTCTGTGTCATTTTACGATGAACACTTACCCCAGGGATATGTAATACTTAGAGTTATGTTGTAACTTATCTCTGTGGTGCAACTGCTTTTATTTTAGGAATACATCAATCACAACTTAATAATAATTTATATTATGACCAGGCTTAGTTTGAACTTGCACATCTGGAGCAGCAGGCTACAGGATCAGCAGCAGACATGCAGTAATCCCAGTCTGTCAAGCAAAAGAAAAGATTGGAGAAATGCACTTTGAACGCTGAACATTGCTGCAGCACCTTTTCTATGCTGTCTTTTTGAAGTTGAAATTATCAGAACTTCCTTGCCACAACAACATTTAAGGATTAAGGATGTAGGTGTAGAACGGCAAGGCTAAACTGCCCCTAAATTTGAAGAAAGTCATGTATCCATCCCACCTGAGTCATGGCCGGGCCTGCAGGTATCAGCAAGCTCTGACAAACCTATATAAATAAAATCTAATACGCATGTAAACCAACTTTTAATCTCACCACCAACATTCAGAACACTTTTTTAGAAGTCACTAACTAACTAATCAAACATGTAGAGTTACAGCAGGCAACCACAAACTGATGGTATGAAATATGCTATTTTATTTTACATCTATTTTTGACAAATGCTAATTTTCCATCAAGTTTTTGAATGGATGTATTTCAAACATATATGGTCAAAAGAAAAAATACAAACGTACCCTTTTAAAACAACAAGTTAACACACAGTGGATACCACCAAAGCTGCACAATGCTTAATTAACAATTTTATTAAATGTTTCAAATGTCAGTCTGCATCTGACTTTAACTTCAAACACACAGGAAGACAATCATGAGAACGTTTTTTATTTAGTAACCATGACTAAATAGTGAGAACGCTTAAAAAATACCCCATCACTAAATCATTGGCACATAAAACATAAGACATAAACAAATGAGCCAGTCTGAAACTGAAAATGTGACATCTTGGTAAATATTGGTAAAAATTATTATTTGTAATGATGTCATACTGACAACTCATAGTCATAGCCACTCCTAACTTTTCTGGTTTTTACACTACAATCTTGTGTTAATTCAGCAAGACTGTGCAGGTTACAGGCTGAATGCCTCATGTTTGGTTATCTGCTGTCAGGATCTGCTGTCTTGTACAGTCTTTAGTGAGGTGGAGAAGTCCTCCCTCTGAGACTCCATCAGGGCTGATTCATATGCTGGAGATCAAAATATTTAGATCTCATTTAGTGGTATATTATTTAAAACATGCACTGACTCAAGTGTCTAAACTGACTGAAATTGCTAACTGTATGATGGGTTCTACTTGATGGTGCAGACTACTTGGGAACCATCATGTCTATATATTAACTTATCATATGATACGTATGATCATTTTTTTGACCTCAGTATTACCACACTTCACATTAGCAGCTAAGAGGCTATTCATGTCACATTGGTTAAGCAAGTAGTGTCCTCCATTCCTCACTGTGTACGTCCTGAGTGGAGACTGTAGAAGAATTAAAGGTAAATAACTCTGTTCACAACCATAATGACATAACCACCATAAAGTGTAGCACACACTCTACAATCCCAACCCCACCCCTCTTGCATTATTATACTACTATATTATCATTATATCAGTGGTATAAAATGATCTTCAAATGACAATAATTTTGTTTATCACGATTATTTCTGAGACAATATATCGTCCAACAAAAGTAGTTATTGTTACAGAAGTATCTCTAACCGACCTAATTTTTCTTTTTGACATGCTTTGGTTGGTAGTTTGTCTTCATACATGTAGACTATCCCTTGAAAGAGCCATCTCCTAGTAATTGGGATATAAGCTTACACCAGAGTCACACTAGGTCCAAATTATATTCAGTCTAATCAAGTAGGGCTGGGTCCCATTTTATTGCTGCTGCTTTTCAGTCTCTGATTAAACACATCTGATATCTGAGTGAACTCTGTCAGCTCTGATTGGGTGCTTTATCACACGCCTAACCTCACCTTTACTGGTGCTGGTTACCTCTCTGCTGGGTTATCCCACTGCTTTTCTTGGCAAGATCAACCCAACTCTGCCTCTGATTGTCTAATGCGGTGTTCACACCAAAAGCGTCTAACGCGAAAAAATCGCTTGTGTCACGTAGCTTGATCATAAATATTAATTATTGGATCATCGCTTCATTCGCGCTTGTGACGTCGGGAGAAACTCGCCGCTGATTGGATGTCGCGGCACAATGTCGCCTGAAAAGTTCAATTTTTCCAAATTTATTCACGCCGCTTCAATTGCGCCGCCTGATATGAAATCGTGTGTTATCGCGCCATTTACATTGATTTTCTATGTAGACTTGCTGCTCAATTCGCATCAGACGCTTTTGGTCTGAAAGCCCCTTGACTTTGTTGCTTGGTTCAGTTAGGTTTAGTACGGTGGCCGACCGGGGACAACCGCTTCATTTGGGGGAGAACAGCTGCAAGTACAGAAACGATGCAAACTCAAAAACACAAACAAAAGTCAAAACAAATGCAACTACAAAATCGCGCTGCAAATAAAAAACACGCTGCAAGAAAGAAAAACAAATGCATAAACGTCAAACGTGATGCAAATTAGGAAATGATGCAAAGCCAGAAATGATGCAAATCAAGAAAACACCTGCATTAAGAGAAACGCTGAGAGAAAAAGCGCTGCATAAACTATACACTATAACAGAAGTGCCCCAAACCTACAGGGGGCGCTCTAGGTAGTTACTTTTGACAGAGACTTTTTTTTTCAGAACTTTATTGAACATTGAAAAAAATACAGACTCTCAAGAGGATATTAATAGCAGATCAAAGTTAAATACAATATAAAAATAGAAATAAAAATTGGGGGATTCATGTAAGGAAAAACAAAACTAAAAAACTAAAACAAATAAAGTGCACATAAATGTCCATGTAAATTAGGCAATAGGCATTTAAATCAATATATCGTACCGTGCCCAAGCACGTCTGCCCCCTAAAATCCGGATTATTTGGCTAGTGTGAGTGCAAGTGTACCGTGCTTGAGTACGGTACACTTCCCTGGCACGGTACGCTTGGAAGAGGTGTGCTTAGGCACGGTACACTTGGTAACGCATGCACACTAGGGATTAATATTTTTCCCGAAAATAAGACATTTTAAATGCCGGGAAAAGAAGCCAATTTTCCAGGGAATCCTGGGAAATTGACGTTTTTTAAAAGGCAACATTAGCTGAGCCCTGTTCATTTCACAAGCAACACTAAATGCAACGAGGAGACATTATGTATGTATGGGTTCCCAATCCGACCATTTTTTGTTTATTATTGTATCATTATTAAGGCAAAAGAACTCAATTTATGTCCATCGACATTATAATGAAAAGGCTATAGGCTTAATATTAGTTTGCATCCAGCGTGCTGCGTGGACTTCATTACATCTGCTGCACCGCTGCTACCACAATTATGAAAGTTTATTGTCTGTGACTGTGACCTTCATAAAAGTCATATTTTACAAATCTGCATTATATAAACTAACAAAATTCGTTAAAGTCATTTGGCGACTTCTAAGTCATTAAACTAAGTCTTACTTTTACTGGAGTAAAAAGTTGAATCAGGACGTCTGCTTTTACTAGAGTCTTTTTTACACAAGTATCTGTAGTACTGCATACTACACAGGTATGACTCAGAAGAACAAGCTTGCACTTTTTAATCATAGTGTGTTGTGTTAATTGATCGGCTGTGTTGTGTTTTACCGGCACACAGCACGCCAACACACACCTGTGCATGTTTTATGAGAGTAAACTGTCTATATGTTTTTGCGCAACATGTCGGAGGTAACTGTGCTTGAGTACAATTGGGTTTGAATAATGTGAGTGCAGGCCAACGGGGGATGGGGGACATCCGTGCTTCAGCACGGTACGGAACAACTGGCCCTAGTGTGAGTGCGCCCTAAGTGACAGACAAGATTTTAACCAGTTCACTCTAAAGGTGCTGACTTTAGATTCAAATTGTGGAGCTTTAATACCACCTGTGTCATACTCCTTAACAAGCTGAGACCTTTTAATGTAATGAGTTTTGTTCCTCCACAACTTTTGACAGAGACGCTTTCATTCAAAGCAGCATGGGCATGGTACTGACCCTCAGTCGTTTCACTCTCTTCCTTATACCTGCCTCCCGTTGAGTCGAGACAACCTAGAGCGCCCCCTGTAGGTTTGGGGCACTTCCGTTGTAGTGAGTGGTTATGCAGCGTTTCTCTTAATGCAGGTGTTTTCTTGATTTGCGTTGTTTATGGCTTTGCATCATTTCCATATTTGCAGCGTTGTTTTTGTTTCTTGCAGCGTGTTTTGTAGTTGTATTTGTTTTAACTTGTGTTTGTGTTTTTGGAGTTTGCATCGTTTCTGTACTTGCAGCTGTTCTCCCCCAAATGAAGCGGTTGGCCCCGGTCGGCCAACACTGTAGGGTTTGTGTGAAAGTAAAACGCCTTCATTTGCCATAACATGTTGTAACCCACACAGGTCCTCATCATAGTCAGTGTAAGAACTAGTTCAAACATTAGTCACACACTTACGTTGCGTGACACTATGATGTGAGTGGGAGTATTGCTCCCTATAGGTCAGAAACAGGGAAGTGGGGCATTTCCAGTAGTAAAGAGAGACAAGTGGGGAATTGAAACCTCAAGAATATAACCGGCAACTTTAGATTCTTATCTCTTTATTATTATGTCCCAGGTGTCATTATTACCCACCTACTATACATCCTGAAACAGCAGAAAACAAAACCAAAACTACATAGGTTAAGATTGAAAGCCCACATTTTTACGTACTCATTGATGGGAGTGCCTCCCCCCACATGATTTAAAATTGACTTTTTTAATCACTATTCTTTTCCATTTTTGAATAATAATATATTTCTTTTTCCAGTAGCAGTAGTATTGTGGGATATGTGAGTGTACGCTTCTTGAAGACCATTAATGAAAAAAATAATGATCCAGCCCCATGTAAACCTCACTATATCCTGTAGTACACATTATGAAATACACATTTTTGTCTAGTTTTGGTTCCCCTGTCTTGTCTTGATTTGCCTTGTTGTAAGGATTGTGGGGTTCTGGTTGGTTGATGAGATAGGTGTAGATTGCATATATTTGGGAAATTTAAATCAAATCTTTAAAAAAGAACCTAAAAACTGAATGCACTTCAGAGCATACTCATCAGTAAGTGCATGCAACACCTTTCATTCTCCTGTGATGTTTATCTCTGATTCTGTATTCAGCTCAGTACATTCAGTATGCTACAGTACATGTTCCCATTTAGTTGAATCAGACACTTTGATACAAGCTATTTTTACTAGATTAAATAAACTTTTCCAACATTTATGTTAAGCTTCACACCAACGCTGAGGAGACAAGACTAAGCAGTTCCCACCTCACACAGAAGGCAGACAAGTGCCATGTCATCAGTATAATATCCTCATTTCTACATGAATAATAGCTCACTGAGCTAATCTGCATCATTAGATCTATGTGAGACATGGTTTTTGTAAGATTTGATTGACAGTGACATCATACGCAATCAACCCACATTTTATCAAACAAATATATTAAATTACATATAAATCTCTCATTTGAAACAACCAATATTATGCTAATGTTGGTTATGATAACAATAAATTACTGGAATAATGTTAAATATAAATAAAGATTCTTACCCTGAAATGCCATTTAGTAGCTGTTCTGGAGTTTACCATCATGTCACATGATCTTCATCAGTGTCATGGACCTGTAGATGTTCCAATTTCCTGAGAATTTTAAGGACTAAAAAAATATCTTTCAAGGTTTAATCTTTACCTTAGAACGAGCAGAATATAAGTAGAAGAATAGTGTATTTTCAAAGCTCATCAGTTAGTAAGAAGCTGAGTATTGAGAGTACAGTAGGTACCCACTTTTTTGTTTTTGTTACAAACTGGGCTTCTCTGGAAATGTATCCAGAGGTGAACATAAAGTTACAAAGACAACGTTTTTGACTTTTTCTATTGTCATGCATTTCAATGTCGCTGAACCAATATGTGTTTATTATGTCAGACAAGCTTTGTGCTGTAGATCAAATCATTATTTGTTCGTAGATATGTTAGCAATATAAAGTTAAGAAGGTAAATGATATGTACTGTATGCTTGAGTGTAGTACTGCTAAATGTACTTTTTTTTTTGGCTTTTTGGTTACATATTCATTTTACTTGTAAAGGAACCGCAGAGTCCATTACAAAGTATAATATATTATGAAGTTTAGTCAAAGTTCAGTGAGAAAGACTTTCTTTTTGCATGCTCATTCTCATCATTTACTTGCTGTCATTTCCTGGGGCATGACAAGACCGGGTCACATCTAACCAAAAGTACAGTGACACACCTTCATTGTCAGCATATCATATATTGCATCTGTGATTCTGGTTTCTCCCTCTTCTTCTTTAGTGCGTACTTGATGTTGTTTTGCACATGTGCTGCATTTCTATTGGTCACATGCTTGCTTGCTGCTGCTGCTGCTCATTGAAATTGAAGTAGCATTTCAAAGCATATCAGGGTAGTTTGCGATCGGCTTCAAATTATTGGCTTTTGAATATGTCAGGTATGATGTTTTGTCACTGAGCTAAGCTTGCTGTTGTGCTCATGTGAATGTTCCAGAAATCAGTCAAGCACTGGTTCTCAGTGGAAATGTGGAAACGTGCGTGCAAATATTAAGTAATGTGTGCTCTGGTGCTTGAATTTAATATCCGGATATTTTAGGCTGTGTTGCTGTCTGTCATCAACTTTTACTTCCTCCCTCTTCGAGCAGCAATTGTTTGAGCTGGCACAAACTACATGTACATACAACTAAACTCACACAAAAAGAAAAGGGTAAAGTCACCACAGCAGATTACATCAGCAGTTGCTAATTAACATTAATTCCATGAGTGAGATGCAGACAGTGAAATTAGTGTGCCTGCTTCAAGTTGTGCTGGGTGAGCTGCAGTCTGTGTCCGGCCAAAGATCATCTGTGAGAGAAGATGCTTCTTCATTCCGTAAATTAATAAGTCAATGTATCATTATTATATCAAAGGCCTTACAGTACACACATGTAGTAGCCATCTCTTCACGGTTTGATGTATTTCCCTCCATATGCTGCGCTCCAGACATTTGATTTTGTGGTGTGGTGTTTGGCATCCAATAGCCCACTTCTTTTTTTTTTGGTTTAATCATTTAAGTTTTGGGTCAGCCTTTACTAGTCAGGAAGTAGGAAGAAGCTCACATACGCCTCAAGAATGCACAAGTTCATCAGCTGCATCCTGTTGTGTGCTTAGGAAACAGTGCTCATAAATCAGAAACTGTAGTAGTCCTTACTAGCCCAGCTCTAGTGTTTATTTGGATTTCTATCCATCCATCCATCCATCTTCTACCACTTATCCGGGGTCGGGTCGCGGGATCAGCAGCCTAAGCAGGGAAGCCCACACTTCCCTCTCCCCAGCCACTTTGTCCAGCTCTTCCAGCCGAGAGACATAGTCTCTCCAGCGTGTCCTGGGTCTTCCCCTGGGTCTCCTACCGGTGGGACGTGCCCTGAACACCTCACCCGGGAGGCGTCCGGGAGGCATCCTAACTAGATGCCCGAGCCACCTCAACTGGCTCTTCTCAACGCGGAGGAGCTGCGGGTCTACTCCGAGCTCCTCCCGGATGACCGAGCTTCTCACCCTATCTCTAAGGGAGAGCCCAGCCACCCTACGGAGGAAGCTCATTTCGGCCGCTTGCACCCGCGATCTCGTTCTTTCGGTCACTACCCAAAGCTCATGACCATGGTCATGGTTATTTGGATTTGAGCCTTTAATTATATTTTAAAAGTTTTGGTAGAGAGCTGACCATGCTTGCACTGTTGATACTTCTGTATAGCAAACATAACAGTTCATTTTTCTGTACTTTGTCCTTGAGTTGACTCTGTTTCTTAATATTCAGAGCATGTCAGCAACATCCTGACTCATGTCTTGAAAATGGATTGGCAAGCTTTGTAATTGTGGTCCTTTCATCTCTAGGAGGATAGAAACACATGAAAATTGAATATATGTCATAACTTTCATCAGTAAATGATTGTGTCACTCACCATCAAAAATGGCGTTCATTGACAGGAAATGCATCGACATCCATACGCTCATTCTGTCTTCAGTGGCGTGTTTGTTAAGTGCATGCCTCAATGAGCTTTTCCATGCAGTCATTATCAAAGCATTAAAAAAAAGACACGCTCATAAGGCAATTTCTTATCAGATTTTCAGTTTTCATATCAATATTGGGTATGTTTACTATTGTACGTTCACAATCTTTAACCTTGTTTTAACAATGAAACAACGTACTGCTGACAAAGTCACTCAGTCCCTAGTGAGGGGAGCTCCTGCTACAAGCTACTGATATATTAACTGTCTATGGTGTTGGTTTAGTCTTTCAGTCTTTCATTTTGCAGACTTGTCCTATTGATTTATAATTATGTTGAGACAGCATGTATTTCTGATGTCAATTACACTGATCATGTGTTGGAATGTCCTGTGTTCACTGCAAATTATTTCAATCTTACCAAGATAAAAAAAAAAACTTAGATTTAGAAGTGTTAGATAATTTATCTTGTTTTAAGAGTGAATTTCTTATTTTAAGTGTTCAACTTTACACTATAATCTTAAATCAAGCACAACCTTATCTTTTTTGTCTCAAATAGGCATGAAATCTTAAAATGAGGTAAATAACTGTTAAAATAAGATCTTTTACATCTCTCCCCCAAATTCTCATCAAAATAAAGCTTGTTTTAAGATTCAGTAACAAACTGAAGTTGCTTGATTCAAGAGTCACACAAAAAGCATCTGAAAGAAACAGTTTATTATTGCTCTGACTTCAAGTATGTTCAGACAATGTCAGGATAAATAATACAGCCTTCAGCACAACTCACCATACAGTCCATGGAATTGTTTAATGACCAATGTTTGTTAACAAAACAGGCACAGGAAACACAAAACAGGAAACAGGCAGACTTGATCACCCAATACATCAATGCATCCCTTATCATTCCTCCATTTTAATGTCTACTTGCTGATGTTAAATAAATGTTGTCTTATAAGCCATTCTGGTGGTTGTTGTTTCTGCACCATTATTCTAAAAATAAGGACAGGCTTTCGATTTTAAGGTTTAAAGATGCAGTAAGCCTTGTTGAAAGGTTAACCAGCTTGCATAAAGACAGCGCTTAGTCATTCTTCACTAATACCGAGTATTTTTTTCTAAATTTAATATATTTATTTTACTAATCTTAAGCTTAATTTGCTAAAAGTAAGAAAACAAAATATGTATTTGCTTATATTTAGTATATTTCACTTATTCTGAGGCTGTAAAAAGTTTGATTTTAAGTAATCTAGACTTAAAACCAGCATTCTATGCTTATATTTAGTATAATTCACTTATTTTGAGGCTGTAAAAAGTTTAAATTTAGGTAATCTCATCTTACAACCAGCATTTTCAGCTTATGTTAAGCCTTCCAAATACCTCTTTAGACATGCTTATTTCTAGATTTAATTATCTTAATTCAAGAAATCTTATCAAGTGAAATTATCTTGCTGCATGGACAGATAATTTCACTTGTTTTGAGTACATTTTACCTCAAATTTAGTGTTTTTATCTTGTTTTCAGACACCCCTTTTTTGCAGTGTTGAAGCTTTTATTTATTTGTTGTTGCTGTTAATATGATGATAATGGCAATATGATGTTTGCTGGGGTGATGTGATCTATGGTTTGCCCTTTAATTAAGGACAGGTGAACAGGTGTTCAACAGGGGCAGAATGGCAAATCATTTTCAACCACACAATGCAAATTGTTAAGAAGCCCTTTTTTCTTTTATGAAGATGACTTTATTCATTTATATTCTGTTGAACGGTCTAATGATGATATAAAGAGGAGAGTGCATGTGATCTTCTGACTGCTCTTTTAACTGACTGCACTGTTTAAGATTCTTTCAGGTTATTTGTTAGAATACATACATGATGCAACCTCAGCAGCCATGCAAGGTCTCTCAAGCCTAACAGATGTGGTAAGCAATTGCATATATTTGTTGGTCGGTGGTTTCATGTTATGTGTCACCATTTTATATTGAGTCTCTAATCACTCATTTCTGGTCACTGCTAAGCTCCTTTGCTCCAATCATTGCTGAATTCTATTCATCAATGTCTGTTACTACCTAGTGTAATAACTACAAGTCACTCCTGTTCACTAGCATTGCCAGCTAAGACCCATTCTTTAAAAGCAGGTCATGCTGGCTAAGTTCAGATTGTTAGCTGATCAAGTCATTGTGTCCATTAG
This sequence comes from Scomber scombrus, assembly GCF_963691925.1. Taxonomy (NCBI): domain Eukaryota; kingdom Metazoa; phylum Chordata; class Actinopteri; order Scombriformes; family Scombridae; genus Scomber; species Scomber scombrus. Next base: position 2,888,966 of record NC_084972.1, read on the forward strand.
CATTGCTGGTAGTAATGGAAATGTATTTTTATGATATTCTGCTCTCTGTTTACATACTGTTCTACTGGTTAACAGGTAGTATTTTTGGGCCACGATCAAATCACTATTTTAACTTTGTATCCCTGTTACTTGTTCAGAGAAAATAAAAGATATGGATATGCATAACTAAAAAATGAGTCTGGATGTACAGTATGGGTGGTCAGAGAGAGCAGGAGCAGACAGATCATGTTCTGTTGTTTGCTGATCAAAATAAGACAAAGCAGTTACCATGCTCTGTTTGGAGGTAACAGTGTGGGCTGAGGTCAGAGGACCTTTTCATTATTAACAAATAGTTAGCCATGACTTCCTTCGGTAGCTTTGTTCGACTTGACTTATGGAAGCCTGAATGCATTAGGTCACATGTCATATTTTTTATTCAATCTAATCTAATTAATGGTGTCTCTGATTAGAATTGATTAAGTGGTGATTTGGAAGAAGGAATTTTAACTTCTCCCTAGTAACAAAACAATGAGACACAAGGTGATGATCAGGAACAAAATCATCCGAAGAATCAAAATGTCATTCCAAAAAGTTTCTCTGTTGGCCGCCTAGATTGAAATCACAGTATCTGATAGATATTGGACCTTAACACTATTCCCACATGTATTTTTGTGGATGAGTTCTGCCTTTAAGTTTCATAAAAGGTGACTGTGCAGTGTGCAAACAATTCCTCATTTCTCAACTTCATTGTCCACTATGCTTTTTTCCCAAAAGTTCCTTTATTAGCAATAAAGCAGAATAAATATATTTATCTTAGTAAATATGGGAGGCTGGGAATTCTCTTCATTCTTGTCATATTCAAAAAATTCTCATTTGGGAACATTGGTTGTCTTCAGGATGATAGTGTCGGTCCACAGTTCATAGACCAAGTTTAAAACATCAACTCTTTTGACAGAGAACTGATAGTAGCTGTCAGGGGTCAGGTTGCTGAATTGTATACAGTATGACTGACATGTGGTTTTAATGAACTCGCCCTGGTCAGCAGTTGGATGAAGGCTCTTTATGAGGATCTCAAATTCTTGGCCGAGCTCCTCCGACTGCTGAGTGGCGACTTCCCAAAACAAGTGCGCAGTGTAGGACGTCACATGTGACTTACACCGGTCAAATACCACTGGCATTTTGATGGCCAGAGACGCGCTGAGCTTCGCCATCGGGTGTTGACCTGTGTTCATGATGAGCTGGTTCGGCAGGTCCAGTGGGCCAAGATTCCGAGTCATACGGTTCTCAAAGTCGTCCAGGTACTGGTGGGTTTGCCGGAGCTTCTCCTGCATGGAAACTGCCATGTCACTGTCCAGTAAACCCTGGTTGCACTTAATGATGAAAACTTCAAGCTCCCGACAGCTGCGGATTATCTCCTCGTAGAGCATTCCCAGCAGAGAGAGTAGGAGCTTCACCTGGGTGTTAGCCAGGGTCAAGGCACCCTCCAGCCTCCAATGGTCAATGAGAGACAACACTGTGCTGTCAGACAAATTTAAAGTCTGCTGCTGTTCTTCAGTTGGAGGCAAATCATGCTGGACTTCCAAGTAGTAAGAGCTTCTTTGCATGAGTCGCAGCTTTTCCTGTAGCACCTTGGAAAGACATCAAATGAACTTATGAATCTATAGGCGCTGCCCTCATAACACATCCATAAAACACAGTGGAAGAATGTAACTAAGTACATTTACTCAATGACTGTATCGAGCATTTCCATTTTATGCTACATGATGCTTCCACTCCACTACATTTCAGATTGCCTTCATCCACTCCACCAAGTCAAGTTCTGTCTGATATCAGGCAACACCTCAGAAGGAAATATTTTCCTACTGCACTACATTTATTTGACAGGTTTAGTAACTAGTTCCTTTTCAGATTAGGATCTTACATAAAAACACATATGGCAAGCGTTTAAAAAATATTGTGTTGTAAAAATGTAAACTAATGGTTCCCAACCTATTTTGTGTATCAAAGTGTTGCTTTTTTCTTTCATAAAAGGTGACTGTGCAGTGTGCAAACAATTCCTCATTTCTCTACTTCATTGTCCACTATGCTTTTTTCCCAAAAGCTCCTTTATTAGCAATAAAGCAGAATAAATATATTTATCTTAGTAAATATGGGATGATTCTACCCAAATCATCTCACGACCCTTTCGAGGGGTTCAACCACTAGGTCAGGAACCCCTGGACTAAAATAGCTATAAAGTAGTTCAAGTTTGATCCACCTCCCTGAGGATAAAGACTAACATGACAAACAACAACAACTTAAATTTAGAAAAACAGATCTCATTATGTGAAACATTGTTTAGCCTTAACCATATTCTTAATTTTTTTTTCTCTTGACCCTTTCCTTCTCCTTATCTATCCCACATAAGTATTACAACAGTCAAGTGGTTTAGGGTTAGGGTAAAATAGCTGATAACACTTTGATTTAATTTCTTCCTTTCTTTAGCAACACTAATGTCAGTGCCTTCAGACTGATATTAACACTGCATGAAAAAAGGAATACCCCTCATCTATTTCAATGAGACACTGAGGCAGTGGGGTTGATGATTGAGGACTCCAGCAGAAATGCAGAACCTGACTCAACTTCTGCTAACACACTGCATTGGCCAATAAGCTTCACATGCAAGCAGTGGTAGAAAGTAACTACATTTACTCAAGTACTTTACCAAGTAGGTGCTTGTACTTTATGCTACTTTATACTTCCACTCCACTACATTTGCACAGAGGGAAATATTGTACTTTCTACTTCTACATTTATTTGACAGCTGAAACAATGGATAATATAACAAGCTTTTAAAATACAACACATTGTTAAAGATGAAACCAGTGGTTTTCAACCTGTTTGTCTTTTGACATCTTACAAAAAGCAGTGTGTAGTTGGCTCGTTGGCTTGAGTATGTGGTTTAATTGACTATATGAAAAGTGCCTTGAGATAACTTTTGTTGGGATTTGGCGCTATATAAGTAAAATCAAATTGAATTGCATTGAATTGCATTGCACTGAATTGCATTGAATAGTTAAGCAACTGTTTTGATAATCAATTAATGTTTTGAGGAAAATGCCAGACATTAGCTAGGTCCAGTTTCTTAAATGTGGGAATTTGCCTCTTTTTTTTTGGACAAAATAAGCAATTTGAAGATATTGAAGGCTCTGATCATCTGATCAAATTCGTCATGAAAGTAATCATTAGTCACAGCCTTTTACCTCAAATTTTATTTATTTTTTTGCAGTGTTTTGGTGTGTAATAACCTTATCTCAGTTTATTGATCATACTGGACTTTCTAGATCTTATGTGGCAGTGGTTCCAACCTATAGCTCATTGCATTTTTGAAAACGGTGCCATTTTCAATCTGAACGCCCCAGTTGGTGTACAGCACCACCTCTGTCCACTTCGCCAACATTTTAGTTGTGGCCTTGAATGTACACATTCTGTATTCTAATAACATGGACAATTGAGCATAAACGGCACTGTAGAACAATGACAGACTGCTTCATGTTTTTCAAAAAGTAGCTTCCATGCCCCTGTTCATTCCTCTTTGCTCACTCAAATGTAATTATAATATTAAACAGGCCTACTGACATATGATAACGTATAAATTGTATTGCAGTAGCACATAGCATTATATAGCTCTTCATTATGGTATACTGACCGTGATGGAGTTCGCATTAAGTCTGGTGCAGAACAGATGTGTAATCTGGTTGCGGAGGTCCAGCAGGGCGTCATTTTGGCTGCTGACCTCCTGGGTACCACACTCATGTAAGCTCGCACAGGTCAGCTTGACATCATCCATGGTAACTGTAACATACATTCACAGCTGTAAGCATGGACATTTTATAAGCCACATACAGACTATTTTGCTTCTCTTTTGACTGTGCATTTCATCTACAAATGTAGTCTGTGGACATTTTTGAAGCAAACTGTGAATGACAACTAATTGATTAGGGGCATGTAATCAGGCCTCTATACCAATACTATAATGAGAATAAATAACTTTTGTAAAATCGGTACAGAACCAAGGTTGTTTGCTCATAGAAACATAACATTTACTCATATTTTGGTCTCTTTACAAGTCAGGAAACACAATTCTGCAGGTGCTTAAGTCTGAAAAGATTTAGGCGAGTCGTGCTGGAACTGTGTAGTGGAAAAGCGCCATTAGTAAATCAGGCCCTTAATGTTTTCAACTATGTGCAAGCAACCAACATGTTTCACTGGCTTTCAAATCTCAACTATCTAACGTATTTCAGAAATGTCTGCAGTCCCCGCAGGCCCTGTGCTTCATGAAGTGAAACTGAAACCAAGGAAAAGGGGCACACTAAAGGCCTGATTTACTAAATGTTTGCGTGTGTAGAAACGTGTGCAAACTTGACATCACCCGCAAAAACAGTGTTGCCAACTTGGCGACTTTCTCGCTAAATCTAGGGACTTTCCAAACCCTCTTAGCGACTTTTTTCCTCAAAAGCGACTAGCGACAAATCAGCGACTTTTTCTGGTGTTATTGGAGACTTTTCTGGTGTTTTTGAGACTGAAGTGAAAGGACGTATCGCTCTGCAGTTACTGTCCTCAACGAGCTGCGGGTGCTGCCGTGAGCTCCTCCCCCGTCCCAAAGCACTCACAGGCAGTCAGGTTCACAGTAGCCTCGCGCAGCAGACCCAGCTGCAGTCAGAACAGAGAGGAGACCCACACCACTCCGCGTCCAGACTGCAAATTCCACTCCGCATAACAGTCTTTTGATTAAATGTAATATTCTGACATTTAACAATACAGAACAAAATTGATTTAAATTTAAAAAAAACAAACCAATAATCAACATAAGAATATTAATTTGTAGATCTAAACATATTTAGTTTTTTTTTTATGTTATTCCTCTCTCCTACAGCGTCCATTATAATTACACGCAAATCGAAAATTATGCAAATTATGTGATGACGTCATTTAGCGACTTCTAGCGACTTTTAGGACAGCCAATAGCTACTTTCCTTACTGAGGAGTTGGCAACACTGCGCAAAAAATGTGCAAGCTGATCTACTAACGCAGCGCACTGAGGTTTGCGTCTTTCAACTGTGCAAGATAGTACGCGCTGTCCATTTAGTAGTTTACCATAATGAATATGTAATATGAGGCGTTTCAACCCCAGTGTGCAAAATACAGGGAGGAGAACATGCAAATATGTTATTTAGCACACGCATTGTGATTTACCAAACCTGAAGGTATTATTTCTGACGCTAACTGCGTCTATAAATAATACCTTTGAAGGACAGGTATTAACCAGCTGTTATTGTGGAGAGGAGGAGACGGAGGCACAATGACAGAATACACACAGGATGGAGTTTTTCCACCTGTGTTAATATTTTTGGTTTTACTAACAGCATTGACTTTGTCACTAATACTCTCTCATATGTGGGTTTTTCTGGTAATATTAGTTTTTGTTATAACTCAATATATTAGTTAACTTCTTCCACTAGAACCTGATCACATTTCATTTTGCGCTTGCAGCTTTCTGCTCGTCCAAACTCTCCATAAAGACACAAAACCCTCATTTAAATACTGCTGTCTCCACCCTGTTGCACCTGTTTTCATTTACACAGTTATTCTTAGTAGATCACCCGCAAAACGCACGCAAACGGCACGCGCAATCTATTGCACTGTGCACGCAATTTAGTACACACTATTTGGGATCTTAGTAAATCAGGCCCTATCTCTGCACTTTTTATGCTTTTATGCTTATATGTGTATACATATGTGTCTGCCTTTGTGAAGCACTTAGGTGCAAAGTCTGCTTCCTTATTAAAGTGCTGTATAAATAAAATAAACTTGAAACATTGCACTATTGTCACAGTATGACGTAGTATTATAAATGTTATAATTGTATTTCACATTATACAAATAAATGAACAAAGAAGACAATGTATGATTGATTTTCTTGAATTGCACAATAGATATCAAAACCTTGCTTCTTCCCCATTCATTCATTTGAATGGTATAAGATGAATGTTGACCAGCAGTGACAAATAAAAATTCCAACCAATAAAATCATCATTGTGTGTCTAGAGTCAAGCTGCTATCCTGACCATAACCACTCCAAAGTCCAAAGTCATTCCTGAACCTAGTCATCTGTGACCACGCCTGCCCTCATCTTTGAATTACAGTATGATCTCTCCAGCTCTGAACAGCTCCTCACAGGAAATACATCAAGCTCAACCTGACTGAACTGTCTGCAATTTTAGGTTGCTGACAGTGATATTTAAATCCCGCTCTGTTGTCAGGATTTGATGAACATCATACACATCTTAAGTTTTGCTCCTCTGTAAGAGCTCAAAGGTATTTGCGGGCAACTATACACATTTAAAGCTCTTTTGCTCTGTACGAGCTTTTATGAATTACATTATTATTATGTTTTGGTTGTTTCAGACCATTTAATTCATTTCATGTAACCACACTTAACTTACACTGTTCCCTTTTATTTACATGTTTGAAGATGGGGAGGAAATGATTTGACCAGTTGTTGGATTCTATAATTTATTATTACTATTTCAGTTTTTTTTGGTGTGACTTTATGGTATATTTGAAACTTGGTTGGTCATGGTTAGCACATAAAAATCACAGCAGAAAAAAAAGGTCTACTAAAATAATATTAGCTTTTAACTTTGCAAGCTAGCTCGCTCGCTAACATTTAAATGGGCCTTCAATGAGTACATGGAAGTAATAGAATTATGACTAATAAAATACTTAATTGACCTAACATACATTGTTCTGTATGTTATGAGTCAAAGGTTATTTATTACATGAATTCCTGAAGTGAAGACCAAAGGGTAGGTTTGTTATAGCTAATGTTAGCGAGCTAGCACTGGATGTTAGCCATAAAACTCCTATTAAATAAACACAAACCAGAAATCATAGCAGGAACAAGCAGAATACTCAGCATTGAACTTAGACACTTATCAAACCTACCTATCTTCCTTTTGTTACTAGTTCTTCCTGTTGTGTAGGTTTATGTTGACTGCTGTTTATAGCTCAATGTGTTCATCTGTATGGTTACAGTTTAACTTCCATGGTTACAGAATGACAGTGATGACAGTGAGAATGTCTAAGCAATGCTCCAACTGTTCAACTGTGGAGCTCTGCGGTGGATCTCCTTAAGATAAGCAACTCCTAAATGTCTTACTTCACAGTCCAAACAGGCATTCATCTGATAAAAATGCGATCATATTTCATAAGAGAGGTCAAAATATGTGGTCTCTCAGTCTCAGAGATAGTGAGATATTGCATGTGCATCTGCGTCTGCTTGCCCTTTTCCTAGAAACCAGGGCAGGAAATCACACAGTGACAAAATAACAGTCACATAACATCAGCCTGTACACAGGATTGATACGATCTCTCTGCAGAAGGCACCCGAATCCATGACTAATTAACATTTAGACCAGATGCATCTCATGGCGGAAATGACAGGCCAATCAGCCAGCATCCGTTTAGTTCTGCATAATATTGCTCTGTCTGTGTGTGTGTGTGTGTGTGTGTGTGTGTGTGTGTGTGTGTGTGTGTGTGTATGTGTGGGTTGGTTGACTTCCTGCAGGTACAGACTAGTGAGATGAGGAAATGTCATTTATTTAGAAGTGCTGGAGAATATTGTGGATCAACCTATACACTCACCCTTTGCCCATTCACCTTAGCAACGCAGTATCTATGGAGCTTTTGTTATTGTGCAATAACAGAGAAGTATTGTGATGAATTTGACTACCCATCACTGTAATTGCAGCTCTGTGTTATTCTTGGCATTTCAAAAGCTGCATTGGGTGTTTTTTTTTTTTAGATTTCCTGTTGCTAGAAACTGTACATGACTGGTGCAACATTGTGGGAGTTTTTATTATGGTTCAAAAGCAGTTTGAAAATAATAAAAGTACCTGGTGCACCTGGTGTAGAACAAAGTGTGTAATCTTGGTCACAGCTGCTCTATAGCAGTTGTAATGGATCATAAAATAATAAATGGCATCATTAAAGGGTAATATGCACATATTAACCTTGCTGTCCTTTAACCATCCACCTGTGTCCTCTGTTTATTTGTGATTCATCATTATGTTATTGTATTTGGTCTATTTTTGTTGTTGTGATGTTGTTATGTTTGATGGTGCTGTCAGTGTACCTTATGTTTGGTGGGTACCCCTGTGGATGATAGCATCTTTCAGACACATTCTGAACTGTGCCTCTTATTGAGGGCTCAACTTATATGATAAAAAGCCATAACACAACTACCTCGATTTATTCCATATGCATCACATTGCATGGTTTGAAGTAAGCACAGACTAACACTAGACAACAATTAAATCCATGGTCATGACATTTGTTACTGTAAAATGTTCATTGACAGCATTCAACAGCTGCAAAAGCTTGGGAAATAACTTTGATGGTGATTTGTCTCCACCTAGAGGTTCAATCAGATTTACTAGACAGTGGAGTGACTTACTGCTCCACTTTCACTTGTTTTACAGTACTCAGACTACACAAGTGCTTTCACAATTGATTCACATAGAACTAATCCAGTCTGATTTAAATATGTACAACTGTGTCTGGATTAACAGCAAACAATAACAAACAACACTGAGATGTGGGACTTGAGACATGGCTTTAACTGAATAACTTTAGATGACAAACTTTAGATTTGAAAGCAAAAGTTGTGTGTACTTCTTGGCACACATGATAACAAACAAAACATAGACCCAAACACAAAAACATTGCTACAAAGCTACTAGTGGTCAAAAACATCACAACATAACTTTAAATTGCATTAAAATGGATTGAAGGAAATAACGCCTTTAAGTCTATCAAACTACCTACAGTGAAGTTTTGGACTTGCACTTTCACTTTCACTTTCCATGTGCCTTCCTTGTCTGTACATGTCATGATGGTATTTTTTCTTTCATTCTATTTTCTTTACACTAGCAGTAAAAGTTCATCCCTGCTTCAGATTAATTGTCTTTTTGTTTCTAGTTCAGTCCATTTTATACTTCATGTCTGTCTATTGATCCTTATTTATGTATTATAAATATATTAGGTTGTTGTCAGTTTCATGGGTTAATTGATATTATAGATACAGATTTATTTTTAAATTAATCACATATGTTTTCAATTCTTAATTTTTCTTCATTATGTGATCAATAACTTTCCTACATTTTACTGTAGTCACTTGATAAATGTGTCTTATTCTTCTCTTTCGGCACGATTCATTAAGCATTATAAATGTAATTATTGTTAATTAATGAGACCAGGCTCTGATCTCACCTATATATAACACTGGAAGGAAAATCTTCTGTAATAGTTCAATGCAAATAACAATATTGTAAGTTCTGGCCATTGCAACATCCATGCTGCATTTTCTCAATGAAAATAGCTTTTATGACAAGATTGTTCTTTCAATGACAAAATCTGTTCAATTTGATTATGATTGGTACAGTTTTTGGTGCCTTGGCTGCTTAACAACTGGAATACACTCAAATCTGCCAAGTGAAGAAAATCTGCAAAGATGACATCATAATAACCTCTAGTGAATTAGATTTTACTTTAAGTTAGATCAAATTGTACCTCAGGTCCTGTGTTCATACATTGACAACCAGATAAATCATTCTGTCATTTTTCAGTTTAACATCACAAGTAAATTTCCATTTCCCCTCGAAGTTGACCTCAACACATCTGTCCACCAAAGACAGACCACCAGTGTTTTCACTGGGTTCTGAAAATAACTGCTGCAGTGATTTAGCAAGAAGTGTGTAAACTAAAATACACTCAAACATCTGCTGATACAATAACAACCGCTCACTGGGCGAGACGGTAACCATGAGCTCCCTCTTTCTCACCACAGGTCACTTCAGATGAGATATCTCTCATGCTGGACCAAACCTGTGAAACCTGCCTGAATGTTTATGCAGGTCTATATTTTCATATAGAATCTTGATCTTAGCTTACCACAACATGTTAATATGATTTATGGATCAAGCAATGACAATTTAAAATGTCATGGGAAAGGACATGGGGTACGGTACTGTAACCACTGTCTGCCTTCAGAAGTGACCTATATTTGTAATTTCAGGCTCCTTCTCACAAAAAACACACAACTTCACATTTATTACGATAAAGATGGATTTTTTTGCCGTTAAAACTCGATTTCAAAGTATTACTATAGTTGAAAATATGTATATTAAAAAAGAATGTTCAAATTTATTTTATTTGGATAAACCCCTTGAGATGCACTATATCGTTTTCAAGGGGGTTCCAACATATAACACTACATAATAACAGGAGGAGGAGTGACAAGATAGAATTAGTACAACAACAAACAAAACATACAACCAAAAAGTACAATCATTGACAATATATGAATGACCACAGTGTCCAATAACAGACGAACAGTGGATTGTTTCACCGACTAGTACCATAGATGTAAGCAGTAGATCTGAACAATGCCAGCTCCATTGATAACAAGTATAATTCATATGAAAATAAGAAGTCAGTGTCTGCTTAAATGTACAAAATGATGATGTGGATCTGATATAAAGAGATAAATCATTACAATCTGATGGTGCTTTGAACTCGAATGATCTTTTGCCAATTGATTTCTTAGTGTGAGGAACAGAGAAGTAAAGCTAACCTGTTGGTATGAAGTGAATGGTACAAGATATTGTTGTACGTAGGTAGACCAGTTGAAGTAGATGCATTTAAATATAAATTGAAGCCAGTCAGTACGTCTTCTTGCAGATAGTGATGACCACTGAAGTGTATTATACATTGTATATACAAAAGAGCATCCAAGAACAAATCGGCAAAGTCTGTTATATGCTGTGTTAAGTTTAGAAAGATCTGATTTGACTGATAATATTGCATGTATACAATTCTATTTCTTTATTAGGCTTCCATCTTTTGTTTTCAGTGAACAAATCTGAAGACTTTACCATCAGGCAGAGGCAGGCCTGGACTGGCCATTGGGGCCACCGGGAGTTTTCCCGGTGGGCCGTTCAATAATGGGCCGGCAGTGGCTGCCTTTTTTTTTTTTTCTGCGTCTGGCAATGGTAATTCTCACACATCAAATGCATACTGATGCCCAGTGGCTTGTGACTTGTCTGTCTACCTGGCTGGCCCAATGATGGGCTACACAGGCCCAGGAGTCCCACCCATGCACGTTCTAGACCCCCCCCCCCCCCCCCCCCCCCCCCCCCCCCCCCTCATCCAATCAGCTTTAATGATGACCAATTGTTATGACAGGTAGAGAAAAAGACAGAGAGAAATAGCGCAGCACAACACGCACGCAAAATGGAGAAAAAACGAAAAGGTGGTGCCGAAAAATTGCGAGAAAAAAAGAAAAAAGCACTAGCTCAAGATGCCGCGAAGAGTGGTCATATTTTAAATATGTTCGTTGCGCGGGCCGGTGTCGCCTCAGGGTCTTCAGCTGCAGCTGCGGGTCCCTCTCATCAGGAAGAGGAGGAGGGAGAAAGTGAGGCTCCTGCAGCCATGGTGCTAGAGGAGCTTAGTGGGGGTGATGTCAGGTGTGTGCTAGGCTAACACGTTGTGGATAAACAATTAACACCGTTAATTGTAAAAAAAAAAAAAAAAAAAAAAAAACATTACTTGACACAATCGCAAACTCTGCATAGCGTGGAGTGTTAGTGTACAACTACATCTAGTTATCTAAAGTATGGGAACATGATAACCATATTCATATGATTAATTGACGCGTTTATTAACCACTATCTTATACTAGATGTGGTTTGAGCATGTATAAATGCTATTTTCACAATATGTAACCTATAATTACATTCCCCAAATCAGAATTAAAGTGTTTTATGTATCATCATGCACCTTTCTTCTGTACACAGTCCAATTTGGTCAGGATATGTGATACAATAAAAAGTATATACAGTATTATTGAGATATTAAATATATTGCAATATACTGTGATTCCTTGGGATTTTAACTGTAAATTATGTATCAAAATTAAAACTTTAACAATAAGATAAGCTCAAATGTCTGATAATCTATTTTAATTTTTATTGATGGACAATTGTAAAGCAAACATATGCTCATGAAAAGTCATTACAAACTGAGCTATGTGTTAAATACAGTACCAAAAAGTTACAAAAGTAATATGTATAGTCATGTAAAATATTAACAATACTATTACAAAATTACAAGTATTTCCTCTTCTGTCATACTTGTCAGTATGTTGAGCTATAAAAAGTGTTGATTGTTCAGAATCAGAATCATTATACTATTATTTTCCATACTTTAGTCAACTAGCTAAAGTTCTCTTTGCATTCAGACTCATTATTTGCATGTAATCTTGTAAACTTATTCCACACTATTTCTCTACTCTTCATGTCCAGGTTTGACAGCAGCAGTCTCGGTAGATCATCTCCTGTGGAGATGAGCTTACCAGAGACCCCAAGCCCACCTGTAGATTATTTCAGCCGTCCCAACACAGACACCCTTCAGCTGTTTTTAAATCATCACCCTCAACAATCAACAAGGGACCCCAAATTGCAGAGTTTTCCGCTGCGAGGACGGCACCTTTAGAAAGTGGTTGTCATACAGTGAAGAACGCCATGCGTTGTTTTGCTTTGTTTGCATGGCATTTGCAAAGTCCACTGACAAAAGTCAGTTCATTACTGGAATGGCAGATTGGAAGCATTATGGCCAGCGCATAGATGAGCATAATGGCAGTAAGGCACACAAGGATTGTGCTGAAGCCTACATGCTACAGGCTTGCAAAAACTACTACTAAGTATAGTAGTGTTAATAAGGGCTTGTGTGTTTAAATGTACATCAATTGGGCGAGTCGGCATGGTATCTGCGCACGGATTGTAGTGGGCCACTCTGGTCCAGGGTCCAGGGCCGAATTTTTGTCCCAGTCCAGGCCTGGGCAGAGGGGAGAGCTGCCTCAAATCTCAGTGAGTTGATGCTCTGTGGCTCATTCCTTATGAAACTCCTCCATCTGCTGGCGGAAAGCAAGAATGACTGCAGAGAAACTATAAGATTTTTTGTGTGAGTGTTTGCTTTTTTACTTTTAACTACCACCAAAATGACATTATGCAGTTTACACAAATATACACGTTCTTATTTACACTGCTTATATCACTACTTAAAACAACATAATAACGACATTTAAATATTGGATCAATTGTGTTAGGCTACACAAACGTACACATTTACACATTTGTATTTATTTACAAAGTTGAAATTATAAATGATTTTATATAATGTATAGGTTATACATTATCACAGTTCATGTATGAAGTTAAGATCAGATGTTTCCAGACTGTATCCAGAGGCTGTTCCAAATTCCAATGAGTCACTATGAATTAAGAGGAATCTGCATGTTTACAAAGCAAAGATCGTTCATCAGTTAAATGAGTCACTAATAAAAATATACTAAAAAAAAGAATCAACAGTGTGTAATAATATATACAAATATATATATATATATATATTTATATTTAGAAATCAAAATGATTAATAAAAATATAAAACTGAGGCATAAATATTATTGTATGTATGAACTTTGTAATGGATTATGTTATGTATAAGAACATTGGTACTTTTGGGGATATAACCATGCATATATATGGAAATATGTGTATATGTATGTGTATATTTTCACTGTATTATGATATGCACATTATATATATAGCCAAATATTATAAATGTTTTATATTTGTTATGTACCTTGGGATCTATTGAATGACTAATGCAAAAAGGGTCTGTGTTATAAACAATGTTGCTACTGTGTCACTAATATGGATCCCAGGAGACTTCTTCCTAGTGTTACATCTGATAGAGATCCAAATATGAAATAATGATTGCTTCACCCTGATCACTTTATTAAAGTTGAAGTTTCCCTTCATTTAAAAATATATTTTTCTTCATGGTCCTTTAGTTGGATGTTGTTCTCTCTGTATGTGCAAAATTTGTTTTCACATTTATCTGCAGAAAGTGGAAAGTTTCTCTGAAACCTATGAACATGAGTTGTGACATCACAACTAGTTTGGAAGCCAATCATGGTCCAATATTCAACTTATACAAGTGCGATGTGGACACACTTCACAGGAGGGGGCATCTAGTCTCTGTGTGTGTGTGTGTGTGTGTGTGTGTGTGTGTGTGTGTGTGTGTGTGTGTGTGTGTGTGTGTGTGTGTGTGTGTGTGTGTGTGTGTTTGTCTGTGTGTGTGTGTGTGTGTTTGTGTCTTAGATTGCTCCAGTTTAAACAGGCACACAGCAGAGCTGGGGACTCGGACTCGCGACTCTGACTCGAGTTGCACTTAAGTCTCACTAAACTGTGACTTCAGACTCGACTTGGACTCGACCTCAAAAGACTTCAGACTTGACTTCGACTCGAGGCTTGAGACTCGCGAACAACTTTTATTTCATGTTATTATTATTATTCTCATTATTTATCTGTCATTCATCTTTTTGTATGATCTCTGGCTCTGAGCTAGATGTACACACCAACGTCATGCCACGCGCATGCGCCATGTGTGAAGCGCGCATCTTCAGTATCAGACATTGACAATGGCGAATGCGACAAGTTCAGCAGGAGTGCCTCAGATCATTACGTTTGGATACAATGCCTTCACACTCCCGTTTTTCCCTGGTTCTCCCATATTTCGAACCCATCTCCCGCCGCCCTCCCGTCATTTCTCCTGTAATTGACAAGCCCCAAATTTGTTTGTTAATAATAATAAGAAGCGCACAATAGCAAAGGTTTTATTTTGAAAGCTCAGACAGGAAACCACCGCAACTCCGTTATTTAGTGCCACTAACTTAGTGGCTCCGCTACTAATTATTAAAAAACACAACGTTGCGTTAACTATGGTCATTTTATATATATATATTTTATAATATCCCCACACATTCCCTGCTGTGTGTTGTGTTAAGCAGCAGATAAAAGGCAGCTTGGAGAAAAAAATAATGAACATCTGTTTGTACCACAGTGCTAAACTGCAGTGTTTCTGTGATGTTCATGTTTTGTTCATTTTGTTGTATTTTACAACATTGTTAAAATAATTATTTTATGGTTGAAGAAAATACAGTTATGGAATTGAAATAATTCTTAGTGTATGTTTCTTCACATCACATTGCAGTAGATTCTCTATAGTGAACCTACAATTGATACATTTTCATACTGTCCTATATCAAGGTCTAGGTCAAGGTAATAGCCGAAGGTAGATTTGGTTACAGTTTCAGGAGAGGGCATCTCAACATACAAACAGATACATACATACAAACTTCAGTGACAGCAGACAGTTAAAACACCACAAAAACAGACATGGGCAGGTGCTCGCAAGGCTAACTGATCAGGATGAAGGATTGTACAGCTCTAAGGTCAGAATTTGAATTTGATTTAGTGTTGGCGAGAGACTTGAGACTTGACTCGGACTCTTGACCAGAGACTTGGGACTTGACTTGGACTTGACCCTCAAAGACTTGAGACTTGACTTGGACTCTAGCTCAAAGACTTGAGACTTGACTTGGACTTGTAAAAAATGACTTGTGAACAGCTCTGGCACACAGTCATTAGCTTTGGTAAACTGGATTTTACTACAGCTTCCACACATCTGAACACTAGCTTGTGTTGAGCCTGATCTCTCAGAAATACGTGACGGGGGCACGACTTCTTAACACTGAATTTCGTGATGGGGACACGTAATGTGTCAAATTTACGTGTCCCCATCACGGAATCCTATTTCTTGGTGGACACACGGATTCCCCGGTTCAACAACGTCACGTAGTGGGCGGTAATTAATACTGTTTTATCTATAAATCTTTTATTTAATCGTTATTTTTAATAGTCATTTAACTGAATTTATTATAGTGCATTAAATACGATTTTGTTGTCTAAAAAACAGGTTGTGCATGATACAACTGTCATTTTGGTGTAGTGAGGTAGTTATTATATTTATTACCGCTGGACTTTACCTTTACGTTATTACAAAGGGAAATACTGTCCTCTTTTAGCATTTTACCACATTAATAATAATATAATCAATAGTTTTATAGGCTATTAGAATGAACCGGGGAATCCGTGTGTCCACCACGAAAGAGGATTCCCATTGATTTTACATTGGTATTGTTTCCGTGATGGGGACACGTACATTTGACACATTGCGTGTACCCACCATGGAATTCAGTGTTAACAGGGGTCGTGCCCCTGTCACATATTTCTGTGAGATCAGGTTGCTTGTGTTTGAGAGTTTCACTAACACCAAGAGTCCACATGATGGTGCTGTTCTCCATGTAATGTGATGATTATGCGCCAGACAGTTTCAGGAGCATTTTGCTGTCTTTGGTTGCACTAAGCTATTTCTTTGATTTCGCAACTGTGTGCATGTTTGGTCTCTTCCTTGCGTGACTGATGTAGCCTGGGAAGTGAGCTATTTCCTGTCTGATAAAGCCAATTAAAAAAAATAAAAGCATGAACATAAGGAAAGTATTTCTTTCTTTTTTTAATCAGTTCTGATATACAAACCAAAAACAGTCTTTCTCTGTTTTATACAATTGTGAATTACATATATTTAGATTTTAGACTGCCGGTTGGTCAAAACAAGCAATGTGAAGCTACGTTAAGCTATGTGAATTTTTGAAATGGGATTTTTACTATTTCATGATATTTTAAAAACTAAAATAATTAAAAGAAATAAAAAATAATTGGCAAAAATGTATAATGCTGGCCTAATCTATTTAGCTAATCTAATCTAGTCTACATACAAGTGGTGAAAAGTACATTTACTCAAATAATGTACTTAAGTAGAGTTTTGAGGTAGTTGTATAATGGGGAAGTTCCAATGAAAAGCAAAGAAATAATGCCTTTGTATTATTTATTGGAAAATAATCAAAGTATCAATATACAAAAACGGAGTCAGAATATCTGCAAAGAGAGGTGAATGCTCCTAACACAAAGGTTCAAGGACTGATGGAGACATATACACAATGAGCCATTTTTATCCCTTAGGTTTCACTTCAGTTAGCAGACAGTTTGCAGCATCGGGTGCAGCTTGTTCCAGACTTAGCCTAGATAAGAGTTTTGCTTTGTATTTCTACTTCCACTGCCAGTTTGGAAAATGAACACATCATGAAACTTATCACGTTAGGCTTCTGTGTTTGCTCACCCTATAAGGAGTCACAAGACCACAACCTGTGCAGTCCTTAACGTGTTAAGTTTCACGTTATAACGTGATACTGAAACTTAACGCGATATGCTTCCGTGAATCCATCCTCTGATGACTCATTCAAAGTCATATATTGATATTACCCTGTAAATTCTATTATTTCCTCATTTATTCCCAATGTAAATGAGAAATGCTCTTTTTGTAATAATAATGTAGAATCCTTAGAACATGTTTTTGTTCAATGTATATATGCAACTATTTTTTGGACTGACTTTCAAGTGGATCTTAAAACATATCTCAAGAAGGACATATTCTCAAAGAACATGATTTCTTACTCATATTCAACAATCCTCGTTTTTCCAGCAATGAACAATTCGTCATGAATTTGCTCATTATTTTAGTCAAATTCTATTCGACCTTTAAACAAACTGACCTAAACATTCCTTTTCAAACCCTACTAAATCTGTAATAAAAAAATAACCAAAACTATTCATTTATGCAAACATTTCAACTTTTTAAGTGAATAATTAAACCTCTTGTGTGTCTTTATTTGTGTTTTTTAATTTCACTGTTTGTCATTGGGTTATGTTATTCAATGTTCACACAAAAATGACTTTCATTGTTTTGTTTTTGCTTTATTTTGTAATTGTTGTTTTTTAGCTCCTTTGTTTTGCTTGTATTGTTTGTTTATTATTCTTTTTTATGTTGTTTTGTTATGCTATCATATAACATAAATACAATGTTATTGATCAAAAATTTAAATAAAAGTTTGAGAAAAAAAAAAAAAAGAATGATCAGTGCACAGGTCACAACTGTCAACGCCGTAATGACGTAATCCATCCTGGCGCGCGCACAGTCGCACTGAGCGGAAAAAACACAACTGTCGCGCGCCAGCCAAGCACAGAGCTCTTGTGGCAGCCTATTAAAATTCATACTGCTGCCGTCAAGCTGCCTGACTGTTAAACACGACAGTTTGCTAGTTTAGTGTTTAAAATTCAGCCTGGAGGGTCAGAGGAGAGGAGCGAGAGGAACAACACGGATTTACCGACACTCCTGGACTGAAACTTGACAGTCATGGGAGCTGTTGTGGGGGCCTTTTCCTTCGCCGGCTGCGTAAGTTTTAATATTGGGAATATGAACTGTGTCATTTACCTTGTTTCAAACTGATGTAAGATAAAGGTGACGTCATGACGAGTAATAAGCAACAGGTAGTATCTCTACAGCTCAGCATACCGCTCTCCTGTAACGTTAGCAAACTCCATCCATATATCTGCTGCTTCCATCGCTTTTGAGCCAGTATTGAACACAGAGTAACTTAGTGGCTTTATTAGTATAAGCAGCTTTCATTTTTGAATGTTCTCATCCGCCTGACAGCTTGTGTTTTTCAACCAAAGTCAATTTAAATATGTGTCACTTTAAGCGCTCTTTTCTCTTTACCAAGCTTTATCACTGAAACGTTCAGACGTCGAATAACAATAACATAGTCTATAGCTAGTGGAAGAAAGTCGTATTAGCCTAACCTTTTGTTTTGGTTGAAATAGCGTATTGTTGAATAAAATGCGCAGGAGATATTCCGAAATGTGTGTTGACATTTTAAAAAGGCTTTTCACATAGCTTCCTCTAGTCTATATTGTCGGTACTGTACATATGGGCTAATTAAAATCCGAGTCTCAGTAATGTGTTACAGTATAACGTGTTAACCTGCTGAATGTTAGTCGTTAATATTAATATTAACATTAACATGAGGGACTGAAAGCAGAAGTTGAAGCCCACAGTAAAGTAAAAGG
Organism: Scomber scombrus; assembly: GCF_963691925.1. Classification (NCBI taxonomy): domain Eukaryota; kingdom Metazoa; phylum Chordata; class Actinopteri; order Scombriformes; family Scombridae; genus Scomber; species Scomber scombrus. The sequence continues at coordinate 2,907,913 of NC_084972.1, forward strand.
TTAACCATAACAGTTGGTCATCTGCTTGCACGTGATTAATTGGATTAACTGTGCTTTGTTGCCTTGTTGTAAGACCGCAACAAGCTTAATACTCACAAACACAACAACAGAATGGACGCAGATAGATGGACGGCAATAGTAGCCTGTGTATTTATGTTTAAAAAGAGAGAGAGAGATATGAACAGCTGATAAATGATTAGAATTAGAACAAATACTAAAAAGACCTCTAGAATAAGGATGAAAGTCTAAAGATGCCAGGTAACGCAATTGTTAAATTAATATTAGAGCTATTTATCTATTCATGTTACCCCTTCACTAATATAAAATGTCAAAAAATGAGTAAATATTCATCACAAGTTATCCAATAATCAAATAACTCAGGTGGTGATTTACAGTGATTTTTGAAAAAGAGAAAAGCACCAAATTCCTTCATTCCTCTGCAAACATTTGGGATGCATATTTGATTATTAGATTAAATGATAAGTAAATTATCAAAATGATCAACAGTTTGACAAATACTGCCGTGCTTTCAAAGCGACTCTGAGGCGCAAGCAAAATGAAGACTGTGCTTCTGTCAATTTTGTTGCTACCACACATTTCCGGGCTGTATTTTGGTTCAGGTCAGGACAGAGCGAGACCCGGTTGGTTGGTGGGTTGGTTGGTTGGTGGGTTGGTTGGTTGGTCATGTGCTGGTTGTGTGTCATTTGACACACATTACCATGGCCTAGTCTGTGGCTGTGCTAAGCCGACCTTGTCTGGCCTGGGTATTAACTCGTTGACAATCTTCCGGGTCTCCGTATCTCTTGACTCCTCTCAGTGGTTAGAGCACTTAAAGCACTAACAGTGGTTGTGTATGTAGGTCATAGAGCTCTGCCTGTTTTTAATGAAGTGAAAGTTACTTAATGTAAGCCACTAATAGCCTCCCTCGTATATATACCCTTCGCTTTTACTTTTAATTCACGTTTTCTGTAGTTTAAATGCCTGCCTCTCAATCTGAATCAGTAGTTGTTGCAAAAACGGAATTTCTTTTCACCTGTGTCGTTGTTTTACACAATTCCAATAAAGAGTCAGAGAACACAGTCACACTGGTGCAAGCAGCTTTATTACAGGAGCCAATGAGAGCAAAGGATATACAAGCCTCAGACAGCCTTTAAAGGACATGTAATGTAATATTGTTCTTATTATCCACAAATCCCCTTTATAAGACCAAAAGTTCCTTTATTATCATGAACATACACTGTAGTTTATTTTGACTCAATGCTACACACACACACACACACACACACACACACACACACACACACACACACACACACACACTTGAACACACATCATCCTGCTGCTGGAAATACTAACCAGAGCACTTGTTATTAATTCACAGCTAGAAATAGTCCCTAAAAAATGCACTATTTTCTGCTGTTGGCTAAAAGCAGAGTTGACCAGAGTGTTTACATGCTGTGGGTGAGAGCCACATACAGCATCAGAAACCACAAAGTGACACACTAACACATTGTTGGATTTGTTTATAATTATAAAAATATAAAATCATAAATCTAGAAAGCTGTAAACTTTTAAGATTCATATTTATGTTCCAAAATGACTGTCTGAATAAATCTGCTGAGAAGTGAAGCTTACAGTTAAATAATTATGTTACACCATGATTACACATCTTGTTCTATAGCAGTAATGAAATGACCATATCTGTCCATTACTGAGTCACTCATTCACTGACTGACTGGTGACATACAAGTACTATACAATTAAATAAACTTACATAAAACCACACATCTTAAAAATACTGCTATGACTGTTTAATGGTAACCAGATGGTGTACAAATTAAAAGCCCTCCAGTGTTTCACAGTTATTCAGCCATACAGGTTATGAGCTAGTCTTGTTTTTCACTAAACTGAGCTCATGTTTACTTGTTTCGCTAGTTTTCTGTAAATGCATGTTGCTGCTTGTACATATGCGTTTGCAGGGTGTGCCATGACACCTCAGTATATGACTGATTTTAGACATCCTACTTCCTGTAAACTCTGGAGGTCTGTACTGGTTGCCAACTGAAACGGCGGTTTCATTTCAGCAGCAGAAATAATTCAAAATGATTTATGATACATAATGAATGTAAATGTTCCACACACATGCATGCCAGTGTAATTAGATGATACAGTTGTTACACTGACACTACAAATAACCATGACTCTAAACAGTATCTCCATATCTATTGGGGTTTTTTTAAATCATTATTATTATTATTATTATTATTATTACTATCATTATTGACAGATAATGAACATATTACCACACATAAATCAACACCCAAAACCTAGATTAAACATACACACACACATACAAATACACACACAAATTCAATGTCTGTCTCTGATTTATTCAACACAGTCTCCTCCATAGCTTCATAATCGGAGGATTTTTAGAGGATTTAGTGCCACTGTTGGGAACTATAGCAAATGATTTATCTTTGCTTTGGTTGAGACAGATTATTATTTGTCCTTATCTGTTCATCAGTCAGCTATTCTTTGTTATAAAATAGCTGATTTTCCACATTTGAGCAGCTGAAATCAGTGAATTTTGGCATTTTTTGCTTATAAAATGATATAAACATATTGCTTTCACATTAAGTCTATATTGCCAGAATATAAATGCTGTTTCTATTTCATTATTGTTGTTTTTAAGTGTTTCTATCATTTATTTACTGTAACCCAGCTGACTGAAATAAAATATGGGAGATAAGTTCTTTATATTAGGGTACTAATATGAGTACTTTTAAAATTAAAATAAATATTATTTAAAAATAGTTTCATACACTTTTCATAGTGTATTTCTGTCAGTTTACACTGCTGTAAAGACTGGCTGAGGATTTATTGCAAGTGAAAGAGAAAACTGGCAGAACATGCAGTCCTCAGTGAGTACACATCCTCCTACCATCCACAGTCCTCTGAACGCTTCATTCTCTAATCATGACTCCTACAGCTGACATGCAAGGTCAGTCTTAACTGAGAGATTCTTTTTTCTGTGAGAATCTCACAGCTCCCAAAAAAATGATCTGTGTACTCCATAGTCAAGGTCTGCAAACTAACAATGGACTGCTGCTAGATACGTTCAGGAGTTTAAGAGGGGCTAAATAGATTAATTCAAGCCTTTAGTTCAGCCCAAGGCCAGTGATCAGGTTAGTGATTGTCAGATGACTTTCAAATGATGCTTTGACAGTGTCATTTCTCTTGTGTCTAATCACATGTACGAGAAGCCAGCCTCCTGCTATCAAAAAATACATGTTTTGTATGCTCTGATTATATCTCTCTCACTGTTCTTCACAGCTTTAATACAGTATGACATTGGTTCATTGTAGAATTCCTCATATTGCCAAAAAAGAACAGCACCAAAACAGGCGTTTACATCTCTGAGGCTCTAAATCGTGATGACTCAAAACACCTCAAAGCATAGTAGAAATACGATGCTATTCCTCTTTCTGCCCCTGTCCTTTCAGATGCTGAATGTCTGGCTTTGTGTGTGTGTGTGTGTGTGTGTGTGTAGGTGCCATGCCTGTGCAGCAGTGCTACATGTCTGGCGTGCAGCTGCTGTCCAATCAGCCGGAACTCCACAGTGACAAGAATCATCTACGCCTTCATCTTGCTGCTGGGGACCATTGTTGCCTGCATCATGCTGTCTCCCGGTGTGGACCAGCAGCTCAAAAGGGTATGACAGCAAATGTAACAGTTTTATTCACCCTGGACCAAGCACTCAGAATAAAGAAGTCACATAGTGTCATGAATGACACTGACGCACAGATGTTAAAGTAGCTAATGTTTTCATTTATTGTTCTCACTTAAAAACCAGTGGAAATAAATGACCCAGGGAGAGATGTTGTGGAGATTTCCTTAATCAATGGTGAGAGAGAAAATCATTAGTCCAGTTAATGAATTTAAATCACAAACACAAGGTATTGTACAGAGAACTAACTGTCTAACTAACAGAACCAAAGTTATAATATCTGTCCGGCTCATCCCACCCTGCTCTGAGAATCAGCCCATTACTTCTAAGACATAACAAGACATCACAGGTGGTGTCTTATCAGTGCCTGAGTGGGAACCCAGTCAGCAGCACTTTAACACACTATGGGCCTGATTTACTAAATGTTTGCGTGTGTAGAAACGTGTGCAAACTTGACATCACCCGCAAAAAATGTGCAAGCTGATCTACTAACGCAGCGCACTGAGGTTTGCTTCTTTCAACTGTGCAGGATAGTACACACTGTCCATTTAGTACGTTTACCATAATGAATATGTAATATAATTGGTGTAAACAATGTATCTCTCATAGGGCCTGACTTACTAAGATCCCAAATAGTGTGTACTAAATTGCGTGCACGGTGCAATAGATTGTGCGTTTCGTTTGTCTGCGCTTTGCGGGTGATCTACTAAGAATAACTGTGTAAATGAAAACAGGTGCAACAGGGTGGAGACAGCAGTATTTAAATGAGGGTTTTGTGTCTTTATGGAGAGTTTGGACGAGCAGAAAGCTGCAAGCACAAAATGAAATGTGATAATGTTAACTAATATATTGAGTTATAACAAAAACTAATATTACCAGAAAAACCCACATATGGAGAGTATTAGTGACTAAGTCAATGCTGTTAGTAAAACCAAAAATATTCCACTCCAAAAATATTAACACAGGTGGAAAAACTCCGTCCTGTGTGTATTCTGTCATTGTGCCTCCGTCTCCTCGTCTCCTCGTCTCCTCGTCTCCTCCTCTCTACAGTGACAGAAGTCATCTGAGCGCAGTGCAGCTGGTTAATACCTGCCCTTCAAAGGTATTATTTATAGACGCAGTTAGCATCAGAAATAATACCTTCAGGTTTGGTAAATCACAATGCGTGTGCTAAATAACATATTTACATTTTCTCCTCCCTGTATTTTGCACAGTTGTAAGACGCAAACCTCAGTGCGCTGCGTTAGTAGATCAGCTTGCACATTTTTTGCAGGTGATGTCAAGTTTGAACACGTTTCAGGCCCTATATGTGATGGAGGGTCAGAAACAGGTCAGGGAGTAAAACTTCTGCTTGTCTACTGATTAAGGGAACTGAGGAACCGTTATGATGCTATCTATGGAATATGTCTGCCAGTTATGGGAGGGGGCTGAGACAGTCCAAGTAAAGAACAGTATAAAACCAATCTGATAACGCTCCACGAGGAGCCTTTTCTTAACTTTGATATTTTGAATCCAGTCTCCTTTATTAAAGGTAAATCATTAATTTCATATAACACAATCTTTCAGATATTGATTCTTTAAGTCAATGTTTCAACCTCAAAATATAGCATTATGTTTTGTTTTTCTCTTACTGCAATTTTTTTAAGAATATTGTAAAATGATGTAGATTTGGTTATATGTTTCACACACATTTCTTATGTTTACATTTCACATCTATGGGTTACAATACAGCAAACTCAATCAGTTAGTGTACTTTAAATCAGCAGGTGTGGAGTAAACATACTTCATCCTTAACCCTTCATCTTAATCTCTAGTATAGCCATTATTAAATGTACTTATCATCATGAGTTTAATTTATACGCCACAGTTCACTTATGTATTATTTACTTGATTTGGTGACTGGATTTACCATTTGTAAAACAGAAAACTGTGAAAAATACACATTACAAGTTCACAACAGCCTTGTTTTACCCAACAAACTGTCCAAAAGTGAAAGATATTCATTGTGGTGTCATAGAGGACTAAGACAAACTGAAAATAGTGGTTTGAGAAGCTACTGTTTCTATCAATATGTTTTATGCTTTCATGTTGTGTGATGGAAGAAATTGCTTGTTTCCTCGTAAAGTCACAGCTGTTTTCTGACACGATTTACTTTGGCTTCATTCAGTTCTGTATCATTGCTACTGAAACCTAAGTGTGCCCACATGACCAATTCTGCTTCATTACCAGTTACTTTTGATTGGATGTGACTTGTTTTGACACACCTGACTTAAATTGGGTCAGTTAGCGATTCATAATGTTGGCCTGATAGATGCTTTATAAAGCGTAAATGTGACTTCCTGTGGTGTTTCTGTAGATCCCAGGCTTCTGTGAAAATGGAGCAGGCCCTTCTATTCCCGAAATTCAGGCTGATGTCAACTGTGAAATGTTTGTGGGCTACAAGGCAGTGTACCGCGTCTGCTTCGGCATGAGTATGTGGTTCCTGGGCTTTGCCATTCTTATGCTTAACATCAAGAACAGCAAAGACCCCCGTGCTGCTATCCACAACGGGTAGGTACCACCAGCAACACACACTGAATATTACCAACATAGATAGATGTGCCACCACTGAGTCCTGTTTACTGTGTCTTTCTAACCTTCAGTCATCTGGGGCAGCTTTAGTCTGCTCTTACTTTTGAAAACTACCAGACTGGAGTTTCAAGTACAGAGACAAAAAGCATGCATACATCAAGTGCATTTAAAGCAGCTTTTTGATGTCAATAAGCTGAAACAGAGTCCTGACCTCACACAGTCAGTCCTCAGTGAAACAAGAAGAACTCCACCTTCACTCTGTAACACTAGGTCAGAGTTGTTATGATAAGTTATACAATATGTTGTTCAGCAGGTGGCCTTTGTCCTGCATTTACCTTTGAAGTCTTCAGATTCATAACTACAGTTGCAACATTCATTTTCATTATCAATGTACAGTACATTACTAGTATATTGAGTCTGTTTTTCATTATTTATGTAGTTTCATCTACTTTATAAAGTTAAACAATATAACAATACATGCATCACATTACCAGAGCTCAAAATGATGTTCTTTCATTTCTCACTTGTTGACCTGCAGCCACAAAGGTATTTACATTGTGATAGTGGAAAACTGACATACAAGTAAACAGATAAGATACACATATAAAGCAGATAATAGAAATGAAACATGTGACAGTGGAGGTCAAGAAGCCACAGGTTTATATAATGGACTCCTCCTCCCCCGAAACAAGGAAAAAAAGTAATAAACGGAACATGATTTAGCAAAATACAAAGAAAATAAATGACATTAAGAAACACATAAAATGAACAGAAGAGTTCAGCAATCAGCAGACAATAAATATATCAAAGGAAAATAAACACTTACTGTATATTATATAATAAAAATTAAAAAAATAAAGAATTAAAAGTCATCAAGAATGCATTCTTTTGTGCATCCTGGCAAACCCAGTGAACTTAAAGGTCTATATGAAGAAACACTCTCAACTATCCTTCTTTGTAAGTTCAGTGCGATGCACAGGTGCTACAACCTCCAAGCTGATACATGATATTATTATACATTATATACAATATTGACATTATATTTTTAGCATACTTCACTGTTGTTTACCTCCTGACTAAATGTCCCATTTAATTCCAAAGAACACGCGTCTTCTTAGCCATCCGTCACATCTTGCAAAGCTGCACCAGAATGCAAATATCAGACTGTGAAGCATCATTTCAGTGCATGTGATCTGTAGAGCAGCGAGAGACAAGCCCGGACACAAACAGTGTTTTATATCAACTTTGAACAGGAAAACCTACAACTGCAGCTTCTATGTATAGTTTACATCCTTCCTCTGCTATTAAAGGAGCAGCTGTCATAGTTTGTCCTACTTTAAATCTTGCAGTGAGATTCTGTTGTTTTTTGCCTTATGACAGTCAAATGATCATCTAAATGTTACACTTAAAAGAAATGTTTTGGACATTGTTTGACTTTTAGGGTCTCTGATTAAATGTGTTCTTTTTACAACACAATCAAAAATAGAAAATATGTTAGAATTGTGTGATTGAAGCAGTTTTTATGATATGTTTGTTTATGGGTTTGCTTTCTGTATAATCATTCAGTGACTATTTGTTTCCAGATTTTGGTTCTTCAAGTTTGCTGCTTTGGTGGCAGTTATGGTCGGTGCCTTTTACATTCCAGATGGGCATTTCACCTACAGTAAGAACTCACATCATCATATCCAGTATATATATATGTGTATCCAGAGTTTTGATATAATATATAGTATGAAAGTGAGATGAGACATTGAATGACTTGTGTGCCTCTGTTGTCACAGCGTGGTTTATTGTGGGCTGCGCTGGAGCATTCTGTTTCATTCTGATCCAGCTGGTGCTGCTGGTGGACTTTGCTCACTCCTGGAACGAGTCGTGGGTGGAAAAGATGGAGAACAGGAACTCAAAAGGCTGGTATGCAGGTCAGTGAGTCAAGCTGTGCCCCTGTTACATGCTGTATACAACTTCTTACTGTGTACTGTGCTCACACTTTCAAATGACAACATGCTGACAAATGACTAAAATAGCTCAATTTTTGAATGTAGTTTGGATGGATGGAGCTACAGTACTGTTTCATGATTGAAAAAAGAAGAAGAGCTGAAATAAGAGAACATATAGATCATATAAACACGTAGACGTTTATGTAAATATAGATTTCTTGTTTGCCTATCAATAATATTTATGTGTAATTTTCTCCCATGTTTACCTTCTCCACATTCTGCTTTCAGCTTTGCTGGCAGTCACAATCCTCAACTACATCTTGTCATTTATTGCCATTGTGCTGTTCTTCGTCTTCTACACCAAGCCTGACCAATGCTTCATTAACAAGTTCTTCATCAGCTTCAACATGCTGGTATGCGCGGTGGCCTCGGTGGTCTCTGTGCTGCCTAAAGTACAGGTACAGTGCTGCAGTGTCAAACATTCAGTCAGGGATAAGCAGTCATTTCATGATGATGAATCAAATGACTGCATGGATGCATTATAGGAAACACATGTAAACTACTTTTATTTATTTATCTATCAACACTGTGCAGTATAACAAAAATGAGTTCAATTTACACCTCTCTTATTTTGATTTGTATTACTAACATTACTGTTTTATGTGTGCTTCACCTGTGTGTTTGACTTACAGGCATCTTAGTTTTGTTTTTATGTAATCATTTGAAATCTCAAAATATACTGGAGTCCTCTTCTCAGTGCTACATTGTTGTAATATTATCTTTTCAAAAGACATTTCTTCACTTCTAACCTTCACTTATGAGCTCACACTCACTCTCATTTAATATAGAGTATTTAATATTTAATAGAATGTTTGAAAAGGAAAATAAACTATATATGGACATTGTTGGTTATGGCTCAAGTCATCATACGGTCGCCCATAAAGTTGGAATAATTTTGTTTTCAGACACATTCCTCTTTTTATTTTCTATGTATACACATCAGTAATCACCTTTGACCAGGTGCAATGAGATTGATCAATACAATTTTGAGAATATATACACTTTATCTATCAAGAATAAATCACATTGTCACAATCATTTCATGAGAAGAGGTAAAATATATTTCATTCCAACTTTATGGGCGACCGTGTAGTAAAGTTGTTATATTTGAGAGGATTCGATCAAAAAGTAAACAATAAATGAAACATAATAATGATCTATATGTATGTAGGCCAGAATTGAGATAACATCCCAAAAGAAAATATTGTTGCTGTGCTTACAACAGTCTTTGTCTTTGTATTGCAGATATAAAGTAGCTGTCATTTAGGGATAATAGAATTCTGATATAAATAAGGAGAGAATAGCAAAAGTGTGTTGTGAGATATTCAGTTGAATTGAAATTGGACTTGCACTGACACAAGAGGAGGGCTGTTTCTTAGGAGTAGAAATTATAATATGTAATAACCTTTACTCCAGGTCCACTCACTGGCTTTTTCACTACCTTCAGCCACATCTCACAATCTTCATCTGTGGAGTTTGTGCAGTGGTCATAGAGTATTTCTATTTCCAAAATCATTAAATATAGTTCCTCATGCTTCTTTTTGAGATAATACATAAACATGATACTAGTTATACATACATGCACACGTGTAGAAAGTTATTATGATTTTATAGATGTATGTCTGTGTGTCTCAGGAGTCTCAGCCACGTTCAGGTCTTCTACAGTCCTCCTTCCTTACCCTTTACACCATGTTTCTGACCTGGTCTGCCATGACTAACGAGCCTGGTGAGAATGTTTACTGCTTGCTTGAAATATTCCAGTAATAATTACGATAGTTCTGCAGTGATGGGCTGCTGAAATAACAGGCAGATTTTAGCCTCAGACAAGACACAGAAAGATGTCTGTAGTATGTGTTCTGTGTAATTTCTCAGTTTAAAGAAACTGCAGCTTTTTTATGTTTTTATGTTATTTGATAGTGATTTATAGCTTTAGCTAGTTATGCTTTTGGTCATTCTCTTCAATATGCATGGTGCATGTTATACTTCCGGCAGCATGACATACTGTAGTTAATTGATTTCTCTACATACAAAGCATTACTACTGATTTGTAATGGTTTATGTGTAAATTTCATGTTAGTTTCATGGATTTCATGTCCTGTGCTTGCAATCATTTTTCCCAAGCACAACTATGAAAGCATGTGAAAGTCAGAAACATGCACGCATATGAGATCTTGTATTTTCTATGAGGGTGAATCTCTGTGGATTGAAAATATTTGCTTCTTTATTTTTCCTCCAGACCGAGCATGTAACCCCAGCCTGCTGAGTATCTTCCAGCAGATCGCTGCCCCCACTCTGGTCCCTATGGAGATGGAGAACCAGACAGCTGTGGTGATTTTAGGAACAGAAGAACCCATCCTGACGGCACCGTACCTGCAGTGGTGGGACGCTCAGAGCATCGTGGGGCTTGCTTTATTTGTCCTGTGTATCATTTACTCCAGGTAGGATTATTATCACTGGGTAAGATATGAAACATTAGTATTCATATTCAGAACTTCCTGTCAGCATAAAGTAATTTCCAGGAAGTGGTCCTGGTTCAGTTGTGGTTTTGCAGTGTGCAGGCATTGATAGGTGGAATGAGAGGATTGTTAACTGATTATTGATGGGCCTCACAACGCTAACAGCCTGTGTGTTTGGTTCAGATTCTCACTGAGCAAAGAAATAGAAAAATATGAGCACAGTCCTTTCAGTTCAGCTCATGTAATGGTTATAGGACCTTCACTTCACAGCTCCACTCAGCATTATCCCTGGAGGCTCCATTACAATCACATGCAAGGCAAAAATAGGAAAATATTCACAAGCTGAAGCTAAACACATGATCTTCATCTGTCAACTGTTGTTTCCAAGTTCAAGAATGAACTGTGAAAATCAGCTTTTAAGCCAACAACATGGACATTTAAAACAAAAAGTTTAATTTGGACATCTACGAATCGATTGAACTGGATCATCCACTGACAAAGATCAAAAGTTCCAGAACAACAGCTAAACAGACTTGAGGGTGGATTTTTTTTTGTCAGCTACACCAATACAGTTCAGTTTATTAGAAGTAAAACAACTGTACTTCAGCATACTTGCTACCTCCTGTAGGTATGTGAAAGTGAAAACATAAGCGTCCAATCACAGCAAAGAATGTGATTAGTATATTTCAGTAGAAGTGTAGATGCTTTTTCTGTTTGGTCAGTCTGTTTGTTTCCTCACATGTTCTTATTTCTTGTATTAAAAAAAACAGTAAGTTGTCTTTTTTTTTTTAAATTGGACACACAGCATCCATCTATCTCTGCTTTGCCCTCAGTATCCGTTCATCCAGCACCAGCCAGGTGAACAAGCTCACCATGGCCTCCAAAGACTCAGCCATCCTGGATGAGAGCAGCAGCAGCCCCGACCTATCAGAGGAGGTGTCTGGACCCAGGCGGGTGCTGGACAATGAGCAGGACATTGTCCAGTACAGCTACTCCTTCTTCCACTTCATGCTCTTCCTGGCATCACTCTACATCATGATGACCCTCACTAACTGGTACAGGTCAGTACTATCCCCCACCTCAATACTCAGTTCAAACTAACAAAGTAAACAGCACAGCACTGCAACAGAAAATGTACTATTGTTTCAGTATTGCACTACATAGCATCCATATTACATGCTGCTGCCACTAACAACACAAACAGCACTGCTCTGTTGTTTTTCATGCTTTCAATTCATTTACAACTATTGCCACAGCAAATGTTTTAAGAAGAATAAAATATAAGATTACACTTTTGACACAAGCTCAAGGTGAACATTAAAGCTGCTGTTCTATGTTTTGCTTACTCTCAAAAAGTCCCATGAAAAGACCAAAACCAGTAATGTGTTAGACCATCTCTCAATATTTTCTGAACTCTCAAAATGTAAATGACATCTACTGCAGCTTTTGGCAAACATCACTCAAACAGAAGGAAATTATGTATTTGTTAGGGACTATTTTTAGCAGCGGATTAATCCACATTTGGTGCTTTAGTGACACAGGACTGTGTGTGTGTGTGTGTGTGTGTGTGTGTGTGTGTGTGTGTGTGTGTGTGTGTGTGTGTGTGTGTGTGTGTGTGTGTGTGTGTGTGTGTGTGTGTGTGTGTGTGTGTGTGTGTGAGATGAAGGAACATGTCACCCAGTGCAGAGGTGTGGCTCATTGATGTGTGTTAATAGTTTCTGAACAACAACATGTTGGATACACACACAATACTTGTTAGTAGGACACATTAATTATTGGTTTTGGACGTGTCATGGGTTGACAGCCTTTTTCTTAAAATATTGGGCAACAACACATAAAGGAAAATTCTGGTATTATTCATACATAAATCAAAACAACATATCAAGACAAGCAATTAATTTTTTCATTTGTCTATAATTCACGGGAAGTGAGTAAGATCATTATAGTCATAGATATATAACAGAGCAAAGTATCCCTACTGTCCCTTCCATCAACCATCAACAATCAACAATTTTACATAAATGATTCAAACACTTGTCTCTGAGTACAGCTGAAAGTAAACTTAGAAAAGTAGCCGACTAGATTAGCTATTGCTGCTAACTGCTAAGGGATCTATTAACAGAGCAATCATCCAGCTGAATGGCCACAATTATGAGAACGACCCACACAGGCTGAAACATACCTGTATTTCCCTTTAATGATTTGTCTTGTTGAACATACACAGTCAAGTGTACCAAGAGAAAAGAAGGGCAAATGATGACTCTGTTTTAAACATTCATTAGAATTCACAGACCAACTTCATGGTTCAGCTTTGACCTACCTGCTGTGGTTGTGTGAGCTAGTTTTTCAGTGCAGTGATGGATCACAGTGTTACCAACATTATCAATGTGTTTACATCATTTTAGCTAAAAAGAGGGTTGTTTACAACAAGCATGACATACTGGACATTTGCCCTTTAGGACTGTTTTAACAATGTTACAATGCACCCTCACATCTAACCTCTAGACCCAGGTAAAGTTTAAGCCCTCTAGGGAGATCCACCTCTGGTACCACATTCCATTCTGTTTTCTCCATCTTTTAAATATGATGAGTAAGTGAAGAATGATGACTGAAAGACCTGTTGTTGTGTTTTCCTCTTGGCAGTCCTGATGCAGACTACACCATAACCAGCAAGTGGCCTACAGTGTGGGTGAAGATCACCTCCAGCTGGGTGTGTTTGGCCCTGTACATCTGGACCCTGCTGGCCCCCATGATCCTCACCAACCGAGACTTCAGCTGATCAGCATCCACTCTGTCTCTGACTCTACTTTGTCCTCCACAAATCCTCTCTTTTTTCTTTTCTTTTCTTTTTTGTACCTACACTCCAGCCATACTGCTACATCTTACTGTCATATTTAAAGTTTTTTTTATACATTTAGCTCAGATTTCATTTCATTATTTTTGTTTTTTAATGATTCAGAGGTGCCATAACAGCTGCTTCATATGAAGGTATTTACTGTCGTGATTGTATATGTAGAATCACAGGTCAGGTCTCTAAATGCTTCACTCATAGAGACTGAGGACAATCTCCCAAATGTCATTATTAAAACAATTAAAGTTAAAGCAAAACCTGTATTGCAGAACCAATCCAAAGTCTTTAGGGCGGTCCTTTATTCTTGGGGTGGTGACATGAATTTCACTAAAGAGGAGAATGTGTCCTTTATTAAATGTCTCGGCACTATTAAGCAGCTACTGTGCATTTAAACATCCCCAGACTTCAGTAAGTGGAGATCTCTGACTATCTGGCATCACAAAACTGTTTTATAGCAGTCACAGCAGCTGCTTGTCCACCCAAACACAATCACACATTTTCTATTGAAGCACAAAAACACACCAAGACCAAAAGTATTCCATTTTGAGTGAATAAAGCACAAGGTTCAAAATAAAACAGTCTTACATTTTCAGATGATGTGCTTGTTGTTGTTCAGATTAAATCAAGCAATTCCTTCTTTATTCTTTGTATTATATAAATAAATATATAAATGTTTTAGAAATGTCAGTATTACAATCACCCCCATTACAGCACTGAGGGCTGGTTTGTGACCTGCATACAGTAGTGAGCTGATATAGTACACTGCTATTTATGCCTTTTAATGCCTTATATGTCTGTAAAAATATATATGAATATATTGAGAGAAATATGACATACACAACTGCTCATAAATATGATACATTACTGCAATATGACTTAAAGACTATTTAACTTTCTGCCAAATATTCACAGACCAAGATATTCAATGTAAAGGTGTCTTTAAGATGTTATGGTTTCAGGTTGTAAAATTGAATTCACAGAAGTGACATGAATACACAGATACAATCCAAATATTTGTTTAAAGCTGAAATGTTTAAAGGTGATTATTTTATTTTCTGTGCGTCAGCGTGACTCCAAATAGTAGCTTAAATATTTATCATGATTTTACTTGTAAAGAATGTCTTTTTTAATCCTGAATACAGTTGTGTTTTGTAAAAAAAAATGTCAGTGTTATTTGAATGACCAAATGTGTTTAAGTGTATGAATCAAACCAAACCAACACTGACCAAATGCCTTTACTGTAGTTATTATGTGGCATATTGTGAGTGTGTGACTGTAAGCAGACTGTAGTGCTTCTACAGCTTCTGATTTATAGTCGTTTATGTTTGCTTTTGTCACAGCAGAGAAGAATGTGCAGAACAAACTGGATGCATTTTGGACTCAGAAGTTCATTTAGCTTGCAATATAAAACGTGATACATTATTTTTTACCAGCAACATCACATGGTATATTCTCATTTAAATGTATTGTTTGTTTTTTCTTTCCTTATTGTTTCCTCATATTGAGAAATTGTTCTGAAAAAAATGTTTAATGTACACCGGTAATTATTTCTATGATGTGGTGATCTGTACTGATAAGCACTTCCGCTGTGTGCTGATATGAAGGAACTATATTTTGAAAACTGCACAGGAGCTTTAGGGATTTCACACTTTTTTATGTGTTCCCTAATATGTTAAAAAATTAGTATATTAGAAGTCTGGCTCTTTACAGCAAGTTCTGAAACTCTGTTGTGACTTAAAGCAACAGTGAAATTTTGTGAGCGAATAAAGGCGATATTAAAAACTTTTTTTTAAATCATGATTCTTTTATACTGTTGTGCCTGTAGTGATGCTTCATATTAGTGTCACATAAACCTTTAATGTATGTTTGCACAGGAGGTTTGTGGAGAGACATAAGACATACTTGAAAGACCTGTCCTTTAAGTAAGTTATAATTATATCAACCCCTGAAAAGTCAGTAATTATTGCAGTAGCACATTACACATGATTTGGCCCACAGTGCCTGTATGCAGACCAGCAGCACATCTGTTAGCATCTGTCCAGTAAAACTTGTGCTGTTTAAAGTTGCCCATATACTTATTCTTAAAGTCAATAAATACCAACTCCTGCTATTTAAGTTGTACCAATATCAGATAAACTAGCAGTATACCTGGTTTGGTTCAGAGAGGACTTGTGAACACCCAGTAAGCAGAGATGGACAGCTTTTGAAAATGGTCAATATCTACACAAATAGGAGATTCATTACCAACACCAAAATGAGACTTTCATAATTCACTTGGAAAACTGGAAAACTCACTGACTCTTTTTAGAATGACAACCCTGTGAAAGAGGTGTGAAATAGGCCCTCCATGACAAATGCTAAACAATATGGAAATAAAAGAACAGCTTGGTTTTTGTATCAAGTTGTTGTCCTTAGCTTACTTAGTTTATAGCTTAACAATAATAACAGCACACCATTAATAAAAAGAGTGCATAAAAGCAATGTCCACAATAGAGTCTGACAGTTATACACAGAGAAGCAGGAGATTTAGTTATTAGTACAGCTCTGGTGTTCTTTAAACCAGTGTTTTTGCAATATATACACTGGTGAGTCAGGACGGGAATCTTGTAATCAATCCTGGCGGAGATGGGAAGCCAATGGAGTGAATGTAGAATAGGTGTGATGTGTTCATCAGGACCCTTGCAGCACTATATTGTTCATATTTTCAGAATATGAAATGAATATCTAAATGTTACAAAAAGGTTTTTAATGTGTGTGACAAATACAGTGTATGTCTGTAAAGAGTTCAGCTGAGTTTCTGGAGAGTAAACAACCTCAAATCTGATCAATTCAGACGGAGCTGCTAACATTAGCATACAGCTTGATACAGTGGCCTTTGGGACTTTTGAACAGTGGATGAGTCATTATTTACAGTTTTACACAGCTGTATTCTCCTTTGCCTTGGCAGTAATACTCAGTTACTGCTGTCAACTAGTTAGCTGGGCATGCTTTGTGTCTAAATAACACTAGACCACACAGACACAGTTTTTACACTTTTGTCAAAGTAAAAAGACACTGTCCTCCAAAGTCCTCAGATCTCTCTCACTATAGTACAATGGTCAGATGGTACAATTTCCATTGCTAGCAAAACCAATCAGTGTACAGCATGTCACCTTAATCTGGCAGATTAGGTTTTCGTCTTTCTTCCAGCCCAGTAAATTGTCACCAGGCTATATCCACTGATTCATCTGTGACCTAATTACTGGGCGGTGCCATTCAGTGCTGTATGTAGGCAGGTGATCACTCATCAGATGGATGTATCTGCCTCTTCTTGGAGCCAGGTTTCCATTCTGGCTGGCGTGTGCGCAGTTTGGCATGCTGGCGTGTCTGCCATGTTTCCTCACAATCTGCTCTCCCAGCAGTGTGCATTTGTACAGCTTTTGTGTTGCACGTGTCATTGGGTTTATATCTGCTTCTGCTCCTTTATTTTGTTTTGCTTGCAGACCCAGAGTAATATTTCCTCACTTCGAAATCTAGTTTAACGCAGCATCAGTTGTGTGTCAAGTTAGGCTTGCTTCATTTTATTTCACTAATTCTAGGCCTAGGCTTTTATCTGGCCTCCAGCTAAACAGAACTCTTTCTTTTAGGGTCTCTGATCTGCTGTGATAGAGACTGAGTTGCAGCGGTTCCCCTTCTTCCACTGCTGGGAAACTGCACCTTTGTTCTCTTTGTATACCTGAGATTACATTACTTTTAATTCAACTGCAGTTCACAGTTGGTAAATGGCTGCATTTATATTGCACTTTTATCCAACTGAGTTCAGTATCTTGCCCAAGGACACTTCGATGTGCGAACTGGAGGAGCTGGGGATCAAACCACCGACTTTCTGATTAACGGACAACCCGCTCTACCTCCTGAACCACAGCCACCCCACAATTTTGGTGTTTTGCACACTTTGCAGGTATTTTTAAGGCAGGCTGTGCACTATGGGAGACACCATGGCCTCTTTCCAAGCCCCCCAGGGTATTCCTGCTCCCTGAACAACAGCTGCTATGTCTCTACATCACTACATCAGCTGTTTCTACATTGCTGCCTCAGTAATATTGTATATGATCTAAAAGAAACTAAACTGAGAATGCAACTTTTTTTTCCCATTTTTGATACTCGTTGCTATGGAAGCAGTTACTCGTTGCTATGGAAGCAGTTACTTGTTGCTGTGGAAGCAGTTCCTTTAGAAGTATTGTGGATCCATAGAGAGATAGAGCCACTCATCATGCCCATCATATCAGAGCTTGATGGCAATGACTGGACCAGATATGATTTTACTAAGAGGGCTCATCATCATGAGTTTAACAACATTTATCAGTCACTGCTGTAGATGTACATCAGCTGTCTGTCAGGGACAGGTTTGGCACTGTGAAGTCTCTATCCTCAGGCTCCTTCTGAGCGCTGTGCTCCACCCGGCAGCTGAACTTGGAGCCTTGGTTGTCCCTGTTGGGAATGAATTTGAGAAAAGTGACCATGGAGTAGAGGCCGTTGGCGCTGAGGCTAGGGGGAGTGTTGAAGAAACCAGTGTGAACTGTCTCTTTATCTTTAGTCCATGTCACTGTCACATCTTTAGGACAGAAGTCTTTGATGCACAGGTGCAGCGTACACTCTTCCTTCAACAGAGGGCGCCGCGGTTCACAGTCGATGAACGTCACTTTAGGAGGAACCCCTGTTTCAACAAATATTAAAATACATATTAACAATGGAAGATAGACAAATTCTCTTTCAACAAGTTTAACATTTTCACAGAGTGGAATGGGATGAAGCTTATGGGAAATGTGGTTTTCATTCTAAACAGTTCCATAAAATTGCATATGAGATCTGAAAATGCTGTTGAAAATGTTTATTTCTTAGAACACCCCTGAAATGTTCTTAGTAGTTAGTTTGTAACGTGTTGAGGAAGAAGACATGAGTACGTTTTTTTTTGTCTCTCGCTATGCAAAAGTAGTGTTTAAGTCATAGAAGAATGTCATGTTGGTGAATGCGTTATAAATGTTTTAAAATGTAAGCATTAAAGTTCATTCTTGACTTTGGAAACAGCAGCTCGACAAAAACAAATCAGCTTTCGACCTCATTTCAACATCCTCCTCGGAACTTGAAGTTGCCATAGAAATAGTGCGGTTATAATGTGAGCAAAGTTTCATACTTGGTGACAAGACAATAAGCAAATGACAAATTGAGCAATCTTCATCTGCCAAGGATTACTGTGAGATGTTATTATTATTATTGTTCATTCACTTTATCCACTCTTTTTTTTTTTTTTATCCAGCTTATAGGACGGCTCTTTTGGGTGAAATAAGGTTGTAGCTCACTGTCTAGTTTACGTCAGTAGGAGAGAGACGTTGTTTGTGTTTTAACTACGTTTCACTTATGAAATACTGCTCCAGGAATGTCCAATTTGTTATATATTTCCAACTTTATTGAAGTGAGTAGCATAGCCTACAAACTATAGTTTTTCTGTCAGCGTTGCATTTGTTGTTTGGACCACTCAGGGGAAACGCAAAATGTTGCAACACTAGTGACTTCAGGGAAGCAGGAAGATTTTCCAGTTCTGTTTTTCTTTTGTTCCTGTGGACGTGTGCCAAACACACTGAAGTGGTTGGGGGTGGAGTGAAAGAAAATAAAGGGAGAACCACTGATCCTACTTTTGATTGGGAAGATTAAAATCGAATGCTCATTTCAACTGATTTTAAAATCTAAATCATGACACTCTTAGCTGATATTGAAGTTGTTTTTAGAGCCAAAGGTTGCTAGCTTTGGAGAAACACTGCTACAATACCAGTGATGTCTGTTTTAAGGCTACATGGTACAAGGCCACAGTAGGCTCATGACATTTTGGAGACATCTATCTAGTTACTTGCAGGAATCATTTCAGACTGGTACCTTGAGAGTTGATGTGGTACAAGGAGTCTTTGTAGCCCGTATCAGGGAAGCTGGAGTGATAAACCCGGCAGGTGTAGACTATCCTTTCGTCCTCTCTGGCCATGACCAGCTGGAGCTTACTCCACATGCTGTTAAGGCGGTTGTGGTGGGAGAAAGGTCCAAAGCGTGTGATAGCGCGGACTGGCTCCCTGTCGTTCCTGAACCATTCTAGGCGGATGTCCTGTGGGTAAAAGTTCTCCACCCGACAGCAGAGAACCAGCAGCCTCTCCACCTCGGGGATCTGAGGGATGCTGGAGATCTGGAGTAAGGATGGTTCCACTGGAGGTGTGTGAGTGTGTGTGTGGTGAGAGGAGAGAACACTGTTATTAAATAATGTGGGAGGAATTCACAGGAGATAACAATGTTCCTCTATGGGTACCTACTATAACTGGTGTAATGTTGATCAATTGTACAGTAAATATGTAGTCGTAGAAAATGCAACTGATTCTGATATTCATAGTTTTGTCAGATCTAAAACTATAATGTTTGTTCTGTGGGTTGTGTCAACATGAGGATTCATCCTCAGAGTCATGGCTATAAGACATATTTCTCCCACCAAATTAGGTCCTATGTTCCCTCAGGCCTGCATTCCCACAGTACAGGTATGGCCATTACCAAATGCACATAACGTGTTGTTGCCCCCCCCCCCCTTTAACCAGGGTTTATTTTCCAAGCTCTTTTTTTCATCTATGAAAGCGCTTGAAAGACAGGTGAAATTCTTTATTGTATTATTAAACTGAGGGAACATAGGGCTGTGGGAACATAGACACACTCGCAAAATCTGGACCAAAGTCTTGAGAGACTTGTAGGGTCATCATAGCTGTGTTTATGAAGTGTTTCGAATCTAATTAATAACTCACTTACAACCATTTATAAATCCTTTTATAGGTGTAGTCTTATTGTAAAGTGGTACCGATACCAGTTTGAGGTCAGGTTTTTATTTAGAGCACTCACCTTTGACATCGACTGTAGTCTCTTTGCTGAAACTCTTGTTGTTACACTGCACCACACACTGGTATCTGGTCTGGTCTTCAGTAACACTCAAACACACAGATAGGACAGATGTATGGTCTCTGCCATATGATGAGAGACTAGCCTGCTCGCTCAGATCCTTGCCAAGCAACGGAGAATCAGACCCTGGCATAATCACAGAGTCCACACCGCCTCCCACTTTAAACCATTTCACTTTGAGGTCCTTCTCTCCGGCTCCTCCGATGGTACATTTAAGATCAGCTGGCACGTCAGCATATATGATTTTAGGTTTGATGATTTCAGAAACAATGGGTGGAACTGTAGAGAGAGATAAGAATGCACGTTGTTTCACAATTAAGATTATAACAAGCATTTTCTTTTCATTCTGATTATGAGTCAAAAATAAATGATACATTACAAAGATGAAGAATCATTTTACCCCAAACTATGATCCTTATCTAACCCTGAGCAAGTTGATTTTGTGCCTAAACTGAATCCAACCTTAACCACAGCACTATCAGATCATAAAGCATCGTTATTTTTTAACATTGATTTGTAATGGTTTCTCAATCCTGACTGGCAGTAAACACGTACAGGTACAGGCACAACAGATATTTGCAATTGAAATGCATTAGTCTTAAAGTTGTGCTGAGTCTCGTTAAAAAAAATGGAAAATTTGCATCCTTACACATGTATCTATAAATTAAACTTTGTGACTATTTCATGAACTGCTGTGAAACTCTGTTGGAAACATAGTGAAGTAGGAAATGAACTGTCACACATTTAAAAAAAGTCAAGTATCACTACTTTAAAATGGTTCTTAAGTGCAGCACCTTAAGGGGAGGATTAGGATTAGGGTTAGGGTTAGGAGAAGTGGTTTTATTGGTATTTTGTGTCATTTGCAAAAGGATGCACATGGGCTTGTAGACAGTTTAGTATACATTCCTGCTCTTGCTGATGGCCTGATACTACTGATTGGGAGCTGGTTGCCATGATGCACCAAGAAATGTAGTAATGCATCTGCAAAGCCAACATGAACATAAACAATGCAGGTTGTTTTATGAGAAAAACAAGTATTTAATATGTTTATTAGCCCTAAACACAAAGTGTTTTGGAAGAGCTAAAGACTCCAGGAGATATAATTAAAGTATTAGATAGTGACAGTATGGATATGACAGGAAACAAGTGGAGAGAGAGAGATGGGAAACAGCATGTAACAAAAGTGCACTGGTAGAATAAAGCCACAGTGGTTGCAGCTGTGTGGCATGTGTCTTAACCAGTAAGCTACTGGGGCACTACTGGGACACTACTGGGGCACTACTGGGACACTACTGGGGCACTACTGGGACACACTGACATGGTACCTTTTAAACTTTACACCAGGCTGAAAAGCAGGGTTTCATTATCTTTTCTGGCTGAAAGTTTCACGACTGTTTCGGCTGTGACCCGACAGAGCATCACCGCTGGGTTTGTTTGACTGGGTGTGGTCAGACGCATGCTTGTAGAACCTGTAACTACACCCAAAAGTGATGTCACAGAGCGCTGAGTTACACCTGTACATCACTGCAGCACAGTGAGGTTAAACCACATGAGCAAACACAACACGGTGGAAATGTATTGAACTACAGTACACCTCTGCTACTGCTAGCTTTATCATTACTAATACTAAAACTATCAATAATACACATAATAATAATAATTCAATAAAATATTAAAGTAGAAATAAATCTGATCAAGTTGTTGCATTGCAATGAATTCAGCTTAAAATCGCTTCAGAGTGAACTTTTGAAGTATTGTTCTATTCTACATGCATTATGTCATCACATTTACACTTTTTAAAGGACCAATCAGAATATTAGTCAAACTGTAATATCACTTACTATGATCTCAGCCTGTTTTGAATTTAATACATACTCCACAGACTTAGAATTGCATTCCTATAACATTGTTTGACTTACTTTTTCTACTCCACGCATTCTTCTTTCCTTGTCTAAACCTGGCACCTACATTACCCACAATGCAACTCAACTTGATTCATTTGACCATACAGATTGGGTTGTGTTATGGTAATAAGGACTACGGTAGCATAGAGCTGCTAAGCCTCCAGCAGAGATGAGGAGTGGGCTACTTCTTCTTCTTCTTCTTCTTTCTAACTCCACATTTGTTTCCTTTTCAAACTTTCAGTCCTCAGCCCCAGCTGACGCTAACTTGAGTGACATCACTTGGGCAGTTGATAAGATTTCACATATCTCTCTCTGGAGACACAAAAGGCCTTATACTACTATTTTCACATATGCAGCAATACCTTCCAATACCTGCAAACACACTTTGATGTGGAAAATAAATCGCTCAAAAATGTGTCTTCTTGTTCTTACAGTTGGATATTTTAGCTTCACTGTGCAGAATGATGTATGTACGAGTTTGACACTAGAAGGTTGTTTTTTTATATTCATCTGCTGAAAGTGGAAATGTTCTCTGTGCCCATTGAACTTCCAGTTTTAAGTTGTGGGCCTTGTTGACATCACAACTAGTTTGAAAGCTAATCCTGGTCCAATATTCAACTGAACCAGTGTGATGTGGAAAAACCTCCAGTGCCTAAAGATAATGAACTTTACAGTAAAGTAGGAGACAGTTAAACTTCTGAAATTATATACATTTCTAATAGGGCACAGGGATTTTAACAAGATAACTGAACCTCAAATCAGACACAAACATGATTCAAAGTAGAGTATTTTACACACATCTTAAGTGATGTCTGGAAGGAATCTTTAAATGAAACACGCACTTTGATCAAGTTGAGACATACCTTTGTGGAAACGTTTGTAGAGAAATACAGCAACTCCAATAACGGAGGCGACCACCACCAAACTCATGACACAGGTGACCAGGATCACAGTGGCGGGACTGTCAAAGGGTTGTGATGGAGCTAACGGCAAATTGAGAGATGCAAATTAAACTTAATGTTTTATTAATCATGGGTAATGATGTAAATGTATTTAAGAGTGAAATAGAGAAATGGCACCTTGTACAGTGAGTGTAACAGATGTGCTGTAAGGGCTGCTGTAGGTCTGGTGCTCCACCTGGCAGATGATGTGTATATTTCTATGTGTCACTGCAGAGGAGTGCAGCGTGATGCTACTGCGGATACTGTAGGTGCCGTCTGGATTGTGAACGGCCATTTCGGTGCACACGCGGAACAGCCGGCTTACACCTGCATGGACCGTGTGGGAGCCGTTTTGGATGAGCCATGTGACGGACAGTTTCTTTGGGTAGTAACTTGTGATGTCACACTGTATGGTCTTCTCCTCCCCTTCAGTCACTGCTGCATTTTCTGGTAGTGACACTGAAGGCCGAGCTGGGGGGAGAGGTCAAACACAACATATGTTTTATTAGTAGGGTGATCACTCTGATGAATTCTGCAGCATGGCTAAACACACAAATGTCACAGTGTTGAAAGCTAGCTGAGATGTGACAAACTCAAAATGTCAACCTGTAGAAAACTGAGATGTAGCTGTTATCTGTTTTAGTGGTGATGATAAAAGAATATAAAAAATATAGTCTGCAGTTGAACTCTCTGACTTTCTATCTGTCAGTCAAAGAACATTTTCCCATTTTTGGTATTCAGTTGACTTTCAGTGGTTTAAGATTAGAATAAAGAGTCAAAACACTGTGTCCATCACTAGAATATGGAGTCTAAAATGTGCCAATGTAATATTATTATACGCAAGACTTTATGTGTTTTGTTTCATTTGTATAAATGAATTGATTAAAAAACAAAGCAATTATAAACTGACTGGATTTATTAAATTGGCATTTTAATTATCCATTAAAATCTGAAATCAATTTTATAATTGACTCTCAAAATAACATTGAAATATTTTTTATATTCTAAGTTTATGTTTTAATAACTAATGTATCTGCTCATCATTCCTCATCCTGCTTTATCATTTAGCATTTTGTGACAAAACCTCATACCCTTGACTGAATTTGATCAAATGTTTTATAGAAGTATGTTTTATTTGGCTTATTATTTGTTGTCTGTTTTTTTCCCCTAATCTTTTAATACTGTAACTGTGAAACTGTCTTGGCCAGGTCTCTCTTGTAAAGGAGATCTGTGGGTCTTAATCTTAATGGGACTAACTTGCCTAAATAAAGGCTAAATACAATCAATTAAAAAAGTGATCATTTTAATAGAGAGACAGCGCTCTTTAAAACTGCACTCAATATTTTATGTTAACAATACATCAAAATGACAATGTGTAAAGTGAGAGGAGTCACTCTTACAGTGACTAACACAAAGAGTTAAGTCTAGTGTTTTAGAGTTTTTAAGCTCATTGTTTTGGTTTTCTGGCTCACACCTCTGTGTCGCTTCACACTCATCACCTTCATTTCCAGCAGCAGCATGCAGCTGTTCTCAATGAAGAAGCCATAATAACTTTATGAGGTGATGACAATATTGTGTTTAGAGCTTGTTCTGCCACCCACTTAATTTAATTTAATATTTTGATTTCATTTCATTTAACTAACTTAACTTAATTGACTTTACTTGAATTGAGTTTGCCAGTGGCGCATTCTGGCCCCCATACCAGAAATCTGACATGCTATTAAAATGAGTGAGTGCAAAGAGGAGAAAAAAGCTATCTAAGGAGGAGAATAGAGTTTTGTGTTTGTGAATCAGAATATCTCGAGATCATTCATAAATCCAGACTGGTGTGAAACATATTCCATTAGAAAAACAAACAGGTCAATACCCAGTACTTCCAGTGAGGTGGTCTCTGTGTAGAATTCAGGTGTTATAATTCTGCACTTGTAGAGCCCTTCATCTCCCACTGTCACATTATGAAGCAGCAGAGACGCATCACTTTTTAGCAGCCTCATTTTATCCACTGTGGAGCCCACTCTGCTCACATTAGCACGCCCATCCACAAACGTGTACACGGTGCTCCTCTCTGAACGTTTATCCTCCCTGTTCCACTCCACAGTGAGAGTGCTCCACTCCACCAGCTTGGACAGTTTATCAAACAGGCAGCTGACAGTCACATCTGATCCAACCAAAACACTGAGCTTTCTTGTATCAGCAGAGGAACCTGAGAACAGCAGACCAAATCATGTGACAATAAACCATGGTCTGTCCTTTAAAACTCAATGAAAATCAATGTTTGATATTTACCTCTACAGTGCAAAATGATGATCACGACATTAATCACAATTTTCACATTCCATCGGCGCTCCATTTGGGTTCAGATGCCTCGTTGTAGGTACATGCTTGAAGTGGTTATGAAGGAAAACTAATGACGCACTAGTTTCATGACGCATAGTTCAAACAGATGCACTGAAAGTCACATGGTTGTTTAATGAACCGCTCAAAGCAGGGATTGGCTGGTAAACGTTCTCCTGCCTGTTAATCATATCATATTATATAATTCTTGGACTTTGACACATGCCTGCAGTCTCTTGCTTGCTGTCCTGCAGAGTCTTAAGGTGTAAAGGTGATTGGTGGTTTTAAAACATGCACTCCACCTTTTTTTTTTTACTGCATGTTACACATATACTTCGCTCCTGTAAGCACTTGTTGAACACTGAATCCAAAACTGACAGTATAGTTCTGTGGTCACCAGCCCTGCTCCTGGAGAGCTACTGCCCTGTATATTTAAGGTATCTCCCCACTATAATTACTTAATAAATACTTAATTATTAACTGATTATCAAGCAGCCGCAGCTTTTCAAGAGCTTGATAACGAGTTAATAATTAGAATCAGGTGTGTTAGAGTGGGGAGATACCTAAAACATGCAGGGCAGTAGCTCTCCAGGAGCACAGTTGGAAAATGATATAGGTCAGAGGTGTTCAATCTATTCCATTAAGGGTTAATGTGGCTGCAGGTGTTCATTCCAACCAATCAGGAGCACACCAGGATCCACTCATTTAATCAACTGACCTCAGTCTTCAGACAGCTGATTGGTCAAGTCATGCGTGCTCGATTGGTTGGGCACACAGCCCTTTATGGAGTAGTTTAGACATGCCTGGTATAGATCATAAATACAGCCACCAAAAACAGCCTATAGTTACTTTTGAGTGACAGACATCAGCTGCTTTTATATATTAATTTACAAAATATTCATCAAAACAGTTTACCCATGTAGATGACCCACTTGTCTTAAAGAGTACATCAGTCTGTGAAAACTATTGCATAAAGTGTTCAGTAGTTATGAAGGGAAAAATCTAAATGTATTTTTTGGCTTGCAATTAGTTACAATTACAAAGCATTACATTGTGTCTTACCAATGAGCAAGTAGTCTCACTTTGAATGTGACATTTATGTTAATGTGAGAAATCAAGATCACAAACTGCTCCCAGGTGTAGCCACATCATTACAATGCCTTTTCTAATAATATTGGTCCATTAAAGAGAAAAAAAGACATCTATGTTTATTACAAAATGTTTTATTATGTGTTACTTTGCATTTAATAGTCTTTTCTGTTCAATAACAGCTTTATCATTTTAACGTGTTTCCAGAAGCATTACTTCCACACAGGCTTGTTCCAGTCCAGAGCAGTGTCTCATCCCACCATGGACCTCTTCCTCCCTCTCAACCGAACCTCGTCCAGCTTTTTAATGACTGCTGACGACTTCTTGGAGGACGCTGCGTAGCTCTTCAGCAGCTTCTCAAACAGCGCCTCAGTGTTGGGGTGTGTGCTGAGGAAAGCCTTCTCCAGCACATACAAGTCCACCCCCTTATCCTCCGGCAGAGCCGAGATGTAACTCAGGCCGAAGTCGATGAGGACGAGGTCAGACTCTCCGTCCTCCGGGCTAAGCCTCAGCAGCATGTTGGAGGTGGTCAGGTCTCCGTGGATCACGTCCTCGTCGTGCATTTTGGCCAAGATCTGACCCACCCTCTGAGCCAGGCGCTCCAGCTGGGGATCAGGACAGGAATCAGGCTGCTGGGCGGAGGTGATGTGGTCACGCACAGTCGCGGAACCTGTGATTTCCTCCAGGAAAATACAATGGGAGGTGTAGTCCACAAAGTAGACTACCGGGGCTGATATGCCTGAGAGGAAAGAGATGTGGAAGGAGAATGTGTTTTAACAGGTCTCT
Source organism: Scomber scombrus (assembly GCF_963691925.1). Lineage (NCBI taxonomy): Eukaryota > Metazoa > Chordata > Actinopteri > Scombriformes > Scombridae > Scomber > Scomber scombrus. Next base: position 2,935,532 of record NC_084972.1, read on the forward strand.
GATTAAAGGATAAGGCTAGAATTATTCTGTTTTCCATGGTGTTAACATATTCCATGAAAAGACATCAATACTTTGACTTTCCGGCTATGTCTGTGGTTCATTCCAACTGAACACATAAAACTTTATAACAGCTCACAAATAGTTTGTTTGGTTTAAAAATGAGCTCAATATTATCCTAAAACAGCAGGTCGTCATAGTTTTTAGCAAACATTACTGACAGGAGGAAACTGTGCATTTGTTGAGGACTATTTGAAGTGGCAGATGATGGGATGGTGTGTTTTTGACACAAACTACAGTGTGTGTTCATGGTGATGAATGCGCACACACACACACACACACACACACACACACACACACACACACACACACACACACACACACACACACACACACACACACACACACACACACACACACACACACACACACACACACACCTTGTTGGTTTGGGTCTGTTCATGCAATGTGTTGACAATAAGACAGTGATAGATTGACTATCATCAGACTTAATCTCTTAAGATAGAGAGATACAGAAGGTGGGGGGTGTGCACTTTTCTGGACATGTCAGTAGGGCTGCATCTGTATGAGTAACAAAATACTAGCATGCAGTATTAGTGTACTCTGCCCTCTAGTGGCCTTGCAGGTGCACAACACTTATTCAGGACAAGGAAAACATTAATTTACAGGTGCTGAAATCTTCTTAAAAAAAACATTCAAATATCATTCACTGTACTATGTGACCTGATTTAGAATTTCATTTTGCCATTTATTAATAAGGTTTTACCACGGTGACTACTAAGAGTAGTAAGCCACATTCTGATAGGTGTGATAGCACAAGCAGACCAAAACAATCTACATAAATAGTTTACCTTATTTGCTAGTTAATTACTAACTATGATTACTTGATGTATGAAAATTCATCAATTAATTGATTGGTCGGGAGCTTGCTGCTTCTGTCTCCTATCATTGTTAACTGAATATGTTTGTTTTTCTGCTGATCTCACAAAAAACAAGTACTTAAAAGACGTCAAACTGAGATTTGGGATGTTTTGTTGGGCGTTTTTTTTCACTTTTTATTCACATTTTATAATCTAAACGATGAATATTGTAGTGGAGAAATAATATTCATTATATCTATATGCATTTCAGTATTCTGTTAAACTGTGTTAGGCTTTGTTAGCTTGTGTATCTTTCTCATAGTGTGGGAAAGTGCTGTGTACCGGACTCCCACTAAGGCACTGATAAGATACCACCGAGAAGGCCTCGTTATGTATCAGAAGAAGGCCTTGTTATGTATCAGGAGAATGGGCTGATTCTCAGAGAGGTGTGGGATGAGCCCGAAAGGTATTATAACTTTGGTTCTGTTTCTTTACAGTTCAGTTCAGTTCTGTTCTCTGTACCTTACGTGTGCTGTGTGCTGAACTCATCTTGTACAAGATATAAATATATTAAAATACTAGTTTGTGATCTAAATTCGTTTACTGGACTTTACTGGATTTTCTCTCTCACCCTTAATTAAGGAAATCTCCACAGCAATATCGATAAAACTATCCACAGAATAATCAATACTGAAAATAACTAAAAAGCAACCTTGATGACTATAGCTGAGCTCAAGTGAACACATGTAACCTAATGTATGGGAGAAACAAACAGTTAAAACATAATAGTAATTAACTAGAGCCTTACAGCCATGAGGTTGTTATTTTATACATTCTACAGTTGAGCAACACCAGCTGTTCAACCAATCAGAATCTAGTGTCACAAAATGTCACGGGTCACAGATTAGTTTGTAACACTAGTCTAGTTCACAGTATGACACTGGGAGGTTCAAGCTAGCAGGATAGCTAAGCCACGTAGCTACCTTCATTTAACCCTATGACTTTATTATTTCCAGCAGCGTGTTTCTGCTCTACAGCGGGTTATAAGGAGCTCCAGCTCGGGTTATAAGGAGCTCCAGCCCGGGTTAAACTTGCCTGCTCTCCGGCAGCGCAGGATGGAGCGGACCTCCTGCACCGTCCTGCGGTGTGTCAGCTTCTCGTCTAGCACCGGGTGTCTGTACTGTTTCTTGAACCTTTCTTTCACAATAGTCGGCTTGCCCAGAAACTGTGCCCGGTACACCCGAGCTTCTGCTCCTTGTTTTAATAACTCTGCTTTACCGAGGAATTCCGGCAGCGCCATGCTGCTGTCTTTGGCCGTGTTTACTTCCGGCTCTGTACGGTTTGCTTCCTCTGCTGTCTTCACACACTGCCCCCGAGCGGCCAACTGCATAACTACACAGATACATCTCACTGACATGGCCACATGAATTCATGTTTTATTAGTTATAAAATAAATCTTTAGCTTTTCACTTTCAGTCCATTATGGGTGACCAAGGAGATAAAATATTTAAACTATCCCTAAATCTACAAATACACACCTTTATGTGAACTAAAGCTCCCATAAATTGTATGAAGACATAAAAATACTCTGCTGGGGGCATAGTGTGTGCCTGATGTGTTTTTTTTTCTCACAAAAAACAATTAATTAGAGATGATTAAAATTACAACTAAGTACTCCTCCTTCAATTAAAGTAAATCCAGAATCAATGAATATGTAAATAATTCATTTCAGAAGCTGAACAGCTGGACACAAGATGTCTCCTACCTCACAATAAAGTCCATTCTCAGTGTTTGTGGACTGGAGGCTTCAAGTTTACACATCACATTTGTATATGTTGAACATTGGACCAGGGTAGTCCAGGTAGGAGGTTCAACAAACTGAGTCTAACCCTGAACTCTGAGTTGACTTACTCTGAGATGGGAAACTCTGAGTATCCGGTTCTAGAACAGCTGATCTGAATTAGGTAAATCAGGTGAAATTAGGTGAAAAAGTGGTCTAACGTATTTGGAAGCAGCTAAAAATGAAATAAGAAAAACATAATTCAGAAAAGTAAGGCACATTTTGCTGGGCTATGATTGTACCTCGCTTTGATTTTATTCCTAATTGATGTAGGCTATTAAATAAAGTAAATATTAATTCAGTGGCTATTTTAACATGTAATTTAAACCCCCAACAGAAAGCTGTTTAACACATGTCCTCTCATCTAATATCCTGCTTAGTAGATTTACATTATACACTATTTTAACACAATTTTACATATTATACATATTGGAGTCATTGATTTTAAGACTAACATGTGACGATGTGTACATGATTATATAAAATACTTCCTAAAAATTAGATGAACAAGAAGGCAGATATGGCCGGACAATGTTAAGAAATGATTGGGTGTAATGAACAGTGATACCGTTCTAACAGATATTCATCTCGGAATGCGCCTGAGTACATCTCCCGACATAAGGCATTGCAAATTAATTCTGCCTCGATATGTATCAGATTGTGAAGAAACGGACAACCCATGTGTGGCAGCTTGCTTCAGGTGGGAGGAGACCGGTAGAAACTCAGGGTTTCTTAAAGAAAACCTGAGTCAGTTACCATGGTTACTGACTCAGAGTTTCAGTTACCTCTCTTTCTGGAACGGTTAACACAGAGTTTCCCTCATCTTAGGGAAAATTTAATCTGAGTTTTCACATAACCTGCTTTCTGGAATACCCCCCAGGATTGGCCCATTGTAGTTTCAGCAGTAATAAGACAACACTCAGGGCATTCATTTGGCTCACTGAAGTTCACATTTTGAGGATGTTTTTCCCATACAGTTGCCTGCCTGTGTGACTTCCACTAATATTAGGCTACTGCTATTATTACTACTACTTTGAAATAAATATTGGCCCAATCTTTGAATTTGTTACATGATGATAAATGTTCATACAAAGTACTGTGGGATCTACTTGAGTGTTTACTTCATAAGGTAATGAAACAGCATTCAGTTTTTCCCATAATCAGCATCATAATGAGGGTATTTGCTGATGTTGCACTCTGATTATATACCTACTGCTATTACATTGCTACTGATGCTGGCACAACTAATATGACAAATATTGAATCTAGCCTATGTATCCAACAGTAAACATGAAACATCAGCTTTATTTTCTTTAATGTCATAAAAACAAAGTTAAAACTTACAAACTTTAAAATAAACTATGAGGAATTGTCTTTGGCTTCACCACAAACACATGAAATCAGCAAAACATGACAAGTGACTGAGGATTCCAAATGGTTTTTAATGCGTTTATGAAATACTCTACATTGAATAATAATGTGTCATAAGATGTTTCACAAAAAACATTCAGTTATCCCTTTAACCCTCCTGTTGTCCTCGAGTCAAGGAAGGAAGGGAGGAAGAAGGAAGGGAGGGAGGAAGGAAGGATGAAGGGAGGAAGAAGGAAGGAAAGGAGGAAGGAAGGAAGGAAGGAAAGGAGGGAGGGAGGAAGGAAGGCAGGAAAGGAAGAAAGTGAGGGAGGAAGGAAGGATGCAAGGGAGGAAGAAGGAAGGAAAGGAGGGAGGAAGGAAGGGAGGAAGAAGGAAGGAAAGGAGGGAGGGAGGAAGGAAGGGAGGAAAGAAGGGAGAAAGGAAAAGAAGGGAGGAAAGAAGGACCAAGGAAAGAAGGAAGGTAATGGCGAGGAAAGAAAGACAGGAGGGAGGGAGGAAAGAAGGAAGGGAGGAAGGAAGGAAGGAAGGAAGGAGGGACGTAAAGAAGGAGGGAGGGAGGAAGGAAGGACAGAAGGAGAGAAGGAGGGAGGGAGGACAGACGGAAGGAAAGAAGGAACAGTCAAAACAGACGGGGTCAATTTGACCCGGGAGGACGACACAAAGGTTAAAATCCATAAAATGAAATCTTAGTCCTAATTTTTTTTAAATAGCAGAATCAGTGAACATATGTCATTTCAAAACATTGAACAGCTGGACACAAAATGTCTCCTACTTCTCTGTAAAGTCCATTCTCAGTGTTTGTGCACTGGAAGATTCAAGTTTCTACATCACACTTGTATAAGTTGATTATTGGACCATGATTGGCTTAAAACTAGATGTGATGTCACAGAGCATGATCAGTAGGCACCTTTAAAACTTTCCACTACAGCAAATACAGGTAAAACCAGCCTTTGAATGTCAAACTATACATCATTCTTACATCAGATAATGAGGCTCAAACAACTCATGTGATAAAAGATTTGAGTGTGGGGGGGCATTAACCATTACATACTTTTCATATTCTGACTTAGTCTCTACACCAATTCACAGTCATACATTCCCCATCAGTCATTACATGTTTAATCAATCATTCTGTTGTATTAATCTATTGAGGAAAAGACATTCACAATCACTATTTTATGATCCAGGAGAACATCTTATAGAATGATTTTTTTTTTTTTTTTTTTTTAAATAGCCCAACAGGTCAAATCTGACACTCGCATAATTTGGCTACTTGATCTATCTTCTAGATGTTGTTGAAATGCATATAGGACTAAATCTGTTGGCAACTATTGTAGCTTACCCTTCCTCTTATCTGTATTTTAATTGAGGTAACTTAGGTTACCCTTCACCTACATTGCCGTGAAGTAAATAATAGTCAGGATTGTATTGGTGCGGCAGTAAGTGAAAGGGGAGAAAGACACATGGGTTCAAAGTCTGAAAGATAAAGACACAAGATTAAATTAACACAAATTAAATTATCCCCGTCTTAAAAAGGCAAATAACCAAATGTACATAGAATAAAATGTAAACTAAAGACGATACGAAACCTCTTACCAGGTCCACCACCCTGTATGAAGGTCAAAGAGAACAAGTGAGAAGGAGTGCTGTCTTTAAATAAGGCCTGAGTGTACCAGGTGAACTCAATCAGGACAATCAGCGATGACAGAGGGTGAACCAAAGTGAGGACAGAAGAAAAAGTTAGTGGAATTAATCAAAAAAATAGTTAACTTTTACTACAATTATGTTGGTAAACCTATTTCCTTTTCAATAATAATTTAGGGCACAGGAGCACCAGCTGAGACAGGTAAACAGTAGACCAATAGCCAGGAAATGAAATGTGAAACATCCAGAGCTCAGTTCCACACCACAAAGGGCTAGATAGGAAATAGACTAGCTTACACTGCACACTCTTATCAAGAAGTACACCACAGCACGCTTCAATTGATGTTTCCCATACTGCAACTCAGTGAGCTATGTATGTTTCATTCCCTTCCCCAGACTATCATCCCCCCCTGCTACCAAGCATGCCGGCTCCCCACGCAATTTTAAATAAGTTAACACAGATAAGACTAACATAATGGAACAAGACTACAATCATAAACGGACATTAAACATGAGATTTTATATACTCAACTCGCCCACTGGAGAAAAGGCTGTGGAGAAACAGCGGCTAGCAGCCCTGCTAAAGCCCTGGCCCTGGCTACCTAAAGGAGGCAAGCCTCCCCATCTCACCCAGGTTCAGCTCCCCTGCCTTACTACCTTCACGCCTGCAGCCCTAACCGACTGCGAGCGCCCCTCCTCAGCCCAAAGGGTACCAGCCGCCAAACTGATAAAAGACGTCCACACAGCTCTCCGACATCACAGACTGATCCCTTTTTCAAGTCTCTGCTCTCTACCTGGCGTCTCACAGGTGTCTCCAATAGTCTATAATAAGTCTTTTCGCAGCGAGACAGCATAAATGTGTTTTGTTTTTGCTGCATTATGATTGTCCTCATACTCTAACAGCACCTGTCAGGGCACCTGAAGTCCATACAAAGCTTGGGAGCCTGAGAGGTGAGTATGTGAATGTAAAGGGGAAAGACAATGGAGTGCATGCCTTCCTGGGTGTCATTAAAAACATGCTTTTAATGAAAGTTATGGGGGACCAACAGCACTTTACTTCTTCTGTGCTAAAATGTATTTAGAAGTGTAATAGAAGTGTAATAGAAGCTTCAAATTAGTCAAATCAAGTGGATATCATCCAAAATTACAGGTCATTATTTAGCACAAATTTCACAAAGTTTTTGATGCAATCCTTCCACTGTAACTCAGCAAGGAAATGCAGTCCAGGGAAATAAAAAAGAGGATATCAAAAAAGACTGTGGAAATATCCACATGATTTTTATAATCTGTATAGGAATGAAGACTGTGAATTTTGGCTTCCATCACTTACATTGACAGCGTATTAGGATGCTATCCTCAAATGATCCATATGAGCAGGAGGAATGACTACAGCAAGTCAAAACTCTTCTTCATCTGACTATTGTTTTAAGATGGACTAAAACATTGTGAACCTGTCCTTTAATGGCAAACTCCAAGAGAGACCATTTTGCACTCTCTCCAATGGAATAACCTCAACAATAAACCAAGGTGTATCAGTAGAGAACACAGATACCCAGTGCAAAGGAATGGAATGCATTTGTTGGTATAAATCATAGACAGCACAATGAAATGATATGGCCACATGAGCAGAATGTCTTTATGGATGATAGTCACCCATGTCCTTGTTTGTAAGTAGAGAACACCTGCAGACATACATACTGAGGTGCATTTGAACAGTGATGCAACTGCTTAGCTCAGGAAAAAGTGAATGAACTACATAGTAACTACAAATAGTTTTTTAATGGAACTCAGAAAAGTGATTTGTAACTTCCACTCTTTATAACAAATTAGAAATTTGTGTCATCCTTGTGTTGAAATAGTTTCCAAAATGATTTAATTTGAATACAAAATATCAATGTGTCGTACATTATTGTTGTCATCAAAGCCTGAGACCTCAGGTTCATTTTTTATGTTTAATTTGTTGGGTCTCTTTCAAATTAAAACCTGAAGAGTACGGTGTAGAACCTGCTCTATGTGTAAAGTGCCTTGAGATGACTTTGTTGTGATGTGGTGCTATACAAATAAAGATTGATTGATTGAGATTGATTGATTGATTTGTTCCATGACTTGACAAAAGCAACAATTCTGAAAATCTGAATTGAAAATGTAATATCAAATCCTGTTTCCTGTTAAAGAGCTGTGAGAATATGTGATGAAATGTATTTGTGTTTGTGTTAACACAGAATTGAAAGTGTGTGTGTGTGTGTGTGTGTGTGTGTGTGTGTGTGTGTGTGTGTGTGTGTGTGTGTGTGTGTGTGTGTGTGTGTGTGTGTGTGTGTGTGTGTGTGTGTGTGTGTGTGTGTGTGTGTGTGTGTGTGTGTGTGTGTGGTAGCGGTGGGCTGAATACAAAATTAAAGGGGTTAGCACACCCCATTGTAAGATCACAGTTATTAAAAGGTTAAAGGTAAACCAGAATTGCCTGCAGCTGAGAACCAACACTTAACACAATACAATGAGCAATGGAGGCAGGAGGACAGAAGATCAGGAGTCAGGAGAAGCCAGCCACCCCCTGTTCACTGAGTTTCAGACTTTGCCCTCCAGCTCCAGGATGAGGTTTATAGTTTCTACTGTGGCCTCAGATTAGTTTTGGGTTTTTTTTTTTACTTACCTTTTAAGCATGTGGAGTTCTTCTGAGCACTTTATATATTTATTGTATTTATTGTTATTTATTGTGGTTGCGTCTCCCTGTGTGGTTGACCACTGTATTATACTGTACTCAGGTGTGTGTTGTTGTGTATGTGTCTATTCTGTTTTGCTGCAAAACAAATTGCCCCTTGGGGACATAAATCAATTAAAGTTGAAAGTTGAAAGAAGGAAAGTCTGCTCAGAGGTCAGCTGTTGCCGTGGTATAACTGTATATGGCATGCAGTCACGTGATATCCTGCAGATAATATTAACCTGAGCGCTATCTCTGTCAGAGTCAGGAAGGAAGAGCTTAATAGCAGGCAGCATTTTGTGATTTTGTTTTGTCAAAGCTAACAGAGTGTTTCAATCTGCAGAGATGACAGCCATGAAGTTCCAGGCACACCAAACTCTCTTCTTTCTATTCTCTGTTTTATTTATACATGTTGCTGCAGAACTCACTGGTAAGTAAGAGCAACCTAATTTCTCAATAACACGAACAGCTAAAATGTATTGTGCCTTCAGTGCTAGTTAAAATGACAAATTCAAGATATCTTGCTTGAATGTATCTGTTAGAGGATTGAGATTGGGTCCATTATTAACCTTTTGTGCTACCTCAACATTTTTTATCATATTTAGTTCAAGGTGACCTTTTACTTAAATAGTGTCTGATTGTGAAAGCCTATCCCTAAGAAGCAAGCAAGGTGGAGGCAATTGTTTCTTTGCTAGCTTCATGGTGATGGAGGATATAAAACTTACACTGTGTCAGTTTGTATTGAATTGGATCATTTCTGTTCTATTTGATGCTCTAAATGTGAGCTCAGCAGGACCAAGGTGTCAAGAAAGGATTGCTACCCTACTGGTACAGTAGTTATGGTCATGTGAGTTATCATACCAACAGCATGGCAAACGGAGTAGACTGGAGTAGAAAATATGTGTTTCTCATCAGCACCGCAAGAATCAAAATGTTATTTTATTATTCTATTCCCAACAGGCCATCACTTATATCTGTGTAGACATTAGTGACACAAGGAAGAAAAAACGATTTTTGAAATTAGTTTCGCAATCATTGTTTTGATTAATTGTAAGATGTTGTTTTTACTTTATTTTGCATTATGATTCTGACTCAGTACTAATACCCTGACAGCACCTGATGTCCATACAAAGCTTGGGAGCCTGAGAGGTGAGTATGTGAGTGTAAAGGGGAAAGACATTGGAGTCCATGCCTACCTGGGTGTCCCATTTGCTAAGCCGCCTGTAGGCCCTGCTCTGAGACTGGCTGCACCTCAGCCTGTAGAGGGATGGGAAGGAGTGAGAGACGCCACCCAGCAGCCGCCCATGTAAGGCATCCATCTGCTCTACTTTTTGGATACTGTACCTGGAGGAATTATATCTGTTTTTTACACATAAGTGTTTCTTTTTTTCCAGGTGTATTCAAAATACACAGTTTCTCACGGATCTGATTGATAAACTCGGTGGCATGTCGGCAGTTCTCCCAGATATTTCAGAAGATTGTCTTTACCTCAACATTTACACTCCTGCAACCAGAGCTCATGATGCCAAACTCCCAGTAAGAACTCTTTGCTGCAGATTTGAAGTGATACTGTTCAGCTACTGAGATTCAGTTTTGGATACGTTTGTATAGTGTTTCTTGAGAAGGTGGTTTGATGGATTGGTTTCCATACTTTTAAAGGGTCCATAATGTCAATATAAATGATAATTTCTATGTTTACTATCAGACTGCAACTGAAGTTGTCAATCATTGTCAAAGTCAATATATCATTTTTCATCAGTTTAATGTAGTTTGATTGAAATCAGCACAGTTATAATAAAGTAAAAAACACCAAAGTTTTTCTTCATCTGACCAGGTCATGGTTTGGATCCATGGTGGTGCATTTAGTATTGGGTCAGCTTCATTGTATGATGGCTCAGCCTTGGCTGCTTACCAGGACGTGGTTGTAGTTCTAATCCAGTACCGCTTGGGACTTCTGGGCTTTCTCAGGTAAAAAGGCTGAAGTTTCTAAACACAGTTAGAATAGACATACTATAATTATGCTCTGTATCTGATCGGCACATGTCAACCGAAACTCAAAATTGACTCACGTTTAGCAGATAGTGTAAATAAAGTCTTATAGAATATGCCTGTATTGTCTATCCAGCACAGGAGATGAGCACATATCAGGGAACTTTGGCCTGCTGGACCAGGTACAAGCATTGAGGTGGATCCAGCAGCACATTCACAACTTTGGAGGAGACCCAACTTCAGTCACTGTATTTGGGGAGTCTGCAGGTGGAGTGAGCGTGTCCCTCCTGGTGAGGATCAATCTGTTGATAAAGTATTGCGATTATTTCACTGCAAAGTTACCACTGTCCACAGAACCGTTCATATGTCTCTTGCTTGAATTAACAGCTTCTCTCACCAATGTCTGATGGCCTGCTCCACCAAGCCATTGCAGAGAGTGGCACTGCTGCAATGGATGCGATCATAACAAATGATCCTCTACCAATAACGCAGGTTATTTTTAGTTTTTTGTGTATGTGCAAACGTACTTCAGAGCACAATGTTGAGAATATCACAACACATCTTTGTTTATTTCTTTAAACTGTTGAGAGGAATCCCTGATATCTGTCCTCAGGTCGTGGCAAATGCATCTGGATGTATCATCGAAAGCACAGAGAAGATGGCTGATTGTATGAGAAACCTCGATATTGATACTATTATGACCATTGGGCAGGTGAGTTTCTATATGTAAAACTGTATGTATATGAAACCCATAATGCTTTCTGCAAGGTTTCTGTGAAATGTTCACGTTCATGTGACTGTTTTGTGTCTCAAGGATGAAAATCTACAATTTAGTGTAACTGTTGATGGACACTTTCTGACAAGACCCGTGGATGAGCTGTTCCAAAAACACGAACTTCTTACTGTACCGTTCATGACTGGTGTTAACAATGATGAAGGGGGCTGGTTATTACTTGATGTAAGTGTGAATGCTGAATTGTTAAAGTTTTGTGATTTAATACCATATCCATTTCCAGATGAGCCCGTTAATTTGAAATTTGAATTACCTCTGCTTCTTCACTTAGTTCTTTGCTCCTCCAAATTGGACAGAGGGAATGGATCGGGAGCAGGGTGTGAACATACTGTCCTTATTCTTCCCTGATGTAAGACAAGCACTGCCACTATGACATTACAATAATACTCTGCATCACCATGCTCAAGTTTCTCTGACAGTGTTGCTTATTTTTTCCAGCCCAAAGATGCAATCGTCAGAGATCTGATGGTAGATGAATATATTGGAACTGGTGAAGATCGTGTGAAAAATAGAGATGGCTTTACTGAGATGATTGGAGACTTCTTGTTCACCATTCCAGCCATTAAGACTGCAAATGCTCACAGAGGTAAACTTTTTATACAAGAATATGGAAATCTATTGAAGACCTATTACTGTCGCACACTTTTATAAACAAGACATCACACCTGTTTGTCTTTTAGATGCAGGCGCTCCTGTGTACCTGTATGAGTACCAGCATTCTCCCAAATTCTTGCAGGCAAAAAGGCCAAGCTTTGTTGGGAGTGACCATGGAGATGAAATCTTTACAGTATTAGGATACTGCTTCACTACCACTCATGCCAAATTAGCAGGCAAGTGTAATGTAAAAACCACAATTTCAAATAACCGTCCAAGATCTGTTTTTTCTCTGTGTTTCCAGGAGTGCAAAACGTTTGATTAGACTGTCTTATTTTAGATGCATGCCCAGAAGAGGAGGAACAGTTGAGCAGAGCCATGATGAGCTACTGGGGAAACTTTGCTCACACGGGGTAGGAATTAACCCTCATTATAATTAATAATAGCCATGGAGATAAGACAAACGTGTGTGTATAATGTGTGTGTGTTTGTAGGTCTCCTAATGGTCACGGCCTGGTCCACTGGCCAAAGTATGGAGTAGATGAAGAATACCTGGCAATTGATATAAAGGAGCAGGTAATTGGTCAGAACCTGAAGAGGGATCGCTTCATCTTCATGACTCAGACCCTCCCAGAGAAGATCCAACAGCATGAAGAGAAGATGGATCGCAACGAGCTGTAGAGCATTCACCTCTCATCTTTCTCTGTTCCATCAACACTTTTTTCATTCCTTTTCATTAGTAAGCTGGATAGCGTAAGCCTTATATAAGCTTCAGGTGGACCTTTGAGTAAATTTTTCCAGGAAAGAGGACTGTGGATTTTGACTGTCATCACTCACATTGAAAGCACATTAGGAAGGGATCCTCTATTGATCCGTATGAGCAGGAGGAATAGTTATAGCAAGTCAAATCTCTTCTTCATCTGACTATTGTTTTAAGATTGACTAAAACATTGTGAACCTGTCCTTTAATGGCAAACTCCAAGAGAGACCATTTTGCACTCTCCCCAATATACAAACTGCAAATTATACAGAGACATATCTTGACAAGTGCTCAGGTTTAAAAAAAAAACTGGTAGATTTGCATACCAGTCACAGCTTTTCACATTCACAACAATGCAGTAGGTTTACTTTAAGACATGGAATAACCTCAACAATAAACCAAGGTGTATCAGTAGAGAACACAGATACCCAGTGCAAAGTACAATGAAATATGTCCACATGAGCACTATGTCTTCATGATCGCCACCCTTGTCCTGTATTTGACTGCCATTCTAATACAGGTACCATATGCTGCCACAAGATGGCAGTCATGTTTAGCTAATAACTCACACTTTTTCAAGTTCAATTGTTAACCATATGATTTGGAAAGAAAATGCATCTTAATATCATTTGTAACCTGTTTAACAGTTTTCAAAAAATTGGGTCATCTGCCACCTGAATTACAACTATTTGGTTCTCAAAGACACTCAATTGCTGAGTATGTGAATTTTTGGTAACAATTGAGAGTATTTCTGCTGCAACTAAGAAGAGTGATGGTGAAATTGGGCAGCCTTGTGTTATACCTCTATCAATTGTAAAACAAGGGGAAGGACCACCTTACAACGATATTGAGATACTGGTGAAAACATTTGATTACATTCCTTTTTTTATTGGCTATTCTCGTTGGGTCAGAATATTCATTGTCACTGATGATCAGTGTTCCCATATTATTATTTTCTTGGTGACTTCTCTAATCTGCAAAAAATAAGATTTTCTCTCTCCTTCATTGATCCATTTTGCGGAAACCACCATTTGCTTTCCTTGTTTAAATTTAATCCAATTTGGTTTGCAGTGTGAGGCCTTTCCTTTCGTCAGCATCAGGAACTGTGGGTTTATTGCAGCAAACACTTATCTCTCCAGTCAGTAAGGTGTTAGCTGGGTAGATAAAGGATATGGACAAGTTTCCTCTTTTAAATTTCAAAAATAACCTATATAGATATAAGAAAAAAGGCTGGAATCTTCAGAAACATAAACTTCAGTGATAATATCTTTAACTCCAGACAGTAGATCTCAGGATGTGAAGATAAGGGCTGTGAAATATGTTTTGTGCACTTGTGACAACCAACCCCATGGTGGGGATGGTTGTCACACACGATGGGGTTGGTTGTCCCTGTGTTATTTTAATGGGGGGGAAATAAAAATGTTATACAGTCTTTAAAAAATATTTAAAATGTTTAGTTTCATTTAAATACAACAACCTAACACATCTCCTGCACCAAGAGAACATAAACAAGAAAAATCATTCTATTAAGTGCCTTTTTTGTCCTTATATGACTCTGACTGCTCTGATCATCACATCTGGAGGAGTCTGGCTCTTGTTTGTCTTCCAGACCAAGTTCCTGCTCATTTTGCTATCTTAAAAGAAAGAAAGAACTAGATGTATGAAATCATATATGTATATACCAACATGTGACAACCAAACCAAAAGAGAATGTGACAAACATCCCCAACTAGGATTTTTTGCGACCAGCAAAGCTACCAACCACATGTTTTAGTATAGCTAAGAAAAAAAAACCTACCTAACTATTGCTCTCTCTTCATACTTTATGGTAATTATTGTTTCATTATAAACTCATTGTTTAAAAGCCAAGAAGACAAACACTGAAGAGTTGGATATTTACATTTTCACATGAAAAACACTAAACGTCCTCTCATCTCAATGTCAAGCAGTTTACTCCAGAAATGACCTCTGAAGTAACATCTCACCTAAATTCTGAAACGTTCAGTACCAAAACTTTTTAACAGCGCCCTCTAGAGACAGATCTGATGAATGTGACAACCAACCCGTGTGACAACCAACCCCGTTCTCCCCTATGTAAGGGTTAAACAAGCCTATATTCTGAAACACACACACTGTTACCTTCTCTGTGACTGACTGAAACTATTCAGTCAACATGTGATTATAATCATGTGGTCAAAAAAACCGAACTAAACTAAAGCTAACTGATCCTTTAAAGGAGCTCATGGGTGATTGTCGGCCTCTGGCGTCAAAACTCCGCCAACAAAGTTTCTCCTGATGAAACTTGACACTGCTGCCACGTAGCTCCAACTTCCTGCAGGGCCAGCGGGTTGTTCCCGGAGCATCTCTGTCTCATCTCCTCTGCTCTTTAAGGTGAGTGTTTTTCTATCCTGGAAGTGTCGCATGTAAAGAGATAGAGAGAGGTTTTAAAGTGTTTTCAGAGTTCATCATAAACATCTGTATGCGTCCCGGTTAATAACACGCTCCAACATTCCAGCACGGACTGACAGATAACGGGTCTGAACGTGTAGACTACATAACAGGAACTGAGCTGTAAACACTGCAGCTCTTCAACTCAAGAGTTTGTGCTTCTGTTAAATAAAAAAAGAAAACTGAGATAAAAGTAGACCATCTACTAGATTTAAGTAGACCACCTACTGTACTTCAGTTCAGTTCAGTTTCAGTGAGGTTTGTGTACTTTATGTGGCACTGTTTCCATTTTCTTCCTCTTCTTAATGTATCTGACTTTATTTGTAGATTCAGATTTTACATGATCTTATGAATTATGATGCATGTCTATAGATTAAACAACCCAATAGTATATAAAGTAGTGAAATAGCTTGTCTTTGACCTACCATAATGCACCAGTAATAATAATCCTAAAATATAATGCATCAAAATAGAGATATATCAGGCTTTGGTTACATACAATACTTGGTTTGGCTCCAAATGTGAGATTTGTTGGCAATAAGAAATACATAGAAAATCGATGTGTTATATAACAATATAACTGCACACAAGGCCCATTAGAGCTTTAAAGTGATCAGTTCAATTGTTAATGCAATCTGGCCCCAATGTTGGGATGCAGGGATTGGTCAAATCTAGTTATGTTTCTGTGTTCAAGGTAGGTCTGTCACAATAATTACATTATCGACTTATTGTACAATAATGTAATTATCAGCATCATCATGTCTATATATGGATTTATCATATGATACATGACCTTGATCATTTATTTTACCTCAGTATTACCACACTTCACATTAAAAGCTAAGAGACTATTCATGTCGTAATAATAATTCGTGCATTATGATGCTATTATATTATCATTATATCAGTGGTATAAAATGATCTTCAAGTGACAATAATATCGTTTATCGCGATTATTTCTGAGACACTATATCGTCCAATAAAAGTTATAGTAATAGTTATCATGACAGGTCTAGTGCAAGGTGAAATTCTAGCAGCTGAATTTTGAACTATGAAGCTTAAATGTTCTAAATTTGTTAGGAATGTCCTTTAAGGTCATTTAAAACCACCACAGGCATCAGGTAAAGGTGGAAGGAGACACTTGTAACTCTCTTTAAATCTTTATCTACTCATAAACCAGTGACTAGAGCAGAGTGTGGTTATGTTTAATTCACACACTCTGCAAAAAATCAGTAACACAACTGGACCAAGGAACCACGCCTACTCACTGAACTTGAACTGCACTAAACACAATTCTAATGTGATGAATTCTGACTGGTTAACAGAAAACACAAGAGCCAATTACATGAAATTATGCTTAAACTGCTGATTCAACATCCTGTCCAGACACATATTAAGACATGGGAGTATTCCTCTTGGAACAATCATGTGTGTCTGAAGTTTCTTTCCCACACAAAAAAGTATTATTACTTCTTTTTTTTTCAATTAAACTTGAAATTAAATCTACTTGTTTTTTGTCATTAAAAATGATAGAATCTATGAATATGCAAATATTTTTAATTTCAGAAGTCTAATAGCTGGACACAAGATAACTCCCTCTTCACTGTAAATTCTTCCACATCACATCAGTGTAAGTTGAATATTGGACCAGGAGTGGCCTCCAAACTTTTTTTGATGTCACAAATCCTGCTCATAGACCCTTATCTAAATCTTAAAATCTTAAAATGTTCAATGAGCTCAGAGAAACTGTCTACTTTCAGTGAATGTTGAATATGAAAACAAACATCTTTCTGCACAGAGAAGCTGAAACATCCAACTGTAGAAACAAGAAGAAAAACACATATTTAAGTGACTTAGACTTCTTAAAGGGGCATGCACATAATTTCTCTAGGGTTTTTTTTTAACATACAGCTCAAAAGAATTGTTAACATTGGCAAATAATGGGAGACAGATATAGGCTATTGTTTTGAGTTTTAATACCAAAATAGAGTTGTGATCTCTGAGCAGAAACACTGTCCTCTGGAATAACCCAGTCTTCACAGTTACCATCTGTGTCACAACAATTCTTTTGAAATCAGAGGTGAAGGTCAAGGTCATTTTTATCACAGTGGTGTAGATTCACCTTGTTGATATTTCAGAAGCACACACCAAATTCCCCAGCGCTCCATCACTGGCAGCTGGAGACATCTTCTGTTTAACTATAAGACTAAACAAGCTGAAACTGATTTCTACACAGCCGTGCATTTCTGTTGAGCCCACCTCAAGTGGACTGCCTAATGAAATCATGGCAATCAACAAGAGGGTTGTCATGGCGACGGGGCTGCAACAGGCTCTTGTCTTTGTCCCTGTGGGTGCCAGACCAAGAGAGCACCGTAGGAACTGGAAATTGTCCTGTGGTGTGTTTTTTTTTCAATGTTTTGCTCATGTTTCACAGAGGATGTCTTCTAAGAGACGAATCTGGACCTGCACGACATGACTGAACTGAACGTATAACAGCACAAAAACAATGGGTAAGTTATTAGTAAGTGAGAGTTTTCCCATTTTAAAGCTGTTTAGTAAGAAATGTTACTTTGCAACGTTTTTTTTCTCTTTTTTTATAAAATACATTTGTGTTCACCTTTTAAAAATCAATGCATATCACAGTACTTATTTTAAAGCTGCGAGCATTGTGTGTTTAAAGGACATTGAATTAATATTGAAGTCTGTTCATTTGTATGTTTAATTTTGCTACAGAAAAAGGAAGCAGGGGTTATTATTAATAAGCACTGAGTTTCATTAGACTTCATTTCAGCCTTTTCAATTTGCATTGCTCTGAATAGGTCGCGCACATCAAAGAGTCAAAGGTTGATGTGAGGAGCAGCTGCAGAGCGGTCGCACTGACGAATGCATGTCTTTCATTTGTAAACCTGCTAAAATATTATAAAAAAACATACCTAAACTGGGAAAAACATTTGAAGATGGAAAATACTGCACAAAAATGATTTATCATGTCAGTGTTGACTCTGACAAGACATTCAAACACACAAGAAAGATATAGAATGCAATTTGCAAAGGCCCATGTACAATATCAAACACAAATGCCATGTTCTGTGCTACTTTACATTACATTACATACTTTACATCAGGACTGAATCGATTAACTTTGTGTTGAATATATGAATAAAATGTTATTGGCTCAGACAGATGCTTTTTTTAAAACATTATTTTATTAGATTAAAATCTTTAATGTTTTGCTGGCTACTTTCAAGGAATGTCCTACCTGAGTGTAATCAGCTATGTGTGAGAGGTTAATACTTTCTTAAACCAAGCAAACAAGTTCTGAATTGAGCTGCTCTTTTAGCCATAATTAAACTTTTTAATTTTTGTAAAATCTGCTATTGACACCATGATGTCTTGAAGAATACAAATGACTGACCTTGTATCTTAATAGCAGTTGGCATTTTTCGGAATACAATTAAATAAAGATGCAGATTATTTTATGTCAGCATCTTGTGGTCATGAGTGGTACTGCATCTCAAGACAGTTCTGCCCTGACATAAAAAATCATAAATTCACCACCTAAATGATTACAGTGTGTAAACTTAACTTTTGATCTAAAGGTAAACCATCTGAATGTCTCCTTCCTTCTAGGTTGCTCCATCCTCCTATTGGCCAGCGTGGTGTCCACTCTGGGCGGTCTGGTCTTTGGTTATGAGCTGGGCATCATCTCAGGTGCCTTGCTGCAGCTCAAGGTCGAGTTCAGGCTCTCTTGTATGCAGCAGGAGGCTCTGGTCAGCTCTTTGTTGATTGGAGCCCTGCTGGCCTCTGTTGTAGGCGGCTACCTCATCGACCGGCACGGCCGCCGAAACTCCATCCTCCTCAGTAACATCCTGATCATGATCGGCAGTCTGGTCCTGCTCATCAGCTCCTACCCGGCACTGATGGTTGGCAGGATGACAGTGGGCTTCGCCATGTGTATATCCTCCATGTCCTGCTGTATCTTTGTGTCTGAGATGGTCACCCCCGACCGCAGAGGCTTCCTGGTAACACTGTATGAAGCTGGGATCACTGTGGGCATCCTGGCAGCCTACGCCATGAACTACATCCTGTCCGACTCCAAGAGAGGGTGGAGGCAGATGTTTGGATTTGCCATAGTACCAACACTGATTCAGCTTTTCTCTATATGGTTTCTTCCATCCAGCACTGAGGAATCTTCAAACCATGACTGCTCTCATGCCCAAAGAGACCTCATGAGCGCCGTCGAAAACCAAGAAGCAAATAACTCCAAAGTCAGCTCCAGCAAGGAAAGCAAGAAGGTGGAGTACAACAGCATGTACCTTCTCCAGCGTAAAGACAACATGAGGACTCGGACTATCATTGGATTGGGACTGGTGCTCTTTCAGCAGTTCACAGGCCAGCCAAGTGTTCTCTTCTACGCCTCCACCATCTTTCACTCGGTGGGGTTTCAGAGCGATGCCTCTGCAGTGCTGGCCTCTCTGGGCTTAGGGTTGGTCAAAGTGATCGCTACTCTGACCGCCATGGTGTTTTCAGACAGAGTGGGCAGGAGGCCTTTGCTAATCAGCGGATGTTCTGTCATGGCACTGTGTCTGATAACCATTGGACTCCTCAGTGGACATTCATTGACCAATGATAAGAAGCCTTGTAATTCTGAAGACTTTGTCACTAACACAACGGCTCTACCTCATTTAAATGTTGCTAATCTGTCAGTTTTTGACGCATCTCTTAATAAGAACCACAGATTCCTCAATAACAGCACACAAGAGGAAGGTGGAGTTCTTGATATAGTGAGACAGAAACCACTGGAACCTGCTCTGGGATCATCTCCAAATGACCATGCGACAGTTGTAAACTGGATCATACTCATGTGTATGATGGCTGTTGTGAGCGCATACGCCGTTGGATTTGGACCAAGTTTGTATATTCAATCAAAATGTATCATTTTAGAGTTTAGAAACCTAGAACTGGTATCTCATAACCTCACCTTTTCTTGTAGGTGACTACATCTCAGAATGAAGCTCTTTTTTCTGTCTTACCAGTGACATGGCTTCTCCTCAGTGAGATATTTCCAGCTGCTGTCAGGGGAAGAGCATTCGCCTTCACCAGCTGTTTCAACTGGGCTGCCAATCTTTTGGTCACATTCACTTTCTTGAATGTTATCGGTAAGCATCTGAGCAACCTTTTCATGGTTATTCTGACTGGTCACACAAAGAAAAGCACAGGTGTAACTAATAACGTTAGTGATGGTTCTTTTTCATTTACAATTCCCAGTAAGCAATGCCAGTGAGTCAGCAATAATAACTACTAGGGGCTTGGTATCATGAAGCCATCGTAATGAATTACACCTGTGCTTTTTTATTGTACCAACTCAAAATGTCTGCTGTTTAAAAGGCCTATTGAACCTGTCTGATTACCAACTTTAACAATTATGTTAGTCTTTTCTTTCAGATCAAAATAATAATGTATTAGACCTTTTTTACTGGAGATTAAGGGTTTGTCTAACACAGTTGTATCCGCTACATAATGGCTAATAATGGTTTTAGAGGCCAGGTACTGTGCATGTAGACTCAATGGCGTGGCTTACATCATTAAAGTTATTAGTTACACACCTCAGATCTTCCTGGTATAAAAGTTCAGATGTCCTCTGAGAAGAAGATCTGCTTTTAAAAAATGTAATGCTGCTAGAAAGTAAATCAGGAGCAATTTAAAAGCCACAATAAATTATTCTTAACTGAACAGACAAAACTTAAAAAGTGATATCATTCTTTCGTTCTTCTTCACTTTCTTTTACTGTATTTAATTTTAAGATTTTCTCTAGTAAGGTGGAAACCTCGAAAAAATGACAGATTTTTAAATATGAAATAATAATCAAAGTTGATTTTTTTTTCTTTGTGTGCAATTTCTATTAATATAAATTAATTTAAAAAATGTAAAAATAATTATTTAAATTGATTGCTATATTAATTAATTATGTTGACAAATAAAATGTTGTCATCACTATGTAGCCAATATTACATGTGCAAGATGCATAAAATGAAATGATGACAACAAATAAAGTATTAAAAATGATTTTTTTCACCAACAGATGCAGTCGGTCTGTCTGGGACGTTTCTTTTGTACGGGACGGCCTCTGTGGCAGCCGCTGTTTTCTTCTATTTCATGCTGCCAGAGACCAAAGGCAAGACTCTGGAGGAGATAGACAAGGAGCTGCGTTTAAACAGGTAGGAAATATTCTTCCTCTGATGATATAAACATCATGGTGTCAGATGCCACGCTGGGATGCTAATGTGTGTGTCCTCTGGTCTTGTTTTATAGGTTTTACCACAGTGGGGAGTGTTGTGGCGTCATCAGCCGGAGAAACTCTTCCCCACAGTACCAGAGGGTGCGCTGTCAAGTTAGCACCTCAGGGTGAAACTGTGATTCTACCACAATGTGACTGAATTAAAAATAATCACAGTCTGACTGAAGGTAGATTTTACTGTGACGCACTTGATATTTAAATATGTGGTATCTGTATGAAATATGTTAATAAACTGTGTTTTTTTTTTTTACATTTTGTGATTTGTTGTTGTGTTGTGATCATAGCAGAGAAGGGACACTCTTTTTTACACCATGGGTTTTTAATCTCATAGTCTTGGCTGGGACATTTATGCGGTAACATTCATGGACTCAGCTTTATACTGGAAGTCCAAGAATATCCAAACGAGCCTACATGCTCTGATTTCTTGATATAAAATTACAAAACTAGTTGTAAAAAGCATGACTAAAATGAGGTCAATGTGCATATATGTGATTCTGCATATCTCTCTGTAACAATTTTAATTTTGATATGATCTTGAGGTCTTAAATAGCATTATATAAGGCCTTAAAGTATTACATATTTCCTCTTTCTTGTGAAATCAGCTATAAAATGTTTTGTATGTGATTGCAGGCTTTCAGTAGACATTATACACTTATAAAATAAAAGTAAGAGTGTTGCAACAGTTGACTATTTTCCCTATGAGGCTGTTAAATTATTTTATTTATAGTAGTGATTCAGTCAGCACCATCAAACTTGCAGCTACAGTAGCTCTTAAGATTATCTACTCATAATGATTAACTGGATGTTTTAGTGAAAATATAAATTAATTCATATTTTGTAAAGCTGGGTCCACAGTGCATTGGTTAATTATATCATTAGGAATAACTCCTGTACAGTGCTGGGAAGAGGCCATATCATCCTTACTGGTCTCCACCATACATACATATCATACTATACTTGGCAGTATAGTATGATCTGTATTAAATTGCCTTCTATGTGGTATAAAGCTTTTAAATAGTCCTGAATTAAAACTTGGTGAGCCTGTAAAAGTCCAGTGGTTACTGTAGTTTAACAGTCTTCCAAATGATTCAATTATATAATGGTTTGGGCGTGTATTTGTTTAGTCTGTGCGATCATTTGAACACTCATGATGCTCTCATGGTCTGTGTTGCTGCTGAATGAAGTTATTGAGAGTCATAATTGATGGGAATGATGAGTAAATGATCTGAGGGAATCATATTAAAGGTCATGAGGAGTGCTGCTGTGAAAACCGGTGGTATGAAATAAAGCTGATGGTATCTCAGCTTGAGCTTGGAGGCACAACATTTGTGAGTGTGTGCATTCAGCAAGTAGGGAGGTATAATGGAAAGATGCTCAGAGGACTAAATGTAGGATTCAGAGTTACTGGAATATACCAGATAAGATATATCAGCCTCTGATGCAACTATTGTTAATAACTCCTCTGAATCTTAAGTTTTTCAAAGAGTTAATAAATTGCTTGGAGTGCTAAATTATCCAGTGTTGACTCTTCATAAGACTGAGATGTGGCTGGAACTATATTCAAGTTTTGGAAATCTAGCTATAAAAAGTGTTCACTCTAATAAAACCATATACTTTTTGTCAAAGCAAAAAGTATAAGAGCATCTGCACATTTTTAAAACCTTAAGGAAAATTTGTTATTATTGCTGAGAAATATTAATGCAAAGCAGGATTTTACTGTTGTAGCGGGTTGATAATATGAAGCAAATTTTTAAGTCATTTATATAGGACAGGAACTAATGTTTTTTTTTTTTTTATACATTCAGAAGTTGATTGGTTGGATATGTAAAATAATCAGAAAATAATGATAAACTGAAAAAATATATAGTTACGCTGAAATCAAATGTATTACCTTAACTCCTACAATTCCAGACATTGAATATCAAAACCTAAATGTAAGACATTTTAAGGATCCACGGGAACCCTGGTATAAGTTCAGTCTAGTAAAGCCATAATTAGCACACTGCAAACTGTTGATGTGAGATAAATGAGTGTGAGAAGAAGTGTTCAGTATGAAGATAACAGACATAAAGCAGTCAGATGTTCCTGATAAATAAAACACGTGTTTATTTACACAAATATTTTCAAATACTAGTCTTCTACATAAGAACATAAAAATATATACAGTGATGTAGGGACTCAAACTGCTCCGTTCTCAGGCCAATGTATACATGTTCTGATTTATTTGCATTTTCCAGGTTTTGAAATGAAAAAAAAAAAAAAAAAAAAAAAAGATGCGTATGTACAGCAGGATCTAAAACTTACACTTTTCAAACTCTGGCACTAAAATACTGGGGGGGGGGGGGGGGGGGGGGGGTACTCTACCCTTCAAGTGCTAGTCATTATTAGAACTTCAAAACTTCCCCTCATAATGTTGGTAAATAGCCAATAATGTGTAATACTCATCACAAAGCTTACCCATGTCACTACACTTCACTGAACTGAACTCTCTTCATCTAAAAACAGCACTTCAGTCACCTGCAGAGAATTATTACATCATGTGACCGTGTTTAACTAGAACCAACATTGTCAACCTGCGTTACAGCATCTCTCCACGAGTAACTTCCATTCGAACAAAGCTCGGTTGTGGTCAGTCTCTTCTTTCCAACCGACTGAGTAAACTTTGGTTATGTCTTGAAGGAATTCAAGAAAAGCCACTTGAAGTAATTCAAGGAAGTGGAAAAAAGCAGCACGTTTGAGAAACCATGTCTTGGAGAACCTGAATGAACCTTACCTGGCTTCTTTGAAAGAGGATTTATAGTACAACACTACTGCTGATCAAACCACTTGATGGTGAATGAACCTTATTATTTATCCAGCAGTCCAGAACATTTCAGTACAAAAAACAAATGAATGGAGGGCGTGACGTGATGGTAAGGAGGAGGAGGGGGGGGTCCGCATATATCAAAAAGAAGACTGGTGATCTGGTTTTGGTAAGAAAGGCAAGACAAAAAACTACTCAGGCAGAGAAAGTGTTGAAGTGTCATTGTGTTCACATACACCTGGAGCACAGAACAGCACCAAACATTTCCAAAAATGCTGTGATCTGGAGGGGGTTTCGACTCAATCTGAGGAGGAGGAGGGGGGGATGATTTGTTTTTTTGACGATGCTGCGGTAGTAAACTATTCAGGATCTGCTCCTTTTTTTTGGTCCTGATGGCCAACAGCTCTTTCCTTTCACCTTCTGCTGATGTACTTATTAACCAGTGCCTTCACAATCCAAACTTTAATTTAAAAAAAAAAAAAAAAAAAAAAAAACATGAATCAGCCGTGCACGATCGCTCCTGGACTCACCGCACAACAACACACACGCACGCACACACGCGCCCCTTTTTAGTTATTCACTACGGCTTTTGTCGGAGAATGATTGGAGTTACCTGTATATTTCAATTACACAGAACATTCATTTCGGATGTCAGGTTAACACGTTCGTTCGAGGAAGGGGGGGAGGGAGGGGGAAAAAAAGAGGAAAGGATGGATAGAACAGAAAAAAAACATCTTTCTTTTCTTAAACGACAGGCTCCCTCCAGCCAGGAGGGTGGTGAGAGGCGCGGTCACGCTGAGTTAGGTTGGATGTGGAGAGTGGCACCTGTCTAGTTTTTTCCCCCTTGCACCCCCCTGGCTTGGGTGGTTGTGGGAGAGATTGGGGGAAGGAGAGGTGTGGGGGTGGGGTTGGGTGGATAGGGTGTCACTGCGGGGCGCCGGCTGCAGCGGGCACCGGGGTGCTCAGGACGTTGGTGGCAGCAGACAGGACCGGCGAGCCAGTGAGCGGGCCAAGGGCAGTGGAGGCTGGCAAGGCAGAGATACCTGAGAGGAGAGGACGGACACAAACACACACACACACACACACACAGTTAGAGTCGGACGACAAACCAAGATATATTATGAGGGTGCGCTGAGTTTGTTGTCTCCTCCAGGAATTTGGAGTTTTAACCATAATTCATATTAGCCACTGTGTCCTCTAGGATTCAGTAGCAGGAGAAAAGGGTTGTTTATATATATATATATATATATATATATATATATATACACACACATATATACACCTGGGTGGTGCAGTGTGCCAGCATTGGAGTAAACAACAATATGTAATTAATAAGAAATAAAGTGCACTTTACCACTAAACAAACTTTAGAACATATTTACATGTATTTATATATAATCTATATCCACAATTTATAGTGGTACATTTTTATATTTTAGTTTAAAATGTTTTTAAAAATGAACTAAAAAGACTCTTTAATTGTATAATTCTTAACATTAATAATCAGTTCTAATCAAACATTGTAACATTTTTTTAATTTATCAAATACATCAAACTCAAAGTAATTTATATATCTATGGCACATATTAATGGAGCAGTCATACATCAGTCAGAAGGGATGTTCCAGTGATTGAGGATAGAACCAGAAGATGGTGACATTCTGGCACCGAAGACATAACACTGGACTTTCATATTCCTCCATCACATACACACACGTGTACGGGAAAACAACGTGCATGCCAAGAAAGGAGGTTTCTATCATCTGACTACATTTTATTTATATTAGCTAGTTAAATCTACTCTTTTCTATCTTCTATCCCTTTTTTCCGCTTCTCTGTCAGCACATACGCTGTGCACTGAAGGTCACGCGGAAGATGTAACCACTCAAATAAAAAATAGGTGATTACTTATTACTTCTTTGTACTATTTAAAGGTTTCTTTACTGGTTATGACAATATAACCAACAGCAGCTTAACCATTAACTTCCTGCTACCTACCTGTTCTCCCTCCAGCCAGCTGCTTCCTCATATATGTTTTTGGAATGAAATGAGGAGATTTTAACTAAACGAATCAGCTGTTTCTCCTCCAATGAATGAATGTAAAGCTGCAGACATTACGCTGAGCTCTGGGAATGAGGCTCAACTGTTTAAACATGACCACACAAGTTTTAAACCAAAATGATCAAAACACCAAACTGTTCTAATTTGTCCACTGTATTGTGTGGGGGCAAAGCTGAATTAGGAAGCAGCACCGATACTCATTTACAGACACTGTGGATCTTAATGCTGGCCTTTGTTCTCACTTCCAAACCAATGGATTACATAATGTGCTTCGACTGTAGAGATATCTAAAACTTGTCTGATCACTGTGTTCTGTCTTATAGCACTCTGACAAAATGTTGTCATAAGCAATAATGATAATAATGATAAAATACATTTGAAGCAACAGAAGCATACTGGATTTATACTGGGTTTTATCAGTAGAATAAGTTGATGGTGTGAGTGTGGGTGAATGTGTGTGTTCTCACCAGTGATCATGCTGGCTGTGCTAACAGCTGTGTTCCCACTGGGCAGGTTAGCTGAACCGACCACACGAGACTGATCCTTCACGATGGGAACTATAGGAACAACAATAAATACATTTTCATATAAAAGCTGATATTCACATAATGGCAGTCTCTAATAACAGCTGGGGGAGGGACCAGCAAGAGCAAAGACATTCTGGGTTAAAAGAAAAAAGAAAAGAAAAGAAAAAGAATCACACTTTAGGGGGTGGAATCATCTTCTGCAACCCCCCGCCCTCTTTTAAAGACATACACTTGTTTCATTCACCTATTCATTACAGCTTTCCAATTGATGTTTCGTCAATAAAACCAAACACTTCCTGTAGACATTGAAACACTTTAACAACCTACCAGTAACAGGCAGGCTGGGAGACATTTGAAAAATGTAACAAATCTGCTGGAAGTGTTGAGTTGTCTTCACAGCAGCTTTAAAATCGGTCAGAGAAGAAGAGAAAAGGAACCGAATTAACAGGTGAATGAAAACCATAATAGAGAAGAGACACGGACAACAGCACAGTAACTGTTGTACTAAGAGAATTAGAGCTGAAGAACACCAGGTCAACACAGAGGATTTGAGTCCATTAAATGGTGAACAGGAGAAACTGGTAATAAAGGCCCGTCTCTAGCATAAACCTGCTCAGAATAAAGGCCCATCTCTAGCATAAACCTGCTCAGAATAAAGGCCCGCCTCTAGCATAAACCTGCTCCGAATAAAGGCCCATTTCTAGCATAAGCCTGCTTCGAATAAAGGCCAGTCTCTAGCATAAGCCTGCTCCAAATAAAGGCATGTCTCTAGCATAAGCCTGCTCCAAATAAAGGCGTGTCTCTAGCATAAGCCTGCTCCAAATAAAGGCGTGTCTCTAGCATAAGCCTGCTCCAAATAAAGGCGTGTCTCTAGCATAAGCCTGCTCTAAATAAAGGCGCGTCTCTAGCATAAGCCAGCTCCAAATAAAAGGCATGTCTCTAGCATAAGCCAGCTCCAAATAAAGGCGTGTCTCTAGCATAAGCCTGCTCCAAATAAAGGCCCATCTCTAGCATAAGCCAGCTCCAAATAAAGGCGTGTCTCTAGCATAAGACTGCTCCAAATAAAGGCCCATCTCTAGCATAAGCCTGCTCCAAATAAAGGCCCATCTCTAGCATAAGCCTGCTCCAAATAAAGGCCCATCTCTACTATAAGCCTGCTCAGAATAAAGGCTCATCTCTAGCATAAGCCTGCTCAGAATAAAGGCCCATGTCTAGCATAAGCCTTCTCAGAATAAAGGCCCATCTCTAGCATAAACCTGCTCAGAATAAAGGCCCATCTCTAGCATAAACCTGCTCAGAATAAAGGCCCATCTCTAGCATAAGCCTGCTCAGAATAAAGGCCCATCTCTAGCATAAACCTGCTCAGAATAAAGGCCCATCTCTAGCATAAACCTGCTCAGAATAAAGGCCCATCTCTAGCATAAACCTGCTCAGAATAAAGGCTCATCTCTAGCATAAGCCTGCTCAGAATAAAGGCCCATCTCTAGCATAAACCTGCTCAGAATAAGGGCCTGGCCAGCTGGTTCACCAAAAATAATAACACATCTTTGTTTCTCGTCAGCCTGGAAGCTCGCTAATTTATATATAACCTCTTTACTTTTTGCTTTACGCATGTTATGAATAGGAAACATTTTCACACCGAAGTGCCCGAAGGATCTCTGGAGGAGTTTGCATCACTCAACAGTCTTGATATAAGAACATTTCTTTTCTTATATCAAGTAAAATAAGAGTTGCATTTCAAAATAACAGGGAACCTTTGATAAAAATATGCATATTAAAATAAAGTGCATCAATCATATCGGTCTCTTGGGTGGTTTATTTTTTGTCCCCCTCAGTTTGGATTTGAGTATGTTTGCTTAAAATATTAGTGCTTTATCTCATAGTAACTATTCACAATCACTGCAGTCACAGAGCAGATGACATACTGGGTTTGAACTGCCTGTGGGAAGAATGAACGTGTAAGAAGTTGTTTTTAGAACATATTTACATGTATTTATACATAATCTATACCCACAATGTGTAGGGGCAAATTGTAATATTTTAGTTTAAAATGTTTAAAAATGTACTAAAATGACTTTATATAAATTGTATAATTCCTAACATTGATAATTGTAATAAAACATTGTTATAATAAAAATGTATTTATTAAACTCAAAGTCATTTATATGTTTATAGAGATGTCCAGCACATATAAATGGAGCAGTTATACATCAGTCAGAAGGGATGTTCCAGTGATTGAGGATAGAACCAGAAGATGGGTGACATTCTGGCACCGAAGACATAACACTGGACTTTCATATTCCTCCATCACATACACACACGTGTACGGGAAAACAACGAGCATGCCAAGAAAGGAGGTTTCTATCATCTGACAACATTTTATTTATATTAGCTAGTTAGATCTACTCTTTTCTCTTCTTTCCTTTTATTCTTTTTCTCTCCCTGTGTCACATGTGCCACTCAAATAAAAGATGGTTGATTACTTATTTTGTTTATACTATTTCATCAGTTTGGTTAAAGAATATTTTAGTCTATATTTTTAATAATGCTCCCTTTAATTACGTAACTTTAGCATCCATTTTTTTTGTCTTAACAGAATTAAGTACCGTTTTTTGTCTTCCATGTTTCCTACGATCTGGGATTTGATGTCTGGTGATAAATCCAAGAAGTAAATATACTCGCATGTAGTTTGACACAAAATCTCAACTCAAAGTCCACAATCATTCACTCCACCTGTCTTTTTCCCTATTTATCTTCTTTTCACAAACGCACACTAATGGCGCTTTTCCACTACACAGTTCCAGCACGACTCGCCTCGCCTCGGCACGGTTCCTTTTCCATTACAAAAAAAGTACCTACTCAACGTGGGCGGGGTCGTCATAGCACGGCTCCGAGAAACTGCCGTGACTTCGTTTTATACGCGACACAAAACACAAACAATGGAGGACATGGAGGCAGTGGTGTACTTGCTGCTGTATGAGGCTTTCTGTTACACACAAAGCAAGAAAATTGAGCCGTATGGCTGTAACTATGGTTGTAACTATGGTTGTAACGCTGCTGCCGGTATTTAAAAATGCCAGGTTTGATTCTTGTGTGGGACGGCTCATGACGCTTCCAGCGACAACTACCAATCAACGGCCAGCAGTGTGTCGACGTCACATTTTAGTACCGGCTTGGCTTGCTCGGAACCTCACCAGAGCAGGTACTAAAAAAGTATCAGGTACCAGGTACTATCCCTAGTGGAAATGCAAAAAGAACCGAGGCGAGTCAAGGCGAGGCGAGGCGAGGCGAGGCGAGGCGTGCTGGAACGGTGTAGTGGAAAAGCGCCATAACACAGTCTGTCTGTGAATACTCATCGTTAAAGTCTTACAATTGTTTTTTTTTTGTTTAGTTGCCAGTACATCTATTTCGTATGCCTTTTATTAACTTTGTAAGATTTCTAAGTATGTTTAAAAATAACCATTGGTGTCATTTCCCTGCAAATGGATGTGCACAGCCTAGGAAATAAATGTTTATTAACCTGTTGGTGTATCGGCCTATCACGAACGCAATTAGCGGAGGGATATCATAACAGATAAATTGTCATAAGCTACAGGTTTTAAAAATCAAAAATACGTAATTACATTTCATCCACTGCCTATTAAAACGTCAACATAGGTTTTTTTGAAATGTCAGAGCAAACATACACAACATAAACCCGAATGTCCATCAGAGAGAGTCTACTGTCAAATTAGAAAAGACTGTCACTTAAGTCTTTCAGTAAAAGAGATATTTTACTTCACTCTGCCTGTGAGGGCTTACAGAAGTAAGGGTGATCCATGGCCTCGCGGGCAGTCAGCCGGGCCTGGTGATCATAGCGCAGCAGCTTGTCCAGGAAGTCCAGAGCCTCTGGGCTGACCAGGTGTTGGTTCTCACTGTGGACGAAGCGCTCCCACCGCTTACGGGAATGCCTGCAGGAAAAATAACAGGACGCTCAGTTGTGGCATTGACTGACACTGGAGGAAGTGGATCAGAAAACCAGCTGTGATGATCACAAAGAGAGCTGTATTGATTGGTCAAGCTGCTGCTTTTCTTGGTCTGATCGTAGTAAATTGAACATCTTTGAATGTTGGGTCAGAGAAGATGACATTTCAACACTGTGCTTAAGTAATGTGTGATGTTTCGGTTTTCTGATGTTTTATAGACCAAACAATTAAGAAAATAATCATTAGTCAAAGTATTAATCATGAGCACAGAGCAGCATGTGAGTGAGGATGAACTAAAGCACCAGTGATTGTTTAGTCTATGGTATTGCTGCTTCAGCGCATAAAAAAACAAATACAGAAGAAACTAACATTGTATTATATACCGATGATATGAATAATGATTTATAGTAAATTAATGTTCTTTTCTTATATCAAGTAAAATAAGTGTTGCATTTCAAAATAACAGGGAACCTTTGATAAAAATATGCATATTAAAATAAAGTGCATCAATCATATCGGTCTCTTGGGTGGTTTATTTTTTGTTCCCCTCAGTTTGGATTTGAGTATGTTTGCTTAAAATATTAGTGCTTTATCTCATAGTAACTATTCACAATCACTGCAGTCACAGAGCAGATGACATACTGGGTTTGAACTGCCTGTGGGAAGAATGAACGTGTAAGAAGCTGTTTTTAGAACATATTTACATGTATTTATACATAATCTATACCCACAATGTGTAGGGGCAAATTGTAATATTTTAGTTTAAAATGTTTAAAAATGTACTAAAATGACTTATATATAAATTGTATAATTCCTAACATTGATAATTGTAATAAAACATTGTTATAATAAAAATGTATTTATTAAACTCAAAGTCATTTATATGTTTATAGAGATGTCCAGCACATATTAATGGAGCAGTCATACATCAGTCAGAAGGGATGTTCCAGTGATTGAGGATAGAACCAGAAGATGGGTGACATTCTGGCACCGAAGACATAACACTGGACTTTCATGTTCCTCCATCACATACACACACGTGTACGGGAAAACAACGAGCATGCCAAGAAAGGAGGTTTCTATTATCTGACAACATTTTATTTATATTAGCTAGTTAGATCTACTCTTTTCTCTTCTTTCCTTTTATTCTTTTTCTCTCCCTGTGTCACATGTACCTATTAGCTGTGCCCTGGTGGTCAGACTGGAGATGTTACCACTCAAATAAAAGATGGATGATTACTTTTTTTGTTTGTACTAGTTAAAACAGAAAACACACGTTTTACATTGTGATATTTAAATGTTTCTTCCCGCAACCTACCTGATCTCTCTCTAGCCAGCTCCTGCCTCATTTATGTTTTTGGAATTAAATGAGATATCATAGAGGTAACTCTTCATTTTATCTAAATGAATCAGCTGTTTCTCCTCCAATGAATGAATGTAGTAGAAAAGCTGCAGACATTACGCTGAGCTCTGGGAATGAGGCTCAACTGTTTAAACATGACCACACAAGTTTTAAACCAGAATGATCAAAACACCAAACTGTTTTAATTTGTCCACTGTATTGTGTGGGGGCAAAGCTGAATTAGGAAGCAGCACCGATACTCATTTACAGACACTGTGGATTACATCTTAATGCTGGCCTTTGTTCTCACTTCCAAACCAATGGATTACATGTGAAATTACTTTTCTCTGACTGTAGTTTTCATGAGCTTGCACTAAACACTATACTTCCTTGAGTCCTCAGCAACACTGTCATCAAGTGTGAAGTCAGTTGGATGAAGAGTTGAGAAAAATCAAATACTGGCTGCTGAAGTAGATAGGTATATCATACAGAGACAGAGCAGAGCCTGGAAGTAAGTATTTTAAAATGTAAAATATTATGATGTTACCGTTTCTGTTTCGATACAGAAACAACATCTACTTGGCTGCTGTATGTTGCTGCTATGTGTCTGCACAGCCACCATATTTAAGAGGTCAAGAACCACTAGTAAACAAATGCAGCACTGGTATATATGCTGCTATTTGTGGCCGCTATTGTTACTACTGTTCCACTAAAAGATATCCTTAACATTTCTCATCGTTCCCAGCAATACACTCCCCAAGTGTAAAGTAGATCAGATGAACAGTTCCCAAGATACGTAAAGGACATACATACAGATTCAGCCCGCATAAAAAACACAGCATCATCAGCAGGTGATTGCAGCAGCCACTCTCACCTTCCCAGGATGTCGTTGAAACGAGGTTCTAGCTCAATGTTGTATTTGTCGATGTAGTCGTAGAGGTCTTCTGTCCCCAAAACCTTGGCTATTCTCACCAACTGCAGGAGAACAAAGGAAGAACAGTTTGTTAGCTGTGTAGGAGAGACGCCACATCCCTTACAGAAAAACACAGCTGATACAATATGGACGAGTCATAGCTTTCTGTTAATGAAGCTGATGTTACAGTCACAACAACGAAGAAAGAGCTGAGAGCTGATAGATGGACATTCTTCAGCAACTTAACAGTCACAGCTGCACTCTATCAGCTGTTAGAACAGTGGAGCACTAAGACAACGCTTTGTTTACCTGGTCATAATTATCATGTCCGTGGAAGAAGGGCTCCTTCCTGAAGATCATGCTGGCCAGCATACAGCCCAGGCTCCACATGTCCAGACTGTAGTCATACATCTGAAACATAGAGTCACAGTCTTAAAAAGGTAGCACACTTTAATGATGCACATTATTAAGAAATGGGTGACCGAGTTTTAACCTCCAACTGCAGCAGAAGACATTTAATACATGATAATGCCAGAGGTCAGTGGACAAGAAGCATCATAGAATAGAATTGTAATAATCTCATTATGAAATCTTAAAATAAAAAAAGCTTAGTCATGTGGAGAACAATGACTGTCACAAAATAAAATAGTACTATGTTGTTCTCAGATGGTATCTAAGATTTAAGATGTACTGACATGAGTGACTGAGACTTATGGCGCTTTTCCACTATACAGTTCCAGCACGACTCTACACGTTTTTTTTTGCGTTTCCACTAGGGATAGTACCTGGTACCTGGTACTTTTTTAGTACCTGCTCTGGTGAGGTTCCAAGCAAGCCGAGCCGATACTAAATGTGACGTCACCAAACTGCCGGCCACTGATTGGTCAGAAGACTTGTCGCTGGAAGAGTCATGAGCCGTCCCACACAAGAATCAAACCCGGCATTTTAAAATACCGGCAACAGCGTTACAGTCATACGGCTCAATTTTCTTGCTTTGTGTGAGACAAAAAGCCTCATACAGCAGCAAGTACACCATCGCCTCAATGACCTCCATTGTTTATGTGTTTTGTGTCACGTATAATACGGAGTCACAGTAGTTTCGCGAGCCGTGCTATGACGACCCCGCCCACGTTGAGTAGGTACTCTTTTGTAATGGAAAAAGGTCTGTCCTGGAACCGTGTCGAGTCGAGGCAAATCGTGCTGGAACTGTGTAGTGGAAAAGCGCCATTTGTGTATGACAGATAACGAAGGACAAAGGGGCTTCCAGAGAGACCCCTCCTTACACCCTAATAGCACTTGAAACATGCCAAATCCACAGTACCTGATAGTCCACCAGGAGCTCCGGTCCTTTAAAGTAGCGGGAGGCCACTCTGACGTTGTACTCCTGTCCTGGGTGGTAGAACTCTGCCAGACCCCAGTCAATAAGGCGTAACTACAGACATATCAAGTCGTTAGCAGACCATACATGCATCATTTCTAATTCTATAATGAAGTATATGTTTGTCATATTACTGTATGAATACATGTACAAACATACAAGAGGGAACAACGGCATAATAATCAAACTTCAACTTTCAAATGAAAAATTTGTGAATTTCAACTAGCGACATTTCATAATTCTAACATCTGATTTTTGCTGTGTCTCAAATCACACACTTCTGTTAGTGCGCCACTTTCAACAGGTTAGTGTTTTCTCAAATCAAACACGGCCGTTGTGCAATTACCAGAAATGACAATTAGTTAGGAGCATTCATACATCAGTCAGAGGGGATATTCCAGTGATTGAGGATAGAACCAGAAGATGGTGACATTCTGGCACCGAAGACATAACACTGGACTTTCATATTCCTCCATTACATACACACACGTGTACGGGAAAACAACGTGTATGCCAAGAAAGGAGGTTTCTATCATCTGACACTAGTGTGAACACACTTACGTACTCAAAATTTGAAGTGTAAGAACAGAAGCATGTGATCTGAGACACAACATGTGTTTATTACTGACCTTGCGGTGTTCATGGTCGATCATCACGTTATGAGGCTTTACGTCTCTATGCATGATGCCCATGCTGTGGCAGTAGTCTAGAGCCTAGAAAAGGAAGAAAAAGAGAGGGAGAGAGAGTGACCTTGACATCCAACCTTCAAACTTTAGCCCATAATAATCCAAAACAGCAGTAGATTACTATAAGATTCTCTATATCAGATCAGACAGTGCACACAAACATGTTGACGACCATAACAGAGGCCTGGACCCAAACATCACCATAAACCAAGGAAAAAGAAAAGAAGAAGAAATGAGAGGAAAACAAGGACAGTGGTGTTTAAAGCGATGGTTCGGCGTAATTTCGACCTAGTGTCATATGCACCATGAGGTCTATCTAAACACCCCCTCAGTCCTTTTTTTTTCATTTGGTCGCAAACTGGTGGAGTTAGAGCCATCAGCTGAATGGCTTAGTACAGGCGCTAACGGAACCAACAGTGTATCTTGTAAATTACCCCACTAATAATGCCTGGATTGTTATCAAACTTATACAGTTGTACAAATAGGGTCTTTACTCATAAATCGATGCATTGGAAAGTTTGTACTTTCAGGAGTTTATTAAAATAACACTTAGCTGATGGCTTTTACTCTGCTGCTACTGCTAAAGCTGTAAACATTGTGGAAATCTTGCGCGATCACTGAAATGCCGTGTGGTCGCGCGAGATTCCGCACAGAGCACATCTATTGCCGGAAGAGACTAGTAGTAGTAGTATTGAAGAAGGAGCGAGAAGCGAGAGTACAGCAGAAGACAACAACGACATGGCAGAGTTTGAGGTTACTATCGAACGTGTATTCAGGCTCAAATAGGTACAGGCGACCTTCGAAATTGAGGCACTCATCTTCACGTTGGATGTGCTCTGTGCGGAATCTCGCGCGACCACACGGCATTTCAGTGATCGCGCGAGATTTCGACGATGTTTAAAGCTTTAGCAGTAGCAGCAGAGTAAAAGCCATCAGCTAAGTGTTATTTTAATAAACTCCTGGTGTACTTACAAAGTTTCCAATGCATCGATTTATGAGTAAAGACCCTAATTTGTACTACTGTAGAAGTTTGATAACAACCCAGGCATTATTAGTGGGGTAATTTACATGACACAGGTCTTGTTAGCGCCTGTACTAAGCCATTCAGCTGATGGCTCTAACTCCACCAATTTGCGACCAAATGAAAAAAAAAGGGCTGAGGGGGTGTTTAGATAGACGTAATGGTGCATATGACGCTAAGTCGAAATTATGCCGAACCATCGCTTTAAGGACTAAATGCTTCAGCACCTTCAGGACGAGTAGAGGTTATAGATAATGAGCTGAGGGGCACGTGTGAGGCTGATTACTCACCTTGAGGATCTCGTACATGTAGAATCGGATGTCATAGTCTGTCAGGGTCTGGTACAGTTGCTGGAGAACAAAACAAAATCATTCATATGTTTATGGCACACATTCATGGAGCAGTCATACATCAGTCAGAGGGGATGTTCCAGTGATTGAGGATAGAACCAGAAGATGGTGACATTCTGGCACCGAAGACATAACACTGGACTTTCATATTCCTCCATCACATACACACACGTGTACGGGAAAACAACGAGCATGCCAAGAAAGGAGGTTTCTATCATCTGACACAAGAATTACTATTTTATTTATTGAGTAAAGATAAAGTGAAGTTCTTACCTTGAAGTCTGTGTTGTTGACGTGTTCAAAGACCAAAGCAGGTGTCCGAGACTGAAAAAGACAAAAGTTTTGTATTTATTTTGCTGCAGTGTCAACTTACAATACTGAGATCAAGTGAAACTGCAACACTGGCATTAACTATGTCACTAATGCAATGTCCATACTAACTAACCAGGCAGCCACACTGTGAGTAACACTAAGACTTAGTCCCTACATCTCCTGGATCTGAGGACAGTCCACAGCTGTCAGCAGCCACTCAAATACCAAATATTCCACTTTCTCTACTCTTCTGCCTGCTCTACCACTGATGAGGTAACATTCAGAGCTTCTATACTTGCTACAGGGCTACAACTATTTTTTTCAGAGGGGATGTTCCAGTGATTGAGGATAGAACCAGAAGATGGTGACATTCTGGCACCGAAGACATAACACTGGACTTTCATATTCCTCCATCACATACACACACGTGTACGGGAAAACAACGTGTATGCCAAGAAAGGAGGTTTCTATCATCTGACACTAGTGTGAACACACTTATGTACTAAAAATTTGAAATTATCAATTAATCTGCTGTTAATGGTTTGGTTTATAAAATGTCAGAAAACAGTGACAAACTACAATCACAGTTTCCTAAAGCTCATGGTGATGGGATTCAAATTGGTTTGAATATTTTTTGATACTGAACAATTTATAGTCATAGCAAATCTTTAAAAGCACAGACTGAAACTGAGGAATGTCTGGCACTTTCCTTTTCAGTAAAAAATAAGCTTTATTTTATTTTATATTGACTAATTGATTAACCCTTACATACTGTTCAGGGCCAAATTTGATACATTTTTACTTCTGAGAACTGTAAAAATACAAACAGTCACATTCTGGATTCAGATGCTGTTTTTTTTATTTTATAGATTATCCAATTCATTTCTCAATAATAGTAAGCAATTCATTCATATTAACCTGACTGACTGATTGTTTTATCACTAGTTTGTTGCTGATAAGGGGTGCTGACTAACACTACAGGGCTCTCCCTGGTATTTCTGATTATGATTACAGATGCACCAAACCATTATTACCAGCCTCCTGATGATGCATGATGGGTATATCAGCCTGACAAATGCTAGTTGTATTTCATTTTGTTTTAAGGTTATGTTTAAAACACTAGTCTCTTTACAGCAAAGAAACCAACAAGACTTTCCTTCAGTTTCTAGGTCTGTTTTATCCATCCATCTCATGAAACAGATCATTAAATGTCATAATCCTCATCAGCTCCAAGAAACGTGTGTCATCATTACATGAAGTGAAGCCACTATCTATATCTTGTTAGCTCTTTCACTACATCTAGAATGACTGAAAATGTATTTTAGTCTGATAGCTTCAGAGGACAGTGATGCTGCTAATGAGTTTGGAGTCAGTGTGGACACATCAGGATCAAGAAAAACTCCACACAGAATGTGTGAATGGATCTCTGCATTGTTTTTGTTGTCCAGTGACTGATGGCACTGCTATGTCATTACAATGACACAGCACTGTTCTTTAGAGAGAGCCCCAACACAAAATACGAACACAAGACTGTAAAGCTTTCTAGCTGCTTCTACTTCACTTAAAGCCACAGCTGGATGAGTACTTACAGACACAAATTTTCCAAGCCCAAGAGAAAGCGTTAAGCTTATACAGGCGGTGGGCTCACCCAGCTAATGATGCAGTGATGACATTTCAGAATGTTTTTATGAAATGTAAATCATGTCAGCATAAAAACTAATTAAACAGTGTCTGTTGTACTCATGATCAAAGTCTCACACATCTTACAAATCAATACTCTATACTTACTACAGGGTCTTTAACAATATCAATGAGGGAGATGATGTTCGGACCTCCACGTAGATTCTCCAAAATCTTGATCTCACGCTTGATTTTCTTTTTCTTGACGGGCTGATGGTAAAAGAGATGAGATGAGTTAGTCAGATGGAAGTGAAGATGGACCGACATAAGGTAGGTCTGTGTCACTGTAAAGATTTACCTTCAGTATCTTCACCACCACCTTCTCATTGTTGGTGATGTTGATGGCCTCGAAGACTTCACTGTACTTGCCTCGGCCCAACTTCCGCACCAGCTGGAAGTCATCCTGGTTTCTGTGGAGGCAAAATGACAACCAAACATCAGCTAGGTCACAGAGCAAAAAAAAAACCTCATGCTCCAAATGTTATACAAGGGGTCAATATATATTTACCCCCATTCCACTACGTGGGACTCGTAGTCCCAGTACTCCCTCGGCCGGTGAGTGTTGACCTCGGTGTACACTCGGGCCCGGCTCGGCACGGGTCCTGACATGTCCGACAGCTTGGCAGAGATGGTGGGAAGGCCTTACTGCAGCGGAGGACGGTTGGAGTATTGGGAGGTGGGGGACGGGTGGGAAGGAGGGAGGAAGAGGAGGGAAGGTAAAAGGGGGCGAGGGGGGGTTGATGCAAACAGGGAAAGGGGGTTTGGGGGGAGGGGTTTTACCTGAGGACGGGGGGAGGGGCCACCAGGGGCACGGTGGGATAGCTAAAAAGAAAAAGGAGAGAAAGAAAAAAAGTGGTGTGAGCGGTGCAAGATTACAAATATCTGAATGATGCTGCCACGGCTACTTCACAGGTGGAGGGCTGTACTGCATCTTACAAGATTTACATTGTGTGACATCTTAAGACTTCAATGTACTATATGACATAAAGGAAAAGCCACAATTTGTCACACAACTGAGCAGGCAAGATGGCCCTTAAAAAAAAAAAGACTAAATAACCATCATTTTCTGTTGACTAACTGTTTAACCCTCACATACTGTTCATATTCAGACTCATCACAGTATCCCCTCATAATTAGTCTACCAAATTTCTGCACAACAATTAATTCATGAATACGTCAGTCACAAATAAGTGAGATTAATCCTTAATGAAGCTTTCAGAGAGCTGACAGTTTATTCAGTTTTTACACTTCTTATTTACTGTATGGAGAAAAAACATGAACTATATAAAATATGAAGACTGCAACATTAGATTTTTGAATTTTGAAAACGAAAAGAAGCATGAACACCTGTGTATGGACATTGGGTGACGTCATGTACTATATTCAACTATAAAAGCTTCTACTATAAAGCAGTCAATTTAGAAATGCTGTTGCCTGGCAACCTTTTCTGAAATTACTTTGAAAATGTGAATGCAGACAAAATTAACTTTTAGTATGTAATATGTCAATATGTATGCATGTGTATCTACATATTATTTTCTTAAATTTCTTTCCTTCTCTCCTTTTTCTGGCTATTGTGTACAGAATTTGGTGATGTGGGATGGGGAAGAAAAAAAGGGGGAAAGTTTGTATAATGAATATGTATATGTTCATCTTTTTTTCAATACATTAATAAAAAGAAATTGATCCAAAAAAAACAACTTGAATTTCAGACTTTTGCTGTGTCTCAAATCACACACTTCTGTTAACACTGTGTACTATCCGTACTTGTGTAGTGCGCCTATTTCAACAGGTTAGTGTTTTCTCAAATCAAAACATGGCCGTTGTGCAATTACCAGAAATGCCAATTAGTTAGGAGCAGTCATACATCAGTCAGAGGGGATGTTCCAGTGATTGAGGATAGAACCAGAAGATGGTGACATTCTGGCACCGAAGACATAACACTGGACTTTCATATTCCTCCATCACATACACACACGTGTACGGGAAAACAACGTGCATGCCAAGAAAGGAGGTTTCTATCATCTGACACTAGTGTGAACACACTTATGTACTCAATTTGTTGTGTCTGTTTTGAATTTCTGAATAAATATGGGTCAAAAACTAAAAATAATATGCATCAGCCGCACTCAAATCTTTTAAGGAGAAGTCATCAAATTTCAGGCTAAAAGTAAGAAGTATTTAGAGTGCATTTACTGCTATGTAAAAAAAAAAAAAAAAAAAAAAAAAAAAAAAAAAAGAAAGGGTTACATTTGACCTTAAACAGTATGTGAGGGTTAATAGGCTTGTGGTTACTGCTGTTTAGTAATATTTTATGTAGATTTTTTTTAATGACAACATATTAGTCCTGTTTACCTGTGATTGCTGCAATGAAATATTAAAAAAACAGCAGCTGATACCTTTACAGAACATCACATTCTTGTCTAAAGAGGATTAAAAACTCATGTGTATGTTTTGGTTTTTGATAAGCCTTCAAACTCATGGGTCCATAACTCAGAGTGAACTCTGTGGATAATATTTCATCGTCTCACTAGAACTTGAAGAAACAACCTACCAACGACGCAGCCCCTTTCTAATTTTAGTCAAAATGTGCACTGTGGTTATGAGCGTTTTGTAGTGGCCATATAGAAGTAGTCAAAATTCATTTCCATGTGTGCTCAAAATATTGAGACCTGCTGCTCCATGTTGACAAAGAACCAGTTATGGTGGATTGGAAGCTTCCCAGAGGTATTCCAGGTATGTCATGATGGAACAAGACCTAACACATGCTGGAAGAATTACATAACACATCTATTCTACCTGAGCTGCTCTGCTTGGCCTGATGCTTCTGCCAACATGGACACAAGTGCAGTATAATAAATTAATTAAAATGAATTAATTAGGGGTTTTACAAGATCTCGTCGTGCGAGATCTCGCGATATTCAAGAATGACGATATTTCTCGTCGAGGTGAATGTTGCAATATCAAGGGCGCGCACCCACAAAAAGTTTTCTATCGCTCATTTGCACATCATGTCTTCTTCTTATAACGTCATGTGTGGATCATTAACTTTGTTACAGCTTCTACCTGCTGAGAAGATTGACTTCAGGAGCAGGGAATCTAGTGCAGCTATGGAAGCCTAATGATGCAAAAAGTAAAATGAGTCACACTACCTAATTATGACACAATTTATATGTTGTTCTACTTGTGTATGTGTGAGATACAGGATTTAAGCAATTTACTTTTATTTCTGTGTTTATTAGCAATATGTTATAATTTGTGATAGTTTGATTCATTATTTCATTTATATACTAGAATTGGTTTCTATTCTAAATACTCGTGAGCTGAGTGTATGGTCACAGCCCTAGAATTAATACATGACAATGAGATCTAACACTAAGTCGGGTACCAGCACAGAGCCCGTGTCCAACTATAGTAACAGCTCAGTGTAGAACAGGAATCACATTTACCATTTGGCTTGTATTGAGCATAAAGCTTCAACTGATGATCGCTTTTACTAATTAAGATGTGCTTGTTTTGTAAATTATCAAAAATGTAATAGATTCATGTTTTATGATTGACTATATCGAGTTACAGTTTTAAACATCACTGCTGACTCCTGAGAACGACAGCCTGTTGAATTAGTAGGGCATGGAGGGATTATTGGCCCATCGGAGCAACTTAACACTTTAAACTCTTCCCAACCAGGTCAAGTATCACGCAGTATGAAGTCTGCTTTAACAGGCTGATGACATATATAAACTATACTATATATACCCCGCATTTTCAGTAGCCAGTAAAAACTATTTAACTAACTGGCTGCAATCTGTAACCTCACCACTAGATGCCACTGAATCATACATACTGGTACACAGGGAAACAAATTATTTTATTTTGTAACTGATTCAATTCATAATTATTCAAACTTACAATTATGAAAAAGTGTTAGACATCATAGCAAAAGCATCCACATGGTTTAAAACCACTTTCATAATTGTGAAAACCTTTATTTTGCTTATGAAAAATGGGGCGATTTCAGTGCCTTTTTCCCCCAATCCAGACCACATCAAACCAGCTCTAGATCGAAACCACTGTACAGATCTGGACTCGGTTACCAAGGAGACCCTAGAGACTCATTAAAACACATTTTCAGATTTGTGAAACCTTTATTCTATTTGTGAAAACTGAAAAAAAGGGATTTTACTTTCATCTAGACCAGGTCTAATATGGTCTATACTTTGCAGTGAAATCGCCCTTTTTCAGTTTTAACAGACACAGTAAAGGTTTCATAAATCTGAAAGTTTGTTTTAATGAGTCTCTAGAGACTGCTTGGTAATCTAGTCCGAATGTGACAAGTCTGAGTGTAGTGGTTTTTGATCAAGACCTGAAACCTGAACCACCTGAGATCTGAAAGTGGGTTTAAACAGTGTTAAGCCTTTCGCTACGATGTAACACTTCTTCATAAGTGCAAGTGGTTAAAAAAAAAAGAAGAATCAACTGTTAAATATCATCATTTTTCATCACTATGTCAAATTAGCTTCAAAGCTCAGCCTCTTCCTGAGGGACCTGGGTGTGACAGTCTTTTCTATTCTTTCTAATATACATTTTTGATCTGTTATGGTTTTATATTTGTATAACCCCCCCCCAAAAAACTTTTTTGGGTATATGTGCCAGCTGAGCAATTCTTAATAGACTGAGTTGGCGCCATTTCCAGGACAGTATCATCTCTTCTAACACATCCATGGGTGGAAGACCAGTGGTAGGGATAGGCAGACGATCCTGAACCACTAGTTTTTTGGGGGTTTTCTCAAAACTTTATTTACACAATGGAGTGTACAAATTAAATGATCAATCAACAATAACAAGGAATGCTCGAGGTAGTGCAACAGTAAACAACAAAGGGGGGGCGGGGGGGATGCCAAATGCAAAAATCATACATCTCACTTTTGGAGTCATCCAAGCAGTAAGATGTGCCAGCTAAATGACATGTCCATGTGCTTGTGACTGTGTGATAATGACTAATTGGTTAGACTTTCATGTTATCCAGGCGGGAAAGCAACTTCATATCCATGTTGTATAACTTACCGTGAAGCTCCACGCTAC
The DNA here is from genome assembly GCF_963691925.1 of Scomber scombrus. Lineage (NCBI taxonomy): Eukaryota > Metazoa > Chordata > Actinopteri > Scombriformes > Scombridae > Scomber > Scomber scombrus. The sequence goes on from NC_084972.1 coordinate 2,978,961, forward strand.
ATGCGCATTGTTTGCAGTTGATTGGGTCGCTTGCGCAGTCGCTGTTAACAGCTGACTCACACTGGAGCTCATTTCATTGATTCCATATAATTGGCTATAAGAAGTCCACCACACGAGCGTGTTATAACAGAACACTTTGCTTCCGGACATTATAAAGTAAAATCCTTACAACACACTTAATAGCCTAAATAAATAACCGCCAATCACCAGAACATACAGCCTGCTCATTTGTCTTTCTCTTCCGGTTAGAAACATCAGAGAAGTTTATAGTCGCAAGTCTTCGTTACCATTGATAATTTAAAGTTATATTGCTTTGAATCCTCACAGACACCGTCATACTAAAAGAATAACGTTACCTTTTCCGGATCCATCCAGGTTAGCTCACAGCTAGCGAGACCAACCAGTACTAAATTACACCTAATTATCATTGCTACAAAACGCTCCAATAGTAGTGTGTTACTGAGAAGATTAGTGATGTTACTGGTAGGTGTAAATAATGAGGAGCAGTGTGAGGGTAATAGTAACGTAACTCTAACTCTAGTTCATTGTGATATTTGAAGCTATTTCCGTTGTCGGACGTTACGCCGACAATTCGCTTAGTAACTCTAGATTTACAGGAATATAACACATTGTTTTCAGACAGTAGTTAAACTATCTTGACTGTAATTTAATAAGACTAAGCACCAGCCTCAATTGGCCGCAGCACCTGGCCAGAAGGCTCTCGTTGAGCAGGTGTTGCTAACTTCTCGGCCTGCTAAGCTAAGCTAACGTGGCTAACGGAAACCACACACATACGATGAGTCGGTTTGATAAACAGCAGAAACATATTGGGTTATATATTTACCCCCTTTGATCAATTCGACGACCGAATTGCTTTCCAACAAGCTCAGTTTGGTCACCCCAGCAGTCCTCGCCACCCTTCGTCGCCGGTGTGTGATTTCTGCTGTATCAGAGACAATATGGCTGACCGCCGCCACCTCCTCCGTCCCCGGGTACTGCAACGGGGGCCGCGGAGGGACACGGTTCTGCAAGGTCGCGGACCAACCACGAGGGTGGGAAGACGCTTATCACTGTCACGTTAGTTGAAGCTCTGTACTGAGTTACTTGACTACACCCAATGTGTTTTTATAACCAAACATATTATTGACTGACAAGCATTAAACCGGAAGACCAGTCTGAGGAGAGAGGGACCCCAAAACTTAAAACAAGTGAAGTTTACATAATAAGACACTAATTTGTACTGCACTTTTCATTCATAGTGAAACTCAATTGCTACAGCATTAATAACTTAGAACACACAACATAAAGAAAAATAATTTAAAAAAAAGGGTTATAATGAAAAAGCCCTCCTGAATAGAGACGTTTTAGGCTCTTTTTTTTGTAAAGAGAGACTAGGGTCTTTGTTATCCTCAGATTAGGAAGGCTGTCCCTCAAGCATGGACTGTACATAAATTCAGTGAATGCCTACAGACTTGACAGTGACTACAAAGGAAATGTGTGTGTTTACTTTATTTAGTTCTAAAATCGGGGTACTATTAAAAGGTCTATAATTCCTTCAGTGATCAGCTGAGAATCAGCACTTTCATCTCATCTTACGAACACTGTTTGAATTCAGATCCCACATGCTGGAGTACAGACATCAACAAAAGGAATGTGTCACTGTCCTAAAATTTTATGACTGCACTGTACCATAAAACAAGCAACATCCACCACTACTGAACACTGAAGTCAGTGTTGGAGGGGAATTGAAGTGAACAGGATCATTTGCAACCTAGAAATACATTATGTATATTTGTTAGGATAAGATAAGATATTCTTTTACCACTGTGGAGAAATTCCTGATATGTCCACAAGGGGGAGACTCCAACATTCAAAAGCCATGCACACTGCACTACTCATGTCTGTTCATCTTTGAAGGACCCACCTAAAGTGTAGTGGAAGCACAGTCTAGTACAGTCATTCACAATACTTACATCTAACAACACTGCAACATGAACAGATAATATATGTAAGAAGTAATCAGGCTTTGTCATCAGACTTTCTTAGACTTGTTAAATCTGCTTTAGTGTTCATGATCTTACTTAACTTACTGTACTTTAACATAAAGATGTTGCTCTTTTTCACCAGTTTTTTTTAAGTGTAAGAGGTTCATTGTAAGTGTATTTTTAAAATTGTAAACAAGTACTATTGCTTCTCAACTACAACTGTTTTTAGATGATTTTGCAGTTTTCGTCATTGCTATTATTAAAAATGCACATACATATATAATTCTACATTTACAGTATGTGTCCATGTGAGGCTAAAATAAGACTTCTTCTTTGAATAAGACAGTATTTCCTTTTTCAGTATAAAACTCCAGGGTGTATTTAAGGCTAGATTACCAACTTTTGGGTCACACCCCCAAATGCACTAGGTTACATTCTTTGTTTATTGGTTAATATAAATTAATTAACTGCAAATTAATTTTTAATTTTAAAAAAAGCACAGTACAGTATAAACTAAAATACGGCATTTTATATATAATCCTTTTTGTAGAAAGGCTCTGTGATAAAATCTATTTATTCAAATTTGAATTGTTGAAATTTATATTGTCTTCACATGGCCCTTATTCCTAAATAAAGTTACTTTTAATTACATGAGGCAACAGGGTATTCCCACAATGCACAGGAGGATTAAGGGGGTCAAAAGGGGCCTGTCAACAAAGTTTTGCCCCTTGGCTCTCCTAACAAGTTAATCCGGCCATTGGTGTATGTTCATGAAAACAGTAACTGCTCTCCCTTTCATGTCAGTAACCACAAAGTCATTATGAGATGAGTGACATGTTGTAAATGGCGCGAGCCTCATTTTGGCATCCCTTAACGAGAAACAAAGTTCAGATGTCACTGCGGTGTTGTGTTTGGAGCGTAAGCCATCACACTCATTCTTCTCCACCACGCAGCAGGCAGGTCGAGGAGGTTGTTGAGGGCAGCAGGTTTCTGTCAGCGACACTATTCATTGTGCTCTTTGGGGCTCTTGATTGAGGATATCCTCTAAACAATTGCTCTGGGTGTTGAAACTGGTTCAAAGTTTTCAGGCGTATATTCTTCCTCCCATCCATCTCCCAGTTACAGAAGGCTCTGAGCACCAAACAATTGCATTTATTGGCCTCGAGACCATTCTTCATGTCTTGTTAAAAATTCAGATCCACAGACTTCCTTACCCAAGAGAGTTTTTCCCATGCGATGTCACTAAATTAATATATGTTGCTTTGTGTGGTGTTGTTTTTTTTTGATGGAGGGGACAAAAAATCTCTGCCAAACACAAACTATCTGATTACTCTGCAGTAAAATCTAGGGTTGAAGGGAAGTGCACAGAGATGTTTAATTATAAATTGGGAAAAACACTGGATGTTCCCTTGTCAGAATTTGCTTTATTGTTTGGAAAAGGGATTCACCTCATACAGCACATGTGGAATAACATTAAAAGAGTGTAAAATTAGGGAGCAGGTTTCTTTTAAAAGTAAAATATCTCACTGGCAAAGAAGAAAAAAGAAGCTTCACACCCAAGAAACCTTCTGGGGCCGCGATGGACATCGGGCTGCTGCGGAAGTCTGCTTCTTTCCTCCCTCGGAGCAAGTCTATGCAGACATATTGTTGTATTATTTTGACAGGGGGAGAAATCAGGCCTCAGATTAGTCACCTTTCACCTCTGCATTAAGGACCACCGCCCTAAAGACTGAGGCCGAGCGCAGGAGCAGGAGCCAAAGCAGAGAGCAATCAGAGCCCTGCCCTGGTGGACTGATATTGTCTGTACTAATGTCTCAGGTCATTCCACCACTTCCTCCCAGTGCATGTTGGGAGGGAAACAATAGTCCCAAGAGTGTCCGCTGCCGAGAGGAGAGTGTGTCAACACTATCGCCCGTACAAAACACACGCCCACACACGCACTCATCTGCGCTGTTAGACCGATATGTCTGCATAGCGATACTGGCCTCTGATTTGAACATATCAGCTGGCAGGATCCTTCACTTATGATATATAATAATGGACATTCCTCACTGACTACGACTTCAACTGCATCTGGACAGCTGTACATGATCTAAATGTATTTTAAATTTCACTTCCCATCTGTATCATCTGAACTTGAACGCATTGTTCAGCTATGACTATAACATCACCTGCAGTTTCACCTGGAATTTTGCATCATGCACTTTGGGACCATTTTGGAATCAGCTCAGTGCTGAAGGTTCAAGTATGTCTTAAAACAAGTCTGGTGACCATATAAACATAGATATTATTTAGATACTATAGGGCATATACATTATAACGTTTTTTCCATTGGATAGTCAGAGATGTGTTTCTATGTGATGTTCGTGTGGCTGTCTTGGACTGTGGACAACGTATTCTCATTCTCTATTCGTATGATATCATACGGAAAGTAGTGCACAACTTTTCGTATGATATCATATGAATAGAGAATGAGAACGGCCTGCTGTGGATGTAGCTGCTGGAAACCAGCCAATGGCTATACTCTGGTGCAATGCATCTTAATGTCAATTGTACATGGTCCCTGACAAATAAATGATAAAAAAGTATCTATCTATCTATCTATCTATCTATCTATCTATCTATCTATCTATCTATCTATCTATCTATCTATCTATCTATCTATCTATCTATCTATCTATCTATCTATCTATCTATCTATCTATCTATCTATCTATCTATCTACTTATCTATCTATCTATCTATCTATCTATCTAAACTTATTTTTTTGCTTACTTTACTCATTCTAGTTGTTCATACTGCCTGTGAAGAAGTTCATTCATAATGCACTTCCAATGTAAGAGATGAGGGACAAAATCTGCTATCTTTGTTTGGTGGAAAAATACATCAAAGTTTGTCCGAAGTTAATATGAAGCTTCATTAGAATTAGACCCATAAGGTATGTATCTTGTTATGTAAGTATCATATGCAGCTCAACAAAGAAACATTGTCAGGGGAACAATAAAGAGAGGATTTTGAACTGAAAAGATACTCACTTGATTTGATTACCTCAGACTGCTGACGCTTCATATTAACTTCAGATTGTTTCTGCACAGAACTAGGCGAGGCAAATTCATTTGTAGCCTTTAGAACATTTCAAAGTGCTTTACATAAGACATGAAAGACATCAACACAGAATGTAAAAGCAACACAAGGCAATATGAAAAGACATTAAATGCAATTGAAAGGTGTTAAATTGGAAATGAAAAATAATCTAAGATAGAATAAAACAAAATATTCTAACATATCCTACTGCTGCAGTTCTGCTAATGACCACTAGTTTCTTTATATTAAGGTGTGTACAAATTCTCATGAAACTGCCATTACAGAGTGTCCACATTTACTGTATGTCGTGGATGTTGGGTGGATTTAAATTTTAAGTTGTCCTCTTACAGACTTTTGTTTCATGGTGCATCCGTTTTATACAAATAAACTTCTTGAAAGAAATTCCTATATGCCATAGCCTAAACAGCTATGTGTTAGTATCAGCCTTCCGATAGTAATATCAGTCCAACCCAAACACTCATTGACAAGTACACACAAACACACACATTCACACTACTGTGTCTGGCCCAGTTAGTGCCTGTTTGGCTGCTGCAGAGGATTAGGTTGCTCCCTGCTCTCCCACTCCACCCATCAATGGAAAACAATCATAAAAATCGGAAGCAGCCTATCCAAGGCCGCTGTCCCATGAAAGGGCCCGCAGTGCGTGACCGATGGCGATTATCTCCTCTGACAGGCCGGTAGGCCCTAGGAACTGTAGGGTTGAAGAAGAGGCAGAGAGTGGGCGGAAGGTGTTTGCCCTGTCAAAGCAGTTGAGCTATAGCACCATAAGGGTCTGTTTAGGGCTAAGTGTGGTGGAGGGGAACTGTATCGCAATCTTAGCCCTTCCTATTTGCCCCATGGTATCCTCTACTAATGCATACCAGATGGAAAGAGCCGCTGAGGACTTTGACAGAATAATTTACGTTCAGATGGAACTTTATTCTGTCCTGTGTGAGGATATCACTAACTTTAATGAGAGACTACAGCACTCATACATGGTTGCTCCAAACATTACTATATACCTCTTGTGTATATAAAGAATTCCAGTAATATATAAATATGAACTTTTCTCTCTCTGTTTCACCACTGTCATTTAACTAATTTGATTTGTACAGTTTTGTCAAAAGCACTTTTCTGCAGGTTGCATCCACAACTATTAACATAAAGTCACTTATGTTAGTACTTATGCCTATTTATTTATGCAGTGATTTAGCCATTTCAGTTCATGTTTATTCTTTGCTCCATTGTTTGACAGCCCAATGCAATACAATATGAGTATGTTTCATGATTTATGACATGACAATTGCTCATTTTAATTTTTATGTTATGTTTAATGTGACCCACAGGAAAAACTCATTGAGTGAATATTTTGTAAAATTGCTCATTGAGTTTGACTCAGAGTTTTGTTCAGCCATGTTTTCCCATCCAGGAATTAAAATAAGCGTCAGCTGAGCAGGGTGGGCCATCTGGGCCCCGATTGATGTCAAAGCTGGCACTGACCCAGGGCCCCGGGCCCCACAGGGAGGGCCTCAACAGGGTCGAGCACTCAGGCCTTTTCCTTCCTGTTCCTCTATGACATCTTCCTGCCTGGGGGGGCCTCTGGGAGCCATTGAGCGAGGCTCCGCCGGGCCCTCGGAGCTGCAGGATAAGCTCACACAGCAGCTTCTAATTAGGCTTTAGCACTGACAGGTGGAGAGAAACTGGAGGGTTGGGATGCTTTATGCAAGCGTGCAGTTATTTGTACCGCCCCGGAGGACTGCGAGTGCAATAACTTTCTTCCAGAGGGGTGTACCTCCAAACATCACTTCAGGGCTGATTTAAAAGATTCAGTTCAGTCTTAACTGTGTTGTCAAATATTTAAAATGTGCTATAAATCTTATGGTTGGCTGTGATTAGGGTGTTGCACCACATAGTAATGAGTAAACTTGCTTGAGTGCTTATGACAGACATGCATAGGCCTGAGTTACAGTAAAGTGTTGTAGTGTATACAGATATGCCATTCTCAATATTAACACATACACATACACACACACACACACACACACACACACACACACACACACACACACACACACACACACACACACACACACAGACATCTTACATGCACCATTGACTTTCTTCTACTTTGAACAAAACCCTTGTATGATTCAATCCCTGTGATAACATACTAAATAAATTAAGTGTTAATGTTCACACAGATTTTGCACTTTTTGTCCATTTAAAACAAATAGCGTGTCATTTTTGGAAATGCACTTATGTGCTTTTTTGATGAGAGTTAGATGAGAAGAATAATAATGACTCACATAGCATATCTGTACCCAAATATTAAGCTAGCAACACTAAATATGAAGCCTTAGCTAGCAGCTTGCTAATTTAGCCTACCACAAATACTGGAAATGGGGAAACTGTTAGCCTCAAGAAAAAGTCCAGGACATAAACTAAAAGTTTATGTTTTGGCTTGTGATATATTATATTATAACATTATTATAATATGTTAGTGACCTTAGAGGAGCTAGTAGGTGGATTTTGTTACCTTTGGACAGAGCCAGGCTAGCTGTCTCTATGCTAAGCTAACCAGCTGCTAGTTCTAGCTCCATGTTTACCTTACTTTAAAATGGGTTTGAACTATTGATCTAACAAGAGAGCATATTTCCATAAATGTCAAGCTATTCCTTTAACATTGCTTTTCTTTTTTCTTTAGAAATGTACTATTCTACACTTGTCAATTCATTTCTCTAAGGTATTCTATCATAGTGGATATCATGTCTACTTTTATTTGAAACACATGATTTGATTGTTGCAAGGTAATTTAGTGCATATTTTTCAAATCAATTTACTGGCATTCAAGCTTTAAGTACTTTTATAAAGTCCTTTGAGTACTTTTTGTTGATTTTGGCACATGTAATTAAAAAGCTGAATTTCTATATGTCTCTGCATGTACAAGGATTCTCACACATCCCACAGTGCTGCTCTCCTGGTGTGATCTATAACATTAATTCATCAGCAGCTGTGTTTGTCTGGACACAGGGTGTTAGGTGATATTAGCTGTGACTGATCAACACCACATGTGGATCTCAACTGGGGAGATTTACTACCAGAGCACAGTCATGCCAAAGATCAACCTTCAGATTTCTGTATTTTCCTGAATACTGCCTCTAAAAATCCAAAATGAATGCAAAATTAGCTAGACCACTTTCA